>NC_061117.1:188650086-188822449 GCF_002878395.1 Capsicum annuum | reverse complement strand
AAAAAAAAATGCATAACAATTTAAGAATCAACCATGCCAAAGCTCTCAACTCATATCAAAACCCATGGACAAATCCAAATAAATAACCATAAAAATTCATGCTTTAATGAAAAACAAGTTTAAGGGTGGAGTTACATGCCTGAAAGTATCACAATTATGGAGAGAATTCATCCTTGGAAGCTCTAGACAATCAACCTTGAGAAACCCTAGGTGTCCTTTGACTTAGGTATTTAAGAGAGTAAAGAGAGTGTTTTTATTTGTTAAATGATGAAAATAATGCCCCAAAGTTGTTTTATGGACGTGGGTCTTAAGTGGGGAAAGAGGGAATTTACCAACATGCCCTTAATTAAGATGTTGAAATTTGTTTCCTATGACAATGGGTCACCATAAGACTTATAGGGTCTCCTTATGAGTTGTCACCACAACTTGTAATCAAAGTGGTACCTCAAGGCATCCTCTCTGGTCAGGTCATGAATCTCACCCTATGACTCATGAACAAACATACGACTTGTATATTCGTAATCATAGTCACAATAGAAAATATTGGCAATCACACTGGTGAGACTGTGAGTCACACATTACGACTCATAATGTCTCACCACTACTTGTCAAGCCCTAATCGTAGTTAGGACAGAAACTTAGAGAAATCTTGGAAAACTTACTATCCAGGCTACAATTTGGGTCATAAAAACCCTAAGGAATCGTCACGACCCATTACATCCAGTCGTTTTCTGTGCAGTAAGCTCAAAGGTCAAGAAATTTCCAAGGTCCAAAATCTTGGGTGTTACATTCTTCCTTGCATAGGATCATTCATCCTCGAATGATGGGTCAACACATCCATTAGCATGATTTAATACATAAAACAATTGCTTTCTTTTAACAAAGACAAAACACAAAGATATTAAGGCATTCACATACCTCAAGCATGATTATCCAAAGCGGGAAACAAGAATGGATATTTGGACTTCATGTCCTCTTTGGCATCCCAAGTAGCTTTTTCCACCTTATGGTTTCTCCAAAGAACCTTCACCGAAGCCACATACTTAGTTATCAAACGACGGACTTTCCTATCCAAAATCTTAACTAGGACTTCCTAATAAGACAGGGAATCCCAAACACCCACACTCTCCAAGGGAACAATCGAGGAAGGGTCACTAACACACTTCTTTAACATTGAAACATAAAAAATCGAGTGAATGGAACCCAAACTCGAAGGCAACTCCAACTCATAAACCACATTACCCACTCTTCTTAAAATCAAGTAATGGCTAACATAACAAGGATTGAGCTTCCCCTTCCTTCCAAATATCACCACTCCCTTCATAGGTGATACCCTTAACAATACCTAATCACTAACATCGAATTCCAACTCCCTACTCCTCACATCTGTATAGGACTTTTGTAACTCCAAGCAGTCTTAAGTCTATCCCAAATCATATTCACCTTTTACATGGCTTGGTAAACCAAGTAGGAGCTAAATAACACACAAACTTCGAACCACCTAATAGTAGACCTATATCTCCTGCCATACAAGGCCTCAAAAGGAGCCATTCCAATACTAGAGTGATAGTTGTTATTATATGCAAAATCTATGAGAGGAAATGATCAACCCAACTACCAGTGAAGTCCATCACACAGGCCCTTAGCATATCCTATAAAGTCTGAATAGTCCTTTTCACTTGTAACTACACGGGAATGGTGAAATCGTTTTAATTATCTTTAAATATTGAGAAATCATGAATTTACAAAAGGGTCTTGAATTTATATTTATAATTATGCATTGTGAATCCTTCTTGATATAAATGTTTTGGTCTTGAGGTCTCCCCCTTTAAACTCAATTTTCTTGTATATATATATGTATGTATGCATATGGTTTGATGGTTGAAACATGAATTGAGAGAATGAAGAATTATAATCCCTCTCTTGGTATAAAACCCCTTATTTTCATAAATTGTGCATTATTCAATTGCATATTGAGAAGCCCGATTCAAATATTACTATTTTTAAGCCTTGATTTTGGATATGAGCTGAAGAGAGGGTGATTCTTGCTAATATAAATGAAAAGTGATGATTCAAAGAGATTACATGATTTGTTACAAAATACTTGACACCACCACATATTTGTTGAAATATTGAAAGAAGAGAGTCTTTGCATAATTTTACATATGTTTTGAAATGAATTCTCTTGAACTTTTTGAATGATATGGTGGTCCAAACTTTATGTTTTGAATGAAGAGATTGGAACTTGATATTATATGACTTAGAGATATGGCTTGCAAGTCATGGTATGACGATACCAAACAGATGAATGCCATACCAGATTCAAAACAGACTAAAAATACAAATCTTACTCAGATTTTGAATTTAGAAATATGCATGTTTAGAAAAAGGTTAAAAATGAGATTAAATAGAGTTAGATGGTTACCCAAAAAAAGTACAAGTTGAAAGCAATGCTAGAAATTGTGATTTGCTAGCACGAGGTTATGGTACCATGCTGTGTGGTCTTGTGTACCTTGATTCATGTCATACCAATTTGGGACTATGGTTAGGAGCCATGCTTTGTGGTCTTGTGCCCTACCATGACATGTTAATTTTATTGGGCATCATGGCACCATGCTGTGTGGTCTTGCGTGTCTCTCCTTACTGATACTCTAATCCTTGCGACAAACTTAGATTGAAGGCTTGACTCTTGAGTCAAGGGCTGATTCCATATAACCCATGGAAATCAGACTATAGGGTGTACCATCTATCTCAGAAGTAAGATAAAGAGTGAGTTATGGATTCAAAGAAATATTACAAAGTCTTTAAAGTGTGCCCATGTTTTTTTATATATTATACATAAAAGGTTTTTATAATTTATCGTTTTTATAATTTATCTCACTTATGTTATATATAAATACATTATTTTGGATTGCTCTGTGTACCAGTACATCTATATTGCCCCTATATTTTAGGATATGAGACACAATCCCGAGGCCCGCTAAGTCATAGATTGATTGGTCAGAGCCTCTCTTATTCCGAAAGGCCTAATGTATAAGTGATTGTTGTTTTATTTTGATTTATGGTCCAACTGGAGGCCTTGTTCTAGTCTTCAGACAGAGGTTATTTTTAGTCAATAGAGATTTTGTAGACTAGAGTTATATGTTGTTGATCTTCATGAACTCCTTTCACTGTTTAGCAGTTTGAAATAAAAGTTGACCATGATTCTGTATTGTTTTAAATTCTGCATTTTTCCTTCATATTATATGAATGTGTGTATGATTTCCAGATAGAGAAGGGCGCTTGAGCCTTCACAGTTCGGTATGCCCGTTGCGGTTAGGGCCTCGGCTCGGGTTGTGATAAAAAGTCACTGTTAAAAAATAAGTACCCTCTTTCTAGAATTAATGCCCTCTTTTGACCAGCTCCAAGGTGCTAAATGTTTCACCAAAATAGACCTTCATTCAGGGTACCATCAATTGAAGGTTAGGGAGTCTGACATTCCCAAAACAGCCTTCTGAACCTGATATGGTCAGTATGAATTCTTAGTTATGTCCTTCAGACTGACTAATGCCCGTAGTGTTTATGAACCTAATGAATAGGGTATTTCTTCAGTTTCTAGATCTATTGTCATAGTCTTTATTGATGACATCTTGATTTACTCTAAGAGTAAGGAGGAGCATGCCAATCTCCTTTGAATTATCCTTCAGACTCTTAAGGACCACGAGTTGTATGCGAAGTTTTCCAAGTGTGAATTTTCGCTTAGTGCTATTTTTTTTCTGGGGTATATCATTTCTAGTGAGGGAATTAAGGTTGACCCAAAAAGGTTGAGGCAGTGAGAAAATGGCCCAGGCCCACGACTCCAACCGATATCCGGAGTTTCTTGGGCTTGGCAGGGTATTACAGGAGATTTGTAGAGAGTTTTTCATTCATAGTTTCTCCACTTACAAGATTGACTCAGAAAAAGGTAAAATTCTTGTGGTCTGACTCTTCTGAGAGTACCTTTGAGAAACTGAAAGACAAGTTTGACTACTATATCGGTTTTGACCGTTCCTGAGGGTATAGAGAGTTTTGTGGTTTACTATGATGCATCCTAGGTGGGACTTGGCTATGTACTTATGCAAAATGGTAAGGTAGTGGCTTATGCATCTAGATAGTTAAAGGTGCATGAGAAGAACTATCCCACCCATGAGTTAGAGTTGGTTACTGTGGTGTTTGCATTAAAAATTTGGCGTCATTATCTTTATAAGGTACATGTTGATATATATACTGATCACAAAAGTTTACAGTATGTCTTCATGCAGAAAGAACTAAATCTCAAGCAGACGTGGTGGTTGGAGTTATTGAAGGATTATGACATGAGCTTACATTATCATTCGGGTGAGGCCAACATGGTGGTTAATGCCCTTAACACGTTGTCCATGGGTAGTATTTCTCATGTGGAGGAAGAAAAGAGGAATATGGTAAAGGACATTCATCAGCTTGCTAATTTGGGAGTTCGACTCTATGATTCCAAGGATAGAGGGGTGTTCGTACAAGAGGTAGCGAGATCTTATTTATGTGCAGCAGTTAAGGAAAAGCAAACCAGGAACCCTATTTTGTTACAGATTAAGGAAGATGTTGCCTAATAGAAGGTAATGTCATTTAAAATTAAAGGTGATGGAATTTGGAAATATTAAGATAGGTTGTGTGTGCTGGATATGGATGGGTTGCGAGAAAGGATTCTTAACGAAGCTCATAATTCTAGGTATGTTGTTCACCCTGGCTCTACTAAAATGTATCATGATCCCAAAGAAATTTATTGGTGGGCTAACATGAATAGAGATGTTGCTAACTTTGTGGCTAAGTGTTTTAATTGTCAATAAGTTAAGGTGGAACATTTGAGACCTGGTCGCACTTTCCAATAGATAGCCTTACCTCTATGAAAATGGGAGATAATCAACATGGACTTCATTGTATCACTTTTGAGACCCCGAAACTAATATGACTCTATTTGGGTGATTGTAGATTGGATGACCAAGTCAGCTCACTTTCTGTTGGTGAGGACTAATTATTTGAAAGATGATTATGCTAAGCTATTTATTTAGGAAATAGTATATTTGCAAAGAGATCCAGTGTCTATTATATCTGATCAAGGTAGGTAATTCTCCTCTCAGTTTTGGAGGTCTTTTCAAAGTGATTTAGGTACCAAGTAAACCTTAGCACTACCTCCCACCCTCAAACGGATAGGCAAGAGAAGCAGTTCAGACCTTAGAAGATATGTTTAGGGCTTGTGTGATTGATTTTAAGGGTATTTGGGTGGATCATTTGTCATTGATAGAATTAGCCTATAACAATAGCTACCACTCTAACATCCAGATAGATCCTTTTGAGGCTCTATATGTGAGAAGATGTAGGTCACCGATTAGGTGAAACCCATTTGTTTGGGCCTGACCTTGTTCATCAGGCGATAGAAAATGTGAAAGTCATTAGAGAGTGACTTAAGATAGCTCAAAGTCACCAGAAGTTATATGCCAATGTTAGAAGGGGGAGTTAGAGTTTGAGGTGGACGATTGGGTGTTTCTAAAGGTCTCCCCTATGAAGGGAGTCATGAGATTCAGAAAGAAAGGAAAACTCAGTCCATATTATATAGGCCCTTATCAGATTAAAAGGATTGGTAGAGTTGTTTACAAATTAGGTTTGCCCACAAGTTTAGCTTCTATTCATCCTGTATTTCATGTATCGATGTTGAAGAAATGTATTAGAGACCACTCTCTGGTTTTTCTTATGGAGGAGCTTGGTATGAAGGACTCATTATTGTATGAAGAATAACTCGTAGCTATTTTAGATAGCCAATTTCAAAAGTTGAGAAGTAAGGAGGTATCTTCAGTTGAAGTGTTGTGGAAGAATCACAAAGTTGAAGAAGCTACTTGGGAGTCGGAGAATAACATGCGTACGAGATATCCAACCCTCTTTAAACCAGCGGATGATGATATAGAATATATTAATTTTATACTACTTTTTCTTTCTATGTAGTGCTTGAAATCATGCTTATTATGTCTCGAGTCATCATTCAGGGATGAATGATCCCAAGTAGGGATAATTTAGCATCCCGTAGTTGTAACGCTCTAATAATACATTTAAAACGACCGTTAGGACGCCCATTTTGATAGTAGACTAAGTTTGGACGTTGTGGTTTGCATTAGGGGTGTTTAAAGACCTCAAAATCAAGTAGGTGTCGCACAATAGGACCTTGGAAAAGGCTATGCGTTGCATGAAAAATGCAGAAGGCCATAGAAAGGGTGTGTGATTGCCATGCGTCACCCACCTTGGCCTGGGCGATTGCCATGCGCCGCATGGTGATTGAATAGCGATGTAAATACTCCATTTTGTATTAATTTAAGGGGCGTTAAGATCTTTTCATTCTCCTAAAATGTTTTTAATTCAAAATGGCTGAAATTAAAATCCTGAAGCACGTTTTATCACTCACCAAATCCCCAATTCATCTTCATTAAGAAAAAAAAAGAGAATTAACTAGGGTTTGAGAGATTAAGCCTCAAGGGTCAAATTTCCTCAACATTTTTGTCAATTCAAAGGTATGTGGGACTATCCTAAACCTCATGGTCATAGTGTATCATTTTTAACAACTTTTAAAGGCAAGAAATTATGTATACAAGAAGGGTTTTGAAAATACTTTGAAGAATATGCATCATGAACCCATTTGAGTGAAAGGGCTCATTGCCGAAAACTGTGTTTTGCAGACGCGGTATTTATGACATGTTATCCTACATGTAAAGATAACTGTGACATCTCACATGGGGGATTCCTATGGTGTACTCACATGGGGGTATAGCAGCTCACGTACTCCAATCCTTGCGGCAAACTTGGATTGTTGGCTTGGCAGCCGAGTCAACGGCGGATTACATATTGCCCGTGGAATTATAGCAAGTGTAGGGTGGACCATATAGTTCAGAAGTAAAATAAAAAGTTGAGTCATAACTACAAGAAAATGTGTGGAAGCTTATCAAATTGTGCCTATGTGCTTTTGTTCATCTTATGCTAAACTGTTTTATGAAATGCTATTGCTTCTGTTATACAAATTATATTATATTTTTGGATTGTTCTACATATCAGTACTTTCTAGTGTTGACCCCCTATATTTCGGGTTCTGAGGTCCAGTCCCGTGGTCTTGCAAACCAGTAGAGTATTTCCATACTTTCAGAGATTGGTGAGCCTCCCTTACATCAGAAGGCGTCTATTCCACGTATCATTTCATTTTTATGGTCTTTATGGTCCGGCTGGGGGCCTTGTTCGGGCCTAGAAAGATTATTGTTTCTAGTTCAATAAAGACTTCGTAGACTTGTTCTCAATGGATTTGGGTTTTCTTCCCGGCGTAGACAGATTATTGTTTCGAGTTCAATAAAGACTTCGTAGACTTGTTCTCAATGGATTTGGGTTTTCTTATGGGCTTATATCCCGAATTGTTAAGTTTGAATAATGGAATTACTATGTTTCGTTTATCTTCCGCACTTTATCTCTCATGACTTATGCTTATGATCACATGCTAAGGGGTCTCTCGGGCCTTGATGGTTCGGCATGACCGTCGCGGCTAGGGCATCGGTTCGGTTCGTGACAGGA
Organism: Capsicum annuum; assembly: GCF_002878395.1. Taxonomy (NCBI): domain Eukaryota; kingdom Viridiplantae; phylum Streptophyta; class Magnoliopsida; order Solanales; family Solanaceae; genus Capsicum; species Capsicum annuum. Next base: position 188,814,856 of record NC_061117.1, on the reverse strand, counting down.
ACCAATTATGGTGATACACTTAGTACGTCTTGCCAATGTTATTCCCAATAAATACACTTGGGTTTCCTATATTCACTAATGCAATTGAATCAGTTTTGTGCCATACATTTTTCATGAGCAATCATAAGATACTCCTCAGATAAGAGCAACCATAAACTTTATGGTCACCAAGAAAAAGTATCATGTAGTAGAAAATATAAGATCTATAAAATACTCCACAGATGAGTGGATTGTATTAAAAAAAGTGACCTGGTTTGCATTTCAAATATTGGAGTTTGATAGGGTTAAGTAAAATTGGTAGTCTAGTTGGTAAGCCCTTAATGGTAGACAAACCCACAGAAAGGAAATTGGGGTCTTAATTTTGGACGGTTATTAGTTGAAGTAAAGGTAGGTGCAACTTTACCGGATGATGTCAAATTCAGAAATGAGAAGGGAACTACGGTGACTCGGTGAGTTATGATTGGAAACCATCTATTTCCTTTCATTTCCATTAGTATGGACATGAAGCAGATAAATGTTGGAAATTAATTAAGCCGACCACCACAGAGATGAAAAAGGTAGAAATAATCACCGATAGTCATTCTAAACAGAAGTAGAAGGACCACAGGTACCAGAGAAGAAGTAGGATCATGATAGTGTTCTACTTGGAAGAAATTAGGGGGTAGAGCCCAGCAACATGCTTAGGAAAGGCAGGAGTACCCAATTTGGGGACACTTGGTCACAACCAAGAAAACCTATTGGTTCGCAGCAGTGGAAGTTCAACATAATATGAAGTCACAGAATCATTTCAGGCCAACTGGAAGCACACAAAAGGTGGGGGGTCGGGGACTGATAACTTTTGTGCATGCCTACAACACAAAAGAATGATAAGAAAGAATTATGGGGGTATTTGACTCAAGCTGGTGCTTATATTGGACCGCCTTGGTTAGTGCTTGGTGAATTCAGCTCGGTAATACATATGAAAGATATAATAGGTAGGAATAGTGTGACTTTGGAAGAAGTGATAACTTTAGATGGTGTAGTCATATAGAAAAATTTCTTTATATTCTTTCCTAATGCAGCAGAATTCAGAACTGTAAAGGAAAAAACAGATGCAAGTTTCATGACCTTGGCTTGTGAGTTGAGGGTATGAATTCTGATACATTTTTTATCTTGTAAGTTAAGTTAAAACGGAAGGAAACAATAAGAACTATTTTGATATAGCTAATGACCGTTGAAGGTGATTCTCATTACCTGTGATGCAGAAGCAACAGAAACACTCTTTGGACATGTCAAAATCAGTACAGCCTAAGGGCAAACGTCAGAACACTTTATACAAATTTTTGCTAGAAGCTAAACGAAGCATATGAATTAGTCTTCAAACAAAAGAAATAGAACATATCAAAAGTATTGATCAAACAGGGATTCCAAATCGGGCACTGTTAGCTTTTCTAAGGCCTCTGAAGAACCACCGAGTAGTAGGAATGCAAGCCTAAAGAATTTAGAGCGGTTCCCAGAGAAAGAAAATATATCCCCTTACATGTGATGCAACTGTAAGATTAAGGGAAACACCTCCAGATTTCAAGCTCTTAAGCAATATCCTGCAACCTGCATCCTCAGTGAATGTGTTAACTGCAGCATCTCTTGCAGCAATAGGCATGGATCCAACTTATTGAACAGAATTGATGCCCGACGCCTGAATACACACAATACAAGCTTCTTTTTTGTTAGTCCATAAAGAGGAAGACAAAGTAGGAAGGGAGAAAGTACCATCATGTCTTACATTAAGATTATACTGTATCAGATCCAAAAACGATGTGAACTGGCAAAAAACTATTCCTTTTGCAGAACGGTCTCTTTCAAACATGGACCGAATGATGCGGGTGTACCAAGCTGTCTGATACAAGATCGACAAGGAACACACAAAAAACACCAAAATCAGTCCCCAAGTTGAAAGAACCGTGGACCCTTTTGATGACCACTCTCGGATTCGCTACCAACAACAAGAATACAAGATTTCGTGGTGTATTTGACACCAAATCAGAGACCCAAGCTAATAGTAAAAACAATTTATGAGAACAAGATGGACAACAACAATGTAATAATAACAACACATGGGTTACAAGAGAAACAATACACCACACGGTTACAAGATTACAACAAAGGAAATGATAGAGAGTGTGACACACACTACTACAAAGACCAAGAACCTAAGTGTATTCAAGCACGAAGACCCTTGATAAAGATAGTAGAAACACCTACACTATGCGGTGGACACAAGAGAGGACCTCAATCCTTTTAGCACCCAACAATCCAAGCAAACAAACAACAAAAGTGATTCCACACCTAAGTTGTTTCCTAGTTTCACCCAAGTCTCTATGGAAGAGAGAACTTGTGTTTTTCAAGTGTGTTGTACAATATTCAATATCAAAAAACTAAGTAAAGTAACCCTAAAATGTTCCTTATATAGTGTATTACAAATAGAAGGCAAAAAGTCCAAAATGCCCCTTAGAGATTAGGTGTCCCTCTAGTGTGAACTAGTGGCTATTTTGATATGTTTTAAGCCCTTAATTCCACTTTTCTTGCACACACACATGGAAGAATTCAATACACATCCTCATAATTCCATCTAAGTGATCGCACTTGTATCATCCTCTCCATCTTGAGAGGAATTTGTCCACAAATTCAAGCAATCATCACCCGCAAGCTCTCCTCTTTGAATCATCTTTTCAATGTTCCTCCCAAGGTTAGGATATTCAACCAAGGGTTCCATGAGGTCATCAAGCTTGCAACTTGTACTTAACCTGCACATAAGAAGAAAGGATGCTAGGCAAAGTTCTAGCATCTTGGTTAGTAGGAAACAAAGGGTCTTTGTGGGCAAACCCCACAATCCTAATTCTCGGCTTCTCTTCTTCACCCTCCTCACTATCGGCTTCTTCTTCCACAAACTAACTAAGAATGATTGTCCTTGCCATATACATAGGCACAACACACTCTCCATTCACCTGCCAAATATCTTCCCCACCTTCATCAATTTCCACCTCGGCCTCAAGCTCTCCATCTTGAGCTTTTTCATCAACCTCATTCGATTCAAGTCCTACCTCCTCACCAAGATAATACAATTTTACCTTCCCAAGGATTAAATTCCTTCGGTTTGGGCACTCACTAGCCTTGTGCCCCCACCCTTGAAATTTAAAACATTGAAATCCCTTAGGACGAGAAGTAGAATTTGGTTTACCTTCATTTCTTGGAGGATACTTTTGGGATCGGTTTGGTTGGAATTGGATGAATGCTCTTGATGTTGGTGCCAATCCGAGGAAGGTCTTTGGTGATTCTTGGGTTTGGAGGCCGAGAGCTATCTTTCAATTTCCAAGGCCGCTTAGAAAATGCCATCGATTGTGTCAAACTTGTGGAGGTTCATCCAAGAAGATATGTCCATATTCAACCCGACTTTGAATCATATAATATCATGGCTCACTTGGTCTCCTCTATGGTCAAGCTTCAACATCAATTATTGAAACTCGTCATAGTATGCCATGACACTTTTGTTTCCTTGCCTCAAGTTGTACAACTTGGCAAGAAGTTCTTGTTTGTAGCCCTTGGGTAAGTAACTTTGATGCATAATTTACCTCAATTAAACCATGGAGGTGGCCGCTTGGCAATCAATACATCACCAAACCTTTTCACATATTCCCACCAAGTGTTTGCATACCTCTCAATGTGAGCGATTACATAACAACTCTTCTTCTCTTCGGTTAGATTATTCACTTGGACTATCCTATAACGAGATGACTTCCAAGCAAGATATGTCTCGGGATTACTCTCACCTTTGAAGATCAGAAGACTAACTTTGATGGAATTGAGGCCAAGCTCTCGGGTTTGGTTACCACCCCTCACTTCTTGGCCTAAATCATCTTGCCTACCCTTCTCCTCTTCTTTCCTTAAGTAAGCATCACCATAACCCCCATAACCCCCATGTTGTTCCTCCCTACCATAACTCTTAAAATGGTTTGGTAGATTAGGATTAAGTGGATTTAGATTTGAAGGATAGTAAGGCCTTTGGTTCAATGGAGTTTGGATTGGAAAGTGAGGTCTTTGGATATGTGGAGGGTTCGGATTTGGTGGTATTTGGGTTCCAAATCCATCATGTTGGACTTGGTGAAATGTAGGAAGGGTTGCTCTATCATACTCACAATTTTGGGGAACATTTGGTGGTTGGCTCGGTGACTTGTTCATTTGGTGAAAGGCCTTGGGAGTAATGGTTGGGGAAATATTTTAAGGGGTGGAAGGTTGACTCCTTTGACTTTCCACACGTTCTAATCTCCCACTCATTGATGCCACATCCGTATCTAATTTCTCAAGACCCTTATTCAACCTAGCCACATCTCGGGACATAATTTCAAGGCAAGCCAAAATGAGATTGATGGCATTATTGTCCATTGTTTGAGCATTTGAAGCCTCGGGTTCCATTGTGGTTGTACCGAAAATAACCCTTCAAGTTTCTTCAAACTCAAACTCAACAATGGTGGATGACTCAAATTACCTCAAATTTAGCTCAAATTCGAACCCTATGCTGCTGTTGTGTTATAGAACACAAATCTAACACTAAAAACACAAGAAAAACACAAAATCAAGAACTCAAAATTTGACCTAGGGTCAAAAAACGGGTATAGCATTTTTTGGGGGGGATTTTTGATTTTGACACTTCTTTTTTGTTGGGATTTTCAATTTCTAGAATCTAATAGTGTTAGGGAACAAGGATCTAACACTAGAAACACAGAAAAATCAAGTTTTTTTAAAAATCCTAATAACGTGAACAATAACTTTTTTCTTTTTTTTTTCTTCTTTTTCACTTTTTTTTTTATTTTCACGGTAATAATCCCAATATTGATTTTGTTGGAATAAAATCAAACCTTGCTTTGAAACCAAATGATACATGATTGAAAATGAACACACAAACAACACCAAAATCAGTCCACAAGTTGAAAGAATCGTGGACCTTTTTGATGACAACTCTCAGATTCACTACAACAGCAAGAATACAAGATTTCGTGGTGTATTTGACACCAAATCAAAGACCCAAGATAATATTAACAACAATTTATGAAGAACAAGATCGACAACAATAATGTAATAATAACAACACATGGGTTATAAGAAAAACAATACACTACACGGCTACAAGATTACAGCAAAGGAAATGATAGAGAGGGTGACATACACTACTACAAAGACCAAGAACCTAAGTTTATTCAAGCACGAAGACCCTTGATAAAGATAGTAGAAACACCTACACTATGCGATGGACACAAAAGAGGACCTTAATCCGTCTAGCACCCAACGATCCAAGCAAAAAAACAACAAAAGTGATTCCACACCTAGGTTGTTTTCTAGTTTCACCCAAGTCTCTATGGAAGAGAGAATTTGTGTTTTTCAAGTGTGTTGTACAATCTTCAATATCAAAAACTAAGTAAAGTAACCCTAAAACATTTCTTATATAGTGTATTACAAATAGAAGGAAAAAGGTCCAAAATGCCCCTTAGAGATTAGGTGCCTCTCTAGCGTGAATTAGTGGCTGTTTTGATATATTTTAATCCCTTAATTCCACTTATCTTACACACACACATGGTCTAATTCAATACACATCCTCATAAGTCCATCTATGTGATCGCACTTGGATCATTGTCCAACAAGTTCTGCAAGTTGTACAATAAGTTCACGACCATTCATACGTAGCTGAGCTCGGGAGTTACAAAATCTCCAAGCTATGTTCATGCAAATGGCTGTGTGTGGGTTGGTACTTCATCCTTCCAATGGATTAATTGTTTTTAAGTGTGAAGAGGAGCCTTGAAGTGTAATAAACTTACACTCCAAGGCCACCCCTTGGCAAGGGTAGGATGGTCATTTGTTATCTCACTTTGTTGAGTAATATAAATCGAGAGTGTTAGGGTTATTTTGAGTTAGTTCTTCCATAATATTGAAGACAACAACTACATTGTAATATTTGTTAACTTTTCTCTTCACTTGAGAAGTCTCAAAACCGAAATTCACAAGGAGAGTGATCCTTGTATTGTATCTTGGCTAGAAGCTAGGATCTTGGGGTTCTTGAGTTCCTTTTGGTCCAAGTAATAACTTTGTATTGATATTAAATAGTCTTAGGATCCTTTCTCATTGTTAGGGTTCTTAGATCTTTGAATATTGAGTGTCAAGTTTCTATCTCTTTTGTAATCTTGTTAACATTGTGTTGTAGAATCTAAGAGTCTAGTGAAGCCGTATGGGGATCTTTTGATTAACTAGCATTGTTGCCTTGTTATTCATCTCATTTTCTTGTTCAAAACATAAACTCAAAGTCTAGTGAAGCCGTGTGAGGCCTATTTCGATTCACTAGTAACTTGTTTTTTATCTTGTTGGTTGGAATCTCTCGATATAAACATAGTCTTGTATCATTTGGTATAAAAGCTTGTGGTTGATTTTGTTTTAACATAAACATAGTCTTGTATTATTTGGTATAAAGGCTTGTGGTTGATTTTGTTTTAACAAAATCAATCTTGGGCTTGGTAATTGAAAAATATAAATTTTTTTTCTGGAAATCTAAAAATTCCAGAAAAAAAAAGAAAGAGAAATCTATCCATCTTGTTCTTAGCTGGGAAAATTATGTTGTGTTGATGTCTTGGTCAAAATTGGTTGTAGATATACAAAATATTTTAATTTCTTAGTTTGTTTCTTGTATTGATTTCTTTCTCATCAACACAAAAGGTATCTAGATCTAAAGTTGAGCTTAATGATAAGTGACTTGAAGTTGGCCGTGTGTTGTGGCTTGTGTTTTGATGTTAAAGTGGCCATTGTTGGTGTGTTTTTGTTGTGTTTTTAAGGGTTTTGTTTTTGTGTTCATCTTAATCTTCTCTTCATATCATGTCTTGAACACTAATAAGAGTAAAATAGATCCAAAAAGTTGAAGGACAAAGTGTAAAGTTGTTTGTGAGAAGACTTGAGCACATCACTTCCATGACTTGACATCTACTTTTCAACAAATTTTACCATCTTTTAAGGGACCTTGTTTTGTGATATTGTTACAAGTCAAGTCTTTCCATTTGAGATTGTACTTAAAGAAGACTCAAGATGTATACTTTTCCCTCCAAAATCAATTGTCATCTACTCCAAAGTGTGTGGAGATTGAAGCTTCAAATTGTAACTAAAATTGTGTAGGGCCAAGACCTAATACATCCTGCCATGTCACCTTCTGCTACTGCCATATCACTAATAAGCTCAAATTTGGATGTTCTAGTTTCTAATTTTTGATTCCTAGTTTCCTCTAATTGACTCAAGAACTAATTAACAAGCTAGTACACTCCTACTAGTTTGTCAATTAGTCCTTTGAAGCCTTGTATTCATGTCATCGTTTATTTGTGTACTTTTATCATTTGAATACGCTGTAACTCTTGACTCTAGTCCAACGAGAATTCTTTGAGTTTCAAACAAGAATCCACTCCGGAAAAGAGCATACTCATACCTTAAATATTTACGAGTTACTAGCCAATCTACAACACTTTTATGGAGCTCAAGTGTGAGAAATCTGAGAGAGTGTGAGTAAGGGGAGATTTTAATAACGTTAATTTAATAATATTTTAATAATGTCAATTTAATAACGTTTTATTAAAACTATAAATTTTTTATTTATTGTTAGTATAGTTTCATCTTTGAACTGAAAATAATGAAAAAATAATAGTGAAAAGTCATTTAAATATATAAAAAGGAATTAGTAAGGGCATAATAGTCATTTTATCCCTTTTTACTATTGGAACGCTCAAATTTTTAGCCCGACGCGCCCAGTTTTGCATGTAAAACACGCGTTTTGCCATATAGGATCAGAGGTCATTTTTGTGCAGTTTTGAATAGTTAAAGGTCATATTTGTGCACTATCAAAGTTTAAGGTCAAAGTTATAATTTGGTGTCAAGTTTAGGATCATATTTATGTATTATGCCATATTAATATGAATACTTTTACAAGAATGCTTCCAATCATGTACATGAATTATATCCGATTGGACCATGAAATTAGCTATCATGACTCCAATATTGATAGTGTTAACTCATAAATATGAACCTATTACGGTTAACTCTCACTATGAGCCTAAAGTGATTATACATAATTACGAGTCTAAAGAGGCTAAACCATGAGCATGATTCTAAAAAGGCTAAACTATAAACATGAACGTAACAAGACTAACATTTTGATCAAGAACTAATCAAATAAATAAGATAACGTCATAAGCATAAGGGAGTTAGTTAGCTAACCGTGAAGGCATAGGTTGAAATGACAAATACCCAAAACTATGTTTGCCGACATAGGATAAAGATTATTCCGCAAGTCGGATGACTCTCTTTTTATGTGTCCCAAAAAGGGACTAACCATGGATACTTGCAAGCAAATTATGTCATGTCACGTCCTATGTTGGCAAGGTATAGGACGACTTAGCATATTAGGCTGAGATCAGACTCCATGGGCTCACATAGTGGTTTATGACGGTTCACTACTTTCTCCCACAAATAATCAAAGAAATTAAATCTACTTTACTTGGTCTATTATAAATGTAGTTTACACTATTGTTCCTTTCTAGTTGTCTTCATTTATATTTGAATTTCGTTGTTACTTCTAATATCTTGTTGTACTACCCTCCTAAAATTGTTTTGCATACCAATATATTCCACATATTAATCGTCTTTGGAGCTACATCATCTCACGATGTAGGTTTTTGGTCTCAAGTCTGCAGTCAAGCGCATCATTAGGATTATCATCTTCTGCTATTGGTGAGCCTCCTTTCTACTTGGGGAAAATTTAGTTATGATAATTTCTCTATGTTCCTTTCAGTGTCAGAATATGTCAGGACTCTTTCCCAACAGTTATAGTTAGTCATTAGAGGCTTCACAGACTGATTTAGTTGTCAGACAGATCTTGTAATTTTTAGTCTTATTTGTCATGACTATTGTATCTTCCGATGTTTAGTGATATTAATGAACATTGTTGAAAGACTTTATCCTTTAAGAAATCTTATTCTATTCCGTTTCCTCTCTATTTGTTATGTTAGTTATATGCTCATGTGATATGCCAAAATGTTCACTCATACTAACAAAAGTATCGGATGCATGTCACGTCTAGGGCCTCGACTTGGGGCGTGACATTACATATTTGATCCAGTGATAGATTGATTCCTGTAATCCCATAATTCCCTTGATCAAATTGTATTATCCGTTATTATCTTGCAACCGTCCAATTATCAGTCCATTACAGCAGAAAAGGGTCATGAAACAGAATAATTCTAATCTAGACTTAATCTCTAAAGTTGATCATTTGTACAATAATTCTTATCAGTCCCAGTTTGAATGTTTAATTCCACCTATCAAATGACATGCTTAACACTGCACAACACTGAATCCAATGAAAAATGGATAAATTGATTTAGAAAACTTAGCACTGAAAACATCCCGCATAAAATTGAAGCAACAAAGAGAGTCAAGTAGTAAAAAGAAACAAGGGGATTGTAGAAATCTAGGATAAGAGCTTCATGAATGTTTTCATAAGTTCATCAATGGAAATCAATATAAAGAGAGAAATATTGGAGAAGATATTTTTGTTATTAGATGAAAAAAAGAATGAGTTCTCTAGATCTGTTACATAGCATTATATATGCACACTAAACAATAACTCCACTAAATGCTTCTAGCTGTAGACTATAACTAACTACCTTGACAGCTGTACATTCCTTGCCAGCTGTACATTTTACCTGTAATTGATCACATAGACTAACTATCTAAACATCATTTATTAAGCCTAATATCAACACTCCCCCTCAAGATGGAGGGTGTAAGATATTGAACACTCCAAGCTTGCTTATCAAATATGAGTGTTGTGATTTACTTAACCCTTTGGTTAATAGATCTTCCTGTTCTTCTTCAGTCTTTACAAACACTGCTTCAATGAGTCCATCCTTGATTTTTTTCTCTAATGAAATGACAATCAATTTCAATGTGTTTAGTCCTTTCATGAAAGACTGGATTAGATGCAATCTGTATTGCAGACTTACTGTCAATCATAATCTTTATTGGTTGTTTCACCTTGATTTCTATTTCGTGATATAAACCTACCAACTATGTAACTTCAGCCACTGCTGATGCCATGCTTCTATACTCTGCCTCTACAAAACTTCTTGAGATTGTCTGTTGCTTTTTTGACTTCTATGACACTAGTGAGTCCCTAAATTTGATCAAGTACCCTGTCACAGACCTTCTGGTAGTTGGACAAGCTGCCAATCTGAATCACACCGGCATGTAACTTCTTGACTAGGTGATGCACTCATAAAGATCCCTTGTCCTGGTGCTAACTTCAAATATTTCACCACTCTAATAGCTGAATCCCAATGAGATTGTTTTGGCCTTTGCATGAATTAACTCAAGGTATGTATAGTGTAGCTTATATCTGGTCTTTTTATGGTCACATACAAAAGTTTTCCCGTTAACCTTTGATATGCTCCTATGTTTGACAATAAGGCATCACTTTGCTCTCCTGTTGCTTTATAAAATTCTACACTAGTGAGTCTGATATTAGTTTCTAAAGCTGTTGCTACAGGTTTTGCTCCACCAAGCCCCAACTTTGAAATTAGCTCTAACACATACTTTCTTTGATTCAACAATATTCCAATCTTGGATCTCAACACATTAATTCCCAAGAAAAATTTCAGTTCTCCTAAGTCCTTTACTTTGAAATGTTGATGTAGTGCATCCTTCGCTAAGTTTATCATCTTGTTACAACTTCCAGTGATTAGTAAATCATCTACATAAACTAATATGATTACTACATCTTCTCCTTCCTTCTTAGTACATAAGTTATAGTCATAATTGCTTTGTGTAAAATCAGCTTGTATCAGTGCTTCGGTCAATTTAATATTCCACTGCCTGGATGCTTGTTTAAGTCCATATAAAGATTTTAATAGCCTGCACACTTTAGTCTCTCCATGTCTTCTGAAACCTTCAGGAATTTCCATGTATATTTCTTCACATAAGTCACCTTGAAGAAAGGCATTAAACACATCCATTTGAAAGAGGTTCCTACCTTGTGATGCTACAAGAGCGATAACTAACCTGACTATAACCATCTTGGATATAGGTGAAAAGGTCTCATGATAATCCAGACCTTCCCTATGACTATAACCTTTGGCTACCAATCTAGCCTTAAATCTCTTCACTTCTCCATTTTCTTGAAATTAAATCTTGTAAACCCATTTTGAGCCTATTGTATTCTTCCCAGCAGACAGTTCAATAATTTCCCAAGTCTTGTTATCTTCAAGTGGTTTGATCTCATCTTTCATGGAATAAACCCATCTCTTATCCTTTACGGCCTCACTAAAGCTTTAAGGTCTACCAATAATGAGAAATTGGCTAGATAACATTGGTACGTAGAGGAGGTATTAGCATAAGATAAATAGTCAGATAAAGGATATAGAACGTTACTGCATTATGCTTTGGGCCTGCCAACATAGTATTTCATCCAAAGGGGTTCTTTAGAGGTCCTGGTTGATCTTCTTCTAGTATCAATATTAGGATCAGGACCAATATCAGTGGTAGTACTAACAGGAGGTGCAGGATTCGCTGGTGCTTGCACTTTAGGAACCATATCAGTATCACTTCATCATCCGAAGGTGAAGATGAAAAAGTGTGAAGTGAATCCATACCTGTATCATTAAGACAAACTAGATGAATAACCTTAGGGCATGATAATAGTGCATGTAGTGACTCTGGTGAACTGAAAGGGAATATAGTTTCCCTGAAAACCACATCTTGGATGACAAATATATCTTTAGTAATTAAGTCAACCAATATGTAACCTTTTTGCAGTTATGAAAAGCCAAGTAGCACCGCAGATCTTGATCTCGGTCCAAACTTGTCTTCTTTCAACAAATTTGTTGCATAACAAAGGCAACCAAAGACTTTTAAATGAGTGATAGAGGCTTTCTTATGAAATAGTAGTTCATATGGTGTATGTCCAGCTAGTGTAACTAAAGGCAACCTGTTCATCAAATAAACTACAGCCTTGATGCATAATCCCTAGTATCTAAGAAGTATCATAGCCTGAAACCTCAAGGCTCTAGCAATGTTTAAAATCTGCCTGTGCATTCTCTCTACAATCCCATTTTGCTGGGGAGTATAAGGGCAACTACTTTGATGCTCAATGCCAAGAGAAAACAACAATTCTTTACACTTAGAATTTACGAACTCTACACCATTATCAGACCTCAAAACCTTGATCATTATGCCAAATTGATTTTTTATCATGGCTAAAAACTGCTTAAGCACAACAATCACCTTAGACTTTAATTGCAATAAGTAAATCCAAGTAAATATAGAATGATCATCCACAATAGTCAAGAAATAGTATTTCTTATCATAATTTGGGACCTTATATGGACCCCAGAGATCCATATGTACAAGATGAAACGAAAAATCTGCTCTAGTTTCACTAATTGGAAACTATAGCCTAGTTTGTTTTACCAAGGGGAAAATATGACAGTCCTTTTCTAAAGTAGTGCTAGAACACTTATTTAACTCTGGAATCTTCTTCATGATTGTGGATGATGGATGTCCCAATCTCTTATGCCATAAATTGTACTCGGCATCACTCTGGTCATACGTATTATTTTCATCTTATTTGCTACCATAGATCCTGCTGAATCTCCATCAATCACATACAAGCCTCCTTGCTCCTTACTAATCCCCTTCACCCTGCCATTGCAGAGGTCCTGAAACACATAGAAATCAGGGAAAAAGGTGACAAAGCAAGACAGCTCTTTAGACACTTTTGACACTGATAAAAGATTAAATCTAAACTCTGGAACAAATAACACACCCTTCATTTTTTCATTCCCAAATAAGTAGGCACTTCCTGTGTTAGTAATTTCAGATTTCTCCCCTGTAGGCAAATGCACTTTATCTCTTTTAGAAGCATCTAGATTGACCCTATCCTTCAACAATTGCAGGTTTACAGTAACATGATGTGTGGCTCCGGAATCAATGACCCATTCAGTTTTAGGAAGAAAATGAGACATCAAGCAAGTTACAATACCTACTATATTGACATGATGCTCTCCTAAGTCCTTGTTTAACAAACTTAAGATTTGTTTGTATTATTTATCAGAAAAGGGGTTGTAAAACTGTTTTTCAGATTGAAATCTGGTGTTGCACCAAGAAGATAAAACTTCTCCATTAATCCTAGATGCTGAGCTACATCAGTGTTATTCACTATGGGTGGTTGCTCTTTTCTTTAGTTATCAAAAGTGTATTCATTTCTTCTCTATCCATCAGAATTACCAACACCAAATCCTCCACTTCCAGAAAACTTCCTATTTTGAAAACTAGGTGGATATCAAACAAGCTTGTAGCAGTTTCCCTTTGTGTGGCTTTTCATTCTATAGAAATCACACTGCTTCTTCCTTGCTATAAATCCTCTACCTCTTCCTTCCTGTGAACTCATGGAACTTGTGTGAATAGCCATGGTTTCAACTTTATCAGCTGCTTTAGCTGCTAAGTTTGCAGCTGCTACTTGCTGGGTGTCATCTTGGATAATCATGGCATATGCTTGTCCTAAAGTCAGAGCTACTGATTTCATGAGTATTTGTCTACGAGCTTGATCATAGGATTCATTAAGACCACTAAGGAACTGAAGAAGCCTTTGCTGGCTCAAGTGCTCAACATAATCTTTTGACCTCTCACAGCCACAATTAGGTGAAGGAACTGATACATCATACTCATGCCATAATTCCTTTAACTTTGAGAAATAGGCAGAAACAGAGTTAGTACCTTGCATCAACGTCGTAATTTCTCGATGCAATTGCCACATCCTCACGCGATTGACTTTGTAAAAACTTTCCTTTAGATCTTCCCACACAAGGTGTGCATTTGATGCATAAAAAACTCCGCGTAATAGATCTTCTGAAACCATATTCATTATCCATGACAAGACTAGCGCGTTACAAGTTCCCAGTGATCATGTAATTCAGGTTCGAACGACTCCTTCGTGCACACTCCATTCACAAACCCTAACTTTGTTTTCTCCAACAGTGCAATGCACATTGATCGACTCCATAAACCATAGTTTTCTGAACCAGTAAGCTTCACTGGAACAAGAACCGAACTCGGTGTATCCGTCTATCCAAGATACAGAGGATGATTGGCATCAATTTTGGTTCTCGTCATTGTTGTACGGGTTATGGAGCTTCAAAATGATTACTTCTCTGTGAAATTTAAACAACCAATTTGCGTGGATCACTCGAGATAACTTGGCTTTGATACCATGTAGAAATCTAGGCTAAGAGCTTCATGAATGTTTCCATAAGTTCTTCAATGGAAATCAATCTAGAGAGAGAAATATTGGAGAAGATATTTTTGTTATTAGATGAAATGAAGAATGAGTTCTCTGGATCTGATACACAACATTATATATGCACACTAAACAATAACTCCACTAACTGCTTCCAGCTGTAGACTATAACTAACTACCTTGATAGCTGTACATTCCTTGCCAGCTGTACATTCTACCTGCAATTGATCACATAGACTAACTATCTAAATATCATCTGTTAAGCCTAATCTCAACAAGGATGAATGCAAGCATGCATTACAATTATCAAGAATGTTCAATGTTCCATACATGTCAAGAATTTATAAAGGGTTGTCTTGGTACCTGCCGTAGGTGTGTGATCATAGAAAAAATGTGTAAATAGTTATTCTCCATAGTTCCAGCCTGGACATATCTGCACCAAAATGCAAAATGGCGATACAGTTAGAAATAAGAATATTACTGCTCCTTTATGGGAAGAAAAAAGACGCATAAGATCTTAAGTTAAAAACCTAAAAATCATCCCATGAAGTAATCCATGCATAAGCAAATAAAAAAAAAGGATATGCAGCCAAATAAAATATCAGAGAGAGAGCATACTCATCGAACATTGATCGGCTTCTACTGTACAATGACTTGTAGTATTCATATTCCCAGTCATCCAAAGAATCTTTCCTTATTGTAACCTGAACCCCCAGAAAAGTAACCAGTAAGAAGATTCTTATCGAATTGAAGCACGGCATTAGTGCAAGACAGAACTTATTACAATCTTTATGGGAAGTGCAAGATCAACAGCTCTTTCATTTTTGTTACGTCTTAGCAATAGACTTTTCAGAATTTTGTGCTTCGACAATACCATTGCATCTCTTCTCTCATAATCATAGTGCGACTCTAAAGGTTGTTCAATATACTAGAAAAAGAAGATGTTTCAACTTTACTATGTCAGCAACAAGATGAAGCCTCAAAAGTATGTCTGTTATTAATTAACTTACTCTCTTCCACCAGAGGAAGTGGTGAGAACGTATGTGGGAGCACTCTGAGCACTTAAAGGAGCTGTTGAATTTATCAAAGAACATACTGCACAAGATATTTCAGAATAACATTATTTGAGAAGCAAAAGAAAACAATATAAAGGAAAATAGATTTTTGAGTCATTTTGTCTTTCCCCCTCAGGCATAGAAACAAGAAAGAAACTTTATGTCTACCTAAAATCAAGTGCGAAGCAATCACAATCTTTGCAAAAGTAATAAGCATAAGGCTTAACTTGTAAGAAACGAACCTGTATAGAAGTAAAGAATTCAATTAACCGCACAACTATAAGAAGTAAAGAAAATGTAGTTTAATTTGCAGAAGTTAACTTACAAATGAGTACAATTCTCCAATACGGTTTTGCAGGGGTGTACCAGTTAAGGCCCACTTATAAGAAGATTCTAAAGCAAGAATGGCTTTTGTGGTGTTGGAGCTTACAAATTTGATATAATGAGCCTATGGACTAGAAGTTCAATCATTTAAGAAATTGCAGATAAATGATCTTGTGTCATATGTGTTAGTACATGCACAGCGGAAGCAATAATTCTACAGGATCAATAACTTCCATATTAGATAACATAACTAAAACGAAAATCAGAAAAATTACCTCTTGAAGCTTTCACAAAAATCATTTAATGTGTTAGCCTCCAGTTCCACCCTCTTCTAATATATCCTGATTAGCCTCTTTAACCAACACTTGTGTGGGCAAGTGATTATTGGATTCAAAGAAGAGATGGAATTCACTTTATCTTCTGAACCCTAAACCCTATTTATTCTTGTTTTCTCATAAATAAGGGAAAATCAAGAGGCCAACGTTTTTAGGCCTCTTTAGTTGTCCAAAACATTTTAGGCATCTTTAGTTGTCCAAAACATTTTAGGCATCTTTAGTTGTCCAAAACATTTTCAACCAATTAAAGTCAGAAGATATTATTTTCCTTCCAGAAGACCAGTAAATAATATTACTTCTTCTAGTAAGTTCCTTTTTTTTTTTTCCAAATTTAATTAGTTAATCAAGTACAACAGGGACCACATATTTATTAAGTGAGGCTTCCAATTATGATATTAATACGGTGATAAAAGAATTATCATATCATAATAAATTACAAATTATTCCACTAAAAATCTGTATATGCACTCCTCAATTTAATTTCGAAATCTATCATTACATCATATTTAACTCCCCATGTTAGAATTACCGACACCAATCAATTAAATTAAATTTTCTGAAAAATTTAACTCATTAATTAATTTAATCCTTTATTTATAATGCTTAACTTATTTCACATGACAGATACAAAATCCACCTGCAGGGTTTTCACGTGAAAACTTATAAGCAACTATAAAGGGGTGTCTTCTATCTCAAGTTCGAGACATGGTTCTATCAAATAATTAATATTTCACTAAGTGATTCGTCATCATCCAACCTATAAGGAATATGTTGACTCACAAAGGAGTCTCACCTTTTAATAGATTAAAACAATAAAACAAACCATGTAGATCATAATAATTATATCAATATTAAGAGTATAAGTACAAGTAATGAACTAGAGAAATCGTTTATTAATATTCAGAACATAAACGAATATCTCTAATAGGTCCGTTCAATACATCGAAATGTACTAGCACAAGAAGTTAGAATATTACCACTCCCATAATTAAGATCAAATTATATTTAATCTTGTGCTACAATCATCAAGATGTTTGTCCTACCTCATCTTTGATTGTGAACGTTAATTTATTACTTATAAGTACCAATAATATTAATCTTCCATGCACGAGCTAAAATACTCCATACACAAAATTGTCTACTATATAAGTAAAGGATACACATGTTAACACAATGATCTATTCAAATAAAGATTTTATTAATATAATAAATAGTCTTTGTATGGGATGAAAATATAATACTATAACACAAATTACATGGTTAATAGTATATCCTAACAATCTCCCACTTAGACTCATAACCCTCAATGCATAATTTTAACACTCATTTCTTCGACATGCTTATCAAAAACCTTTTGGGTTAAGCCCTTTGTAAATGGGTCCTCCAAATTGTTCTTTGACTCAATCTTCAAAACTCTCACATCACCCCTTTGAGTTATACCCGAGTACAGTGATATTTTCTCTCAATATGCTTACTTCTTTTATGGCATCGTAGTTCTTTCGAGTTTGCAACTGCACCACTATTGTCACATAAAATGGTAGTGGTATTTGAACTGAAGGAACAACTCCAAGATCTTTCACAAAGTTACCGAGCCAAACAGCCTCTTTAGTCACCTCAGAGGAAGCTACATATTCGGCTTCTATGTTGGAATCAACAACACATCATTTCTTGGTACTTCTCCAAACAATGGCTCCACCTCCTAAAGTAAACACATAACCTGAGGTAGATTTTATAGAATCTTTATCTGACTGAAAATATGAATCAGTATACTCAATAGGTACAAGATCCCTAAAGTGAAAAACAAGCATATAATCCCTAGTCCTTTTAAGGTACTTGATTATATGCTTAACCGCAGTCCAATGTTCTTACCTAGGATTAGACTGATATCTGCTAACCATTCCAACAACAAAGTAGATATCTGGTCTAGTGCATAACATAGGATACATGAGGCTCACTACACCAGAAGCATAAGGGACTACTTTCATTCTCTCTATCTCATTGGTCATTTTGGGTGACTGATCTTTTGATAGAGTAATTCCATGCCTAAAAGAAAGAAATCTCTTTTTAGAACTTTGAATGCTAAACATTGCAAGAATAGTATCAATATAAAGTGCTTGAGATAAGGGTGTGCATCGGTCGGTTCGATTCAGTTTTATGTGTTATTGGTTTGGTTTATTGGTTTTTGGTTTTTAATATGTAAAATCAATAACCAACCAATAAGATATTTTCTTATCAGTTTTGGTTTATCGGTTTTTGGTCCTTAATGGTTTGATTTTTGATTTGACCAATAATAAAATACTTATAAAATAGAAATAGTAACAACTAACATAAAAAAAATAAAATCTTAATTATCGCCAAAACCTACGCAATGCATTTTAGTTTACAAGAATCTTCAAATTTGAATTGAATGTTAGTTAGGAAAAAAATTGAATCTTAATTGTTGGAAGCTATAAATGTTTCAAGCTTTTTATTACTATAATAGCCGAACTTTATATTGTGCCTTTGTTGCCCTGAATAGGTTAATACTTTGTGAATCACTGAATTATGAATTAGTAGTGCATATAATCTATATACATACACATCTCTCTCTCTCTCTCTCTCTATATATATATATATATAGATAGATAAACAGAGAGAGAGAGATTTAAATATATAATATAAATAGTGATAAAACAACAACTTAGTGTATCCTTATTGGGTTGTCGGTTTAATCAATAACCCAATAAGCTAAAAGCGATACCGAACAATTTGCCCAATAAATTTTTTTATAAAATCAATAAAAAACCATTAACTCGATAACCCACCACCAATAACCCAATAACATTTTTATCGATTTGGTTTATCGGTCGGTTCGATTTTTCCACAGCCCTAGCTTAAGATAAGCCTAATATCCTTTGTTTGCGATCTCACATAAGCTTGATCCTAAGGATATGAGACGCTTATCCCAAGTCCTTCATATAAAAATGCGTAAACAACCACTCCTTAAAAAAATTCAACATGCTCACATTTTTTCTATGAGCAAAATGTCATCTACGTACAGAATCAAAAATGCTACTCTGTCTCCATCCTATTTTTTATAAACGCATGACTCATTTTCACATTTATTAAAACAAAAAGTCTTAATCAAATTATCACAACAAGTATTTTATGCTCTTGATGCTTATTTCTAACCATAAATGGATTTCATAAGTTTACAAAACTTATGTTCATTACCACTTTCCATAAAACCTTCTGGTTGTGCTATATAAATACACTCGTCAAGACTTCCATTTCGGAAAGCTGTCTTGATATCCATTTGCCAAATCTCATAATCATAATGAGCAACAATGAATAGGAGAATCCTAATGGATTTAAGCATAGCTACGAAAAAGTTTCCTCATAATCAATTCCTTCTTTTTGAGTTAACCCTTTCGCAACAAGCCTAGCCTTAAAAGTTTACACTTTTCCATCTACACCTCTCTTTTTCTTATAGATCCATCTACATGCAATGGTTTTGACTCCCGTAGGTGGTTCTACAAGTTCTTAGACTTGATTAGAATACCTAGACTCCATTTAAGATTTCATAGCAGCACTTCATATTTTAGCATCTTTATCATGTAGTGCTTTGGCGTAATTAAGATGTTCCGTATTAGGGTCCTCAGGGATTCTATCATACGATTTTCCCAAGAGCATAAACCATAAAGGTTTTCTAATAATTATCCCACTATGATGACTAGTCACTACAGGATCTGCTACATTTGGAACTAAATTTTGAACACCCTCAATGTCTTCCTGTACTATGATAGGTTCCTCGAGATTATCCTGAACATTTTCCTCCACAATTACAGACTGCTCGACGTTACTCCCACTACTTTGAGGTAGTGTAATGTCAAGTATTTGCTCTTGTGCAACCTCTTGCCTATTGATATTTCTCCTACTACATGGATGCAATGGTATGTCAATAATAGTTTTTGGAATTTTTTCTTGTGTTTCATTATTCATTATTCTATTTCTCAATTTTTGTAAAACAATTTTACTTCTAGGAACATGATTCATTAAATAATCCTCTTCAAGAAATCTGGCATTTGTCAAAATAATTACCTTCTGTTCCTTAGGACAATAAAATAAAGTCCCTTTTTTTCCTTTTGGATATCTAATAAAAATGCACACTTCTGTCCTAGATTCCAACTTATCAGTTTTTCCTTTTAGTACATGTGCTGGACAACCCCAAACCCGGATATGTCGTAGGTTAGGATTGTGCCCACTCCACAATTCAGATGGGGTTAACGGTACTGATTTTGAAGGAACCAAGTTCAAAATATAATTTGCAGTTTCTAATGCATAACCCCAAAAAGAAAAGGGTAAATCTGAATAACTTAACATTGATCTAACCATTTCCATAAGAGTTCTATTTCGGCATTTTGCCACACCATTTTGTTGTGGTGTTCCCAAAGTAGAATAATGAGATATAATTCCTGATTCTGATAATTATTTAATGAATTCCACAGAAAGGTATTCACCACCACGGTCAGACCATAATGTATGGATATGTTTCTTATGCCGCTTTTCCGTTTCCATCTTAAATTCATTAAATTTTTCAAAGCATTCAGATTTACAGAGCAACAAATAAATGTATTCATATTTTGAGTAATCATCTGTGAAAGTCACAAAATACTCAAAACCACCTCTTGCTTGTATATTCATTGGACCACACAAATAAGTATAAATTAATTCTAACTTATTACAGGATCTATTTCCTTTGGAAGGAAAATATTGCTTGGTCATTTTACCTTCTAAACAGGATTTACAAGTTGGAAGTTCCTCCATTTTCAATGAACTCAAAGGTCTATCAGAAACCAACCGTGAGATCCTATTTATATTAATATGACCTAGACATAAGTGCCATAAGTACGTTTCACTCAATTCCAAAATATGTTTTCATTTATGTGATTGATCAACATTATTAAGTTCCATTTTTTGTAGCATATCATGGGAAACATCAAATACAAATAAATCATGTATTCTAGTAGGAGAAATAATAAAATGCTTATTAAACTTAATATTTGCACAATTATTTGCAAAATAAACATTGTAACCAGCATCCATTATTCTTGAAACTGAAAGAAAATTCCTTCTTATAGAAGGTACGTAAATAATATTATTCAGTCTTAAAACTCTAGAAATACTAAAGGAAATAAAAATATTTCCTATAGCTAAGACTGGTTCCCCATTTTCTTGAAACACGTTCAGTTCATTTTCACTTAGGCGTCGTGTTTCCTGAACCCCCTGCAAGGATGTCCAGATATGATTGATTATTGGATTCCGAATCTATAGCCCAAAATTGGGTAGAAACAGCCGCTAAAAATGTTTAAACAACATATAAAAAAGATGCACCATGTTTCTGCATCTTAGCTGTGTAGCCGGTACACTGTTTATTATAATGACCAGGTTGCTTGCAATGATAACATTTTTCCTTAGGCTTAGCCACACCACCATTAGCATCTGAAATCTTACGAGAATCTTTCTTCTTTTTCTTTTCGTCTTTTGGCTTAGAATTCGAAGATGGAGGTTTGTCAACCATCAACGCCGTAGGAGGATCTTGTTGCTTAATGATTAATTCTGCCGCTTGCAGCTCATTCAACAGTTTTGCTTAAGTCTATTTTATTCATATTATAATTCAAGAGAAACTTTTGAAAACTGTCTGGCAGAGTCTGTAGGACCTTCTCAACCTGAGACTCCTTATCAATAACGGCACCAAGAATTTCCATCTCGTTCAATAGACTCATCATTTTAAAAACATGTTCCCTTACCGAAGTTCCTTCAACCATTTTTGTGGTCAAAAGAGCTTTCATGACCGTCTTATTTGCAGCATAATTTGGCTCACCAAACATCTCTTTGAGAGATTTAAGTATATCATAAGCAGTAGTCATGGACTGATGTTGATGTTGCAACACATTTGCCATAGAGGTAAGAATATAACATCTAGTCATCTCGTCAGTCTTGACCCACTTATCATATGTTTTAATCTCATCATCAGTGGGTTCATCTGATTTAACAGGACATTCCTCAACCAGCACAAATTTAAATCCCTCAGCAGTAAGAACAATATGTAAATTTGGTTTCCAGTCCACATAGTTAGGGCCTTCTAATTTATTTTGATTCAGGATAGAAGTTAAGGGATTGAATGAAGACATGGTTAATATGTTGTATAATAAAATTAAATAGATCATTAGACATGTTGAAAAATAATAAAATTCTTCAAAAACACATCAAACATATAACCATGCACATAAACAGTTAGAATCATTAGGGAAACTTAACCATTTAAGCAAATATACATGTAATGTCAGATATTTTATCTCTTAAATGAAATAGAACCAACTCATTTGGAGAGTCAACTGTTGATTTAAGTTAGATAAATATCACATTTCATAATTCTCTGTACCATTGAACCAACATGTAACTTAGTTGGAAAGTTAATACAAGTCATCAAAAACAAGAGACCATAAAACAATATTACAATATGCACG
Source organism: Capsicum annuum (assembly GCF_002878395.1). NCBI lineage: Eukaryota > Viridiplantae > Streptophyta > Magnoliopsida > Solanales > Solanaceae > Capsicum > Capsicum annuum. The sequence goes on along the minus strand of NC_061117.1, from coordinate 188,792,286 downwards.
TTTATCCGATGGGGAAGATGACCGATGTCAATATGTAAACTCACATTATGTACTATTATTAACTACAGTAAATCATAAGGAATGGTCCCTATCACCACTAGTTTGGAAAAAATAATTTTTTCAGAATTTTTAATTTTTTCGAAAACATAAAAATGCCCAAAACCTCATCAAAATGATCCCTAATAGCCAAATAATGGTATGGATCACAGTTTGCTGTGTGTATTGTTCAGTGGGTCATTTTCAATAAATGTACCAAATTTTAGATCATTCAGAGTTTGTCAAAAAATTAAAAAACTCATAAACCAACCAAATCGGCAATTATTGGCCGAGCTGTTGCGAGGGACAGCAAGGCTTCCTACACTGCTTGGCCTTACTACTACTGTTCATACAGTGAGTAACGACTATAGCTGGTCATAGTCGAGATTCATCATCGTTTTGCACTTAATCTAAAAAAATAATTTTCACAAAATTATGCAAAATTCGTTTTATGCTTTCTTGATGATAAACTTAAATTCTGTTGTAATCACTAACATCATCGAAAATGTAAAAAATAGCTAGCAAGAACATGATATCAAAAACATGAAAATCAGCCAGCAACAACATGATTTAAATAATTATTATCCGAAATATGTACAACAAATCGTGTAATTTCTTTTACATTATCTAGCATATGTAAGAAGACTACTAATACCAATTGTTATAACATGCACAACGAAAACAATAATTCTACAGGATCAATAACTTACATATAATCTAGATAGCATAACTAAAACGAAAATCAAAAAACTTACCTCTTGAAGATTTCATAAGAATCATCTAATGCCTTAGCCTCCAGTTCCACCATCTTCTACTATATCCTGATTAGCCTCTTTAACCAACACTTGTGTGGACAAGTGATTATTGGATTCAAAGAAGAGATGACATTCACTTTGTCTTCTGAACCCTAAACCCTATTTATTCTTGTTTTCTCATAAATAAGGGAAAATCAAGAGGCAAACGTTTTTAGGCCTCTTAAGTTGTCCAAAATGCTTTAGGCCTCTTTAGTTATCTAAAACGTTTTCAACCAATTAAAGTCAGAAGATATTATTTTCCTTCCAGAAGACCAGTAAATAATATTACTTCTTCTAGTAAGTTCCTTTTTCTTTTCCAAAATTGATTAGTTAATCAGGTATAACAGGGACCGTAGATTTATTAAGTGAGGCTTTTAATTATAATATTAATTCGGTGATGAAAGAATTATCATATCATAATAAATTACAAATTATTCCACTAAAAATCTGTAATTGCACTCCTCGATTTAATTTCGAAATCTACCAATACATCTTATTTAACTCCCCATGTTAGAATTACCAACACCAATCAATTAAATTAAATTCTCTGAAAAATTTAACTCATTAATTAATTTAATTCTTTATTTATAATGCTTAACTTATTTCACATGACGGATACAAAATTCACCTGCAGGGTTTTCACGTGAAAACTTATAAGCAACCATAAAGGGGTGTCTTTTATCTCAAGTTCGAGACATGGTTCTATCAACTAATTAATATTTCACTAAGTGATTTGTCATCAACAAACCTATAAGGAATATGTTGACTCACAAAAAAGTCTCACCTTTTAATAGATTAAAACAACAAAACAAACCACATAGATCATAGTAATTATATCAAGATTAAGAGTATAAGTACATGTAATGTACTAGAGAAATCGTTTATTAATATTCAGAACATAAACGAATATCTCTAATAGGTCTATTCAATACATACAAAATGTACTAGTACAAGAAGTTTGAATATTACCACTCCCATAATTAAGATCAAATTATATTTAATCTTGTGCTACAATCGTCAAGATGTTTGTCCTACCTCATCTTTGGTTGTGAACGTTAATTTATTACTTATAAGAACCGACAATGATCTATTCAATTAAAGGACACACATGTTGATACAATGATTTTATAAGAAATGACAATGCTCTACTATAAAAGTAAAGGACACACATGTTAATACAATGATCTATTCAAATAAATATTTTATTAATATAATAAATAATCTTTGCATGGGATGAAAATATGATACTATAACACAAATTACATGGTTAATAGTATATCCTAAGAATATGAACTTTAGGAGTTCATGTGTAACCACCAAAGTGATGACTAGACCAGGCATAGACTACAAATCCGCATGCGGCATTGTTCAATGGAAATAGAGAGAACAGAATGTCCATGTCCACCATGTAGATAAAAAAGGATGATCAAACTAAAATTGAAGATGAAATTTCATATGATGAACAGTTAAGCAAAATATTGAACTTTAGGACAAATAAATCTGGTGTTCTTATGTATTGCTAAGTCGTAATAGTTGAAATATCTTGGAGGTAGGTACTCACACCTACATTATTCAGCGGTAAACTGTGTAGGTTTCTTCATAACCACCATAAGATTCTTCACATAATTCAGAAGTTAATTGTATAGATGATAGCACATTATTCAGCAGTTAACGACATAGGTTTCTTTATAATCACCATCGCTCATTAAAAGTTCACCATACCAATCTCTACATTTACACCTCTAATAACATGATTGACTTGAAGAACTGGTATTTATAAGAAGAGAATTGCATTAACAACAAATGAACACCATGTATAGGGAAACCAAGAATTTTGACAAACCACATATACTACAGATAGAAAATGCCTTTTTTGGTTTTTTTTAATTAAGGGCGGAGTGGTCCATATAAGGTAAAGATAAATTATGTTTTGATTTTATTAATAAAATTCTGAAATACACCAAAAAAAGAGCCAATTGAAGAAAACAACCTAATGCTGAATCTATGAATCTATGACTTGCGTCATCAAAAATAGTGTGATTCCACTTCACTAAATGAAAAAATGAGTTCCTCTAGGGCATATCTTCATCAACCCTGATTGATTTATCAGCAAAACCATCATCATTCAATTTTTTTGCTGAAATTTCTACCTGAGGTTTTGAGTTCTTGCTGTTCTTCTTTGACTTTTTTGTCCTATAGTCAGCCTCGATGGTGGAGTAGGTAGTAATGACAAAATCATATTTCGACAGTTTATACAAAAAATTCTCCCTATTCGAGCCATGATAAACAAGAGTTTTATTGCTGCCTTCCTTGGTGCGATGTTCAATCTCGCAAAACCATTGCAGTGCCCCGACCACAGGACATACAACAAGAGTTCCTTTTACTGCAAGGATTTCCTGGGAAGTACTATGTAAAGATGACAATATACTGGAATCACTAGTAGCTTTCTGTAATTCGCGTTGAGTAAGCACAAATGTGATGGCTTGAACAGTCTTCCCCATTCTTATTTCATCAGCAAGAATACCCCCTTTAATATTCGTTTGTTCTTGAATTATTGACCAAGCCAACCACTACTTATGGTACCTCAACAGTGGGAAAATCAAATCTGGTGGTGGCTCAGTAGTTTCGGAAAGTGACACGTTCTGAATATCCAAGTCCAAATTATCTGAATAATTGTCAAGAAGGAATTGATCATTTAGTTGTCCCAGTATATCCCAAACCAAAAGTATGTAGAGTTAATTATGCATTATAATGCAATGAAAAAGAAACATAAATAAAGAGAGTATGTTTTAAATGAGTTGAACATAAAATATACGTTATGTGGGATATGAACATACTTTATTCCTTTATGAGTTGATGATTCAATAGTACTTTAATGCTTCTTAAATTTACATCTCCTTTTCTCCAATTTACTCCCTTTAACATGAGTTTATACACCTATATAAAGAGCATCTTTGGATAACAAAAAAAACACACCACAAAAGAAAAAAACCATCTTCCTCCTTTCTTCTTACTCTTGAATTGTTTTGGGCAATTGTTTTGGGCAGCGTCCAAACTTACATCCAGCAGTGCACGTGTTTGGAAGTAGTTGTGAAACCTTGGGGAGCGACTGGCTAAAAGGATTTGCACCGGAGTTGGGCCAAGATCGCTTTCAAGATAGTGTCTTGACACGACACAGTTTTTATGACTATTATCTTACTATTATTAATTCCAGTTTCATATCAATATTGTAATAATTTTTCTAATAATTTGAAAGAAATTTCACTTACATAAAATATTGATAAATAGTTATTTCTTTGAACCAAACCTTTCCTGATTTGTCAAAACATGTGCCATTGGACGAAAATAATTTTAAATGTTAGTCACAAAAAACTTCTGATTTCTTCGAAAAATTAGAAGTTATTATGTTTTATTTAATGAACCTTCTCCTGATGGTTCTAACATTACTACTCGGTCTCACATTGTTGGGGTTGATGATATTGCTAAAAAGAAATTCGAAAAGGATAACAAAATAATTAGAGGATATTTGTTGAACTATATGACTAATTGTTTGATTTATTTGTTACCTATAAATCTGCTAAAGAAATATGGAACAGATTAGAAAATAAATATGGTGCCCATGTAGGAAAGAAAAAATATGTTGTCGGACAATGGATTAAATTTCAAATGTTTGACAATAAATCAACCATGGAACAGGTCCACGAATAAGAAAATTTAATTGTTGATGTTCTCAATTAGGGCATGAAGATGTGTGAGATTCTTCAGGCGAATGTTCTACTTGAAAAATTTTCACCATCCTGGAGTGATTACAGAAATCAATTGAAATATAAGAAATAGAATTTAACTTGTTGACACCTAATTTTTGTCCTCCACTACTAAATTTAACCCTGGGTTTCTTCAATTTTTCATTAAAATTAAAATATTTATTTCATTCGGATAAATGCGCTCTAAAATATTTATTTGGGTTAATTTTATCATTTAATCAATGATTATATGTTTTTGTATTTACGTATAAATACAAAATTTTTTTATATAAATTTTGTTACTTAAATGAGTCTTTTTTAAATCAAAATTGGACTTTTACTGATCAAGCTTGAAAATTATTTCAAACAAATAGCTTCTTGATTTAAATAAAATTTACTGTCAAAAATAATTATTGAGATAAATATGTATTTGATTTTATTAAGTTAAGAAGCTTGGGATTAAAGGAAGTATTATTGTACCAAATTTCAATTTAATTAAGTCAATCTATTAGATTTGACCATAGTTGGAATCAAATTGGTCATAATTGCAATGCTCTCAGTCAATTCATTTTTAATTTGATCAAATTAAATAAATTTGGCTAAATTTTAAATTCCAATAGGGGTTATATTTTTAATAACCCCAAAATTCTCAAAAACTCTCAGTACGTCTACCCAATTCCCACTAAAAATAATTTTAAATTCTAAAATTAAAATTTGAAATTCAAAATTTATACAAGATTGTACAATTCCCCCTCAACTTTGTCCTTTCTTTAATTTTGAAATTCAAACATTGTACTACATTGTCTAATATTCCTCCACCTTATCTTCCACTTCACCTTATCTTCAGTTTTAAAATTTCAAAAACGCCCCTAAATTCTTTCTCCTACATTGGTGGATGAAAAGAATGAAATCTCCACCCTTTTCTATAAATACTACCACTATTTTGATAGAAAGACCAAGGCTTGAGAGGTGAAAAACCCCTGTTGAGCAAAATAGTTATATTTTTTTAGTAAAAATTTTGTTTCATAAAAATTGATCAGCTTCTCAATTTTCTTTTGAGTTTTTGAGTTGAAGACGACGTTTTTCGGTGGTGGTTGATTCAGACAAAGCTCGTAGTATCGTTTTGCTGCCTTGAAAAAGGTGAACGCGCCTCTTCCTTTTATTTTTATTTTTATTTTTTATTACCAGTTTCTTCTTCATCTCTTTCTCTGTAGTAATATTTATTTAAATCACATTTGTGAATGAGGTTGGGATTGTTCGCTATAGAGACTTTGATGGTCATAGGACTTGTTTGTGATGATTATGATCCTTATGTCATTATTTTACGTTGAAGTTGCAGTATATTGTAATTGATTCTTATTCACTATTTTAGCTTCATGTTGTTACGTTTAGGGCTATTGTTGTCATATAACTCAAATGGTATTTTTTTATTCTTGTAGGTTGTAATTTCATTTAGTTCTATCAATCTAATGCAAAAGTTTTATTTTTTTTTAGTTCTAGTATGTTGTTTGTAGCCTAATCGTTGTGGTTTTGATTTTGTTCGGGTTCATTTACAGTTCTTGAAAAACGACTTTAGTTGTTCAAGTTTTCATCTTTATTGCATAGACGAACCACTTCTAAATGTTTCCTTGACCTTTAAAGTCAATGAAAAACATGAAGTCGGTCTATAAACCAAAATTTCTACCCGAAGTTCCTTTTGTTTGTGGATTAATCATTGTGGTTTCAACTTTATTCGAGTTCATTTTTAGTTTTTTTGAAAAATTGCTTTAATTCAACTTTTTCCCTTTGATGCATAGTTGAACCACTTCTAAATGTTCCTTGACCTTTAATGTCAATGAAAAAATGAAGTCAATTTATAAACCAAAATTTCTACCCGAAGATCCTTTTGTTTATCGATTAATCATCGAGGTTTTGATTTTATTCGGGTTCATTTTTAGTTTCTTTGAAAAATTGTTTTAATTCAAGTTTTTCCTTTTGATGTGTAGTCAAACTACTTCTAATGTTCCTTGACCTTTAATGTCAATGGAAAAAAAATAAAGTCGATTTATAAATCAAAATTTCTCTCTGAAGATCCTTTTGTTTATGGATTAATCGTTGTAGTTTCGATTTTATTCGGGTCCATTTTTAGTTTCTTTGGAAAAATTACTTTAATTCAAGTTTTTCCCTTTTGATACGTAATCAAACTGCTTCTAAATGTTTCTTGACCTTTAATGTCAATGGAAAAGATAGAGTTGGTTTATAACCCAAAAGTTTTGACCTGAGGATCCCTTTATGACTTTATGCAAAGTTTACTTTAAACTTGCAAAAGAGAGGAAGGAGGTGAAACAATCTTGGTCAATTAATTTGTTTCTTCTAAAGCACTATCTAAACTCGCTTTATAATTTAAATTTTTAGTTGAAGGTTTAATCTGCGCATATATGTTGAGCTAAATCGTAAAAATTATACATTTTTATGAAGTTCACTCAAGATTCATTCTCATATTGTTAAATAAGAATATGTGCTAAAATGTTCGTTTCAGTCTTGGTGTGTTGCTTTCTCTTTGTCTTTATTTTGAAATTGTCTCTATGTCCTAAAGTTTTATTTTTCTGTTTATTCAAGTTAAAATGTGAAAGTCTGAAAATTTGTTACTACATTCAAACTGATTCTAGTCTTCCCTTTTTCTTCTTTGTTTAACATATAAAATGTTGAGTCCAAATGGACTCTCCTCATATGTATTTTGATGGTGGGCCAATGTAGCCCAGTTCCTTTCTGAGTCATCCTCTCGAGCCTATCAAACTAGTCGGATTTTTGGAGAAAGAATTTGACGTCGATGGGACAAACTAGGGTTAAGGTTTTTTTTCAGTAGCTAAGAGACATGAAAAGTCTTATTTCTTCTTTATTGCATTATTTATCATTATGGTTTATTTATTTATTTATTTATTTATTTATTTATTCATTTGGGCCTCGAAGCCAAAGTTATAAATTAATACAGGTGAAGTCGATTATAGCCCAAAAAGTCCAAAAGATAGTTTAGGACAGGTGATGGGACAAACCCTAATATCTAGATTAGGACAGGTGAAGATAGGTCGAAAGTCCAATTAGATTAGAACAGGGCTAATAGATTTGGGTTTAAGAGCCTAAATCACTTATTTCTTCCCCCTTTCCCTTTTTACTATGTTTATTTGCTATTTGACTTTAATTTTCTTAGAACTAGTTAGATACCCTACAAAGTCGTTAAAAAACTGATTTTGCATAAAACTCAGAAAAATATTCCTTAAGCAATTTCTTTTCAACAATTAATTTTTCTTTATATGTTAGTCAAAAGAATCATTTTTTAAACAGTTCGGATAACTGCAAGTTAGCGGACATTTTAGGTTCCTTAAAAACCTTCCTAAAATGTTAATGAGAACTGCTTACCTAGAATTTTCAAAGTTAAATATTTTTTTCTGTTTTGAAATCACTTAAGTAATTTATAAAGGTTTATTGATTTTACTCAATAAATTAAGTGGTGACTCAAAATAGTCATTTCTCTGCAAAATAAAAATGGTGACTCTGCTGGGGATCTTAACTAGGTTCTAACCAAATGTTTGAATTTGCCTTTTAACTAACTGTTATAGTGTTTAAATTGTTTACGTGCCTATATGTTTAAATTCTGCAAAGTTTAACTGTTGCATTTCATGGCATAGTCCTGCATAATTATTTTTAAACTATTTTGGGGTTTCGTGGATGATCCAGCCCCTATTGTTCAACTCCAAATAAAGTGTTGGAAATACAATGGTTTATTAGCACGTGAGGCATCTGATGGCTATTCGTATTTCCAAATCCAAGTCGTCCTCTTGGGAACCTGGTTCAAACCCACTCTAGATACCCAGGATAAAGCTAAACCAAAACCCTTTTAGGTATAAGGCTAGGATGACCCAATACTCGATGGGGGTATTGGGCCCATTAGAAAACTTGTCCTGCATCTACTAACCCCAAGTCAATTATAGACGAATCAGATTTATGTATTGAAGAAATATATATTTATTTAATCTAATCTGTTATCCTTTGGGGGTCGGGAGAAGTCTTTCCTTGCTTACTTTCATGTAAAGATACCTCAATCATACACCAATTGAGGGAGGAATTGAAGCAAGCCAAGTAAGAAATTGATATATTTGAACGGTTGCATCTAGAGTACAGTTATACAAAAATTGCTTGATCATCAATGGATGTCGCCAATGATAAGAAGTGGACAAAGCTAATAGGGCGAAGGCCAATAGAAGAGCATATTTTCTATCCCCTGCGTGAGACATTATTCTTTTTCTCATGTTATTTTCCATTTTTCTAAAGATTGTATCACTTTTGTGCAACTTTTGTAGGAATTTATGTCATTTATGTGCACCTATGAAAGTGTTTAGGGTAGAATGGATTGATTTTAAAAAGAATATACTTTCTTCAAATACGTTAGGCTAATCCATAGCTCAAAAGGGTCACCCAACTAGGATATGTGTTTATTATGTGATATAACTGTCTTATGTGTTTATGTGCGTTTCTTTGAATCAAAGACAAATTTATCCACTATGCTCTTGTGGATCAGTTTACATATGAGGAAAACAACTCTATATGGTTACTTATTGTCAAGTATCTTGTATTGTTTATCATATATAGGATCTAACGCATCTACCTTTGTGTTATTCTACTTTACAGATAACAGAAAACTACTCCGTGTAGAAACAAACTGGCAAACATCCTTACTTCACCGGGTCAAAAGTTCATAAAATTCTATCCTCTAACCATCATTCAAAAATGACTGGAAGTGATGAAGAAAATGCATTGACCACCAGGGATAATGTAATAGAGGAACAAAGCGAGATGATTGTTGAACTCGCGATAAAATTGGAAATGCTTCAGGAGGAGATGAACTGTACTCAAGATTTGGCTAATCTAGCCATCACTGTCAATACTCCCGCTCCAGGAGGACATGCGACTCCACTCCAGATCCCTTCCCTTAGTACACCTATTCTTGGGGACCATCCAAATAGCATATCATCCACCTTCGCTCCTCAACTTGTCTGAAACACCAATCGAGAAAATAACCCAGATACTTACCATCCATAAAATCCATCTCTAACCCCATAAATTCCATCTCCAAATCTACAAAATTCATCCCCGTATCCCCAAAGTACATTTTCAAACCCACAAAACTAGCTCCCAAAACCATAAAATCTATCTCCAAATCCACAAAATCTCTCTCAGATTCCACCAAACTATTCTTAAATTCCACAAGGCGTTATTAATTTCCAAAATGTCCTCTCTTCCCACCACCCAATCTCTTCTCATCCTCAAAATCAAGATACCCTCCCAAATCCTTCTCATGTCAGCATACCCTCTGACATCTACAATTTATTTCCTAATTCTGAGGTAGTTCATACGAGGAGAAGGAAAAAAAGTGGAGGACTGAGCATGAAAAGAATTTTTTCGCCATACATGAAGAGATTATGAGGATCAACAAATCTCACGGGAAAGGCAATAATGATGCTTTCCATTATGATAATCTGTGTGTGCATCCCAGAGTAGATCTACCAGAAGGGTACAAGGTCCCTAAATTTGAAGCGTTCAATGATATCGGAAATCCAATGGCCCAACTAAGAAGGAATTGTGATCAAATGGTTGGGGTAGGAATAAATGAGCCATTATTGATGTGCTTATTCAGCCGAAGCTTAAGCGGTGAAGCCTTAGATTGGTTCACATCTCAAGAACTGAAAAGATGGTCTAGCTAGAGGGCATTGTCCAAAAGTTTTCTCAATAGATTCTCATTTAATATTGAGATAGTACCTGACCGATACTCACTAGACTAGATCAAGCAGGATAAAGATGAGTGTTTTTGAGACTATGCCTTCCATTGAAGAAAACAAACTGCTAAAGTACAAATTCCCATATCTGATGAAGAAATGGTATTAGTTTTCTTTTATGCTTAGGAGGGAGAACTTTATACCAGGATGATATCCGTGGTCTGAGCAATTTTCATAGATTTGGTAAAGATTGGGAAATCGTTAGAGGAAGGCATCCGAACAAGACAATTTGCCAAAACCCCAACATCATCTTAATCTTTTGCATTCTCAAAGAAGAAAAGAGAGGATGTGACTGCGGTCTCTACTAATTCTGTTGATAAATTATAGAAGAAATTCAAGCCAAGGAATATTCTTTCCTCACTTCCATCACCAAGTTTCAGCCTGTATTCAATGTCCAATCCCAGTACCAAGATCCACTTCCAAATATCCAACCCCATTACCAAGATTCACGTCCAAATATTTTACCCAAGTATCAAGTTCCGCTGCTAAATTATCAGTCTCATGTTCAAGCTACCCTTCCAAAAATTAAATAAATGTCCAAACACCACCAAACTATCATTAAGTACCTCCTCCCGCTATTCAAAACCAGTATACCCCCCTCACGTCTAAGCCTCGAAAAGAAACCTCTTCAAAAATTTACTTATTTGGCTTAAAGTCGTACCCAGCTCTTCAATAGACTGATGAAAGCTGGTTATTTACAGCCTATTCCATCAAAATCTACCAATCCCAATTCCCAATTCTTTCAGGCTGATCAAGTCCGTGCTTACCATTCAGAAGAGGTCAGGAATAATACTAAAGATTACATCAATATGAAACAAAAGATCCAAGACTTAATTGATCATAAGATTGTCACTCTTCAAGCGCTGACACCAAATATCACCAGTAATCCATTGCCTAATCATAGGGAAGCCACGATTAGTATGATCAAAATAAAAGACAAATGGGTATCTAACAAGAATATTACTAGGTGGATTTAAAAACTCTCAAAAATATAGTAGGAGTGAAGAAGATAGAGAGAATTGTAGATGCCTTAAGTGTCAATGAGACGCCCCCATTTATAGTGATAAAAACCCTGACTTAGGTGTACACTCCTCCACCTAGGAAGGAATTCATTGTAGAGATCATCCTTGCCCAAGGGATGACACGGTCAGGCCGATGCTACATTTTGTAAGATTTGACCAATAGGAAGGAATCACAAAAAAGGCCAATCACTAAAAGGGAGGTCGAGGAAATTTTGAGGCCTATGCAACCGAAAGAGTATTCAATTTTCAAGCACTTAGATAAGACTCCAGCCTAAATTTCTATTTGGGCATTGTTAATGAATTCGCAATACCACTGACAAGCTTTATTAAAGGTCTTAGATAAAGCATATGTTCTCGTAAGCACAAGTGTCGAGAATCTTTCCACAATGATAGGGAATGTTGTGGGAAGTCATCGCATATCAATTAGCGATGAAGAGTTTTCATTTGAGGGAGTGATGCATAACAAATCCTTGCACATCACTGTTATTTATCGAGACTATATGATTAATCGGGTATTGATAGATAACGGATCTAGTTTAAATATTTGTCGTCTAGCCACATTGGTTCAAATGGGTAATGATTTGGAAAAATTCATCAAAGCTACGTAAATGTACGGGCATTTGATGGAGGGAAGAGAGATACCATAGGTGAAATTGATTTGTACATCCAGATGGGGCCTGCTGAATTCAAGACTAAATTTCATGTTATGGATATCCATGCCAGTTACAACCTTCTCTTAGGAAGATCATGGATTCATGGTGCAAAGGAAGTTTTATCAACCCTTCATCAGTTATTGAAGTTTATTTGGGAGGATCATAAAATAGTCATTCAAGGAGAAGGAAGCCATGCAAATCATCCCAATGTTTGTGTGCCGGTGATTGAAGATATATCAAAGGGTAGTAGTTTTTATACAGTAGAGATTGTATGTGCTGCATAGAAAGATCTGACACCCAAAGTTCCAATGTCTTCTGTCTACAAAATGATTATGACAGTGATGTTAAGAAGTGAGTTCAGGCCCGATCGGGGCTTGAATAAAAATTTAGAAGGATTATTGAGCCCATTATGGTCCTAGAAAAAACATCTAAGTATAGGTAAGAATACCATCCAAAGAGGAGGATGAGATTGAGGATAAGTCAAAGGCGAGTCTGCCTAGGCCCTTGCCGCTCCTATACCAATCATATCCCATGTGTGAGATATCAAAAGATGATGGTCTTACGGATGGGATAGAAAATCTATTTGAGGAATACAATGCTATACTGGAAAATTTCTCGAAGTCCAGTGGGGTGAAGAAGGTTGCACCAGAAGAGGCTTTGCAAAATTGGACCTCCACTCCACTCATAATGTAATACCCCAAAAAATCCAAACCAATATTAGAGCCATGTACCAAGCTTATGCATAGTACATCATGGTTATTTTATATTTTTATGAGTAGGTTAGATGTATATTAAGGCTTTAAATAACTCCCAGCTATCAGACGAATCAAAACATTCCTTACCAACTGAATTCTTGAGAACGATATTGGCATAGTCAACTTCAAACAAGCATATCTCTCATTATACTTAGAATTTTTGAGCTTATGATCTATCAAAACATATATAATTTAATTATCTTTCCAACGATACCAATTTTACCTAAATCCGATATAGGAGCAAAGAGTTATTCCTATTTTACTCTAGCATGTCAAGCTGGAAACAGTGTGACGACATTAATGGTAGCTTACCATATTTGTGATGCCCTATCACGAAGGTCGTCAGCCTTAGGCAGAAACCAGTTCCTAAGTGACGACATTCGTGGTAGCTTACCACATTTGTGATGCCCTATCATGAAGGTCGTCAGCCTTAGGCAGAGTCCATCTCCTGTGTTACGACATTCGTGGTAGCTTACAACATTTGTGATGCCCTACCACGAAGGTCGTCAGACTTAGGCAGAAACCATCAATTCCATCTTCTATATGATGATATTTTTGATGGTTTATCACATTTTTTACACCTTGTCGCAAATGTCGTCAGGTATTATTTTCAGCAACTGGGAATTTATTTCATAAGGGTATTTTGGTCTTTTCCCTTCACTTCCCAGGACTTCTAACCCTCAAGGAACGTATTATCTTTCATTCTCTTTAGATAAAATATCTCAAAAAGCTCTCTCATACACTTTCAACCACAAGATTAGGGTTTTCTCTCAAGATCATCTCTTAAGGAACAAGAACATTCTTTCCTAAATGGGTTAAACCCTAGTCAAGAAAAATCAAGGGCAAGCCTAAGGATTTCTTCAGGAACCTTTAGAAACATTAGATCTCTTTCAAGATCAAGCGTTAAGGTATGCGTAGTGTTCATCTATGGATTCAATTCGTTTATAGAGTACAAGAATCATACTTTTAAATATTATTTTGTAAACTTTTATGGTGATATAAGCATGTACACATTGATGATTGTTGTTCAAGTTTCTAGATGATATCTAAGGATGTTTTTCTTAGAATATATGTGATTGTTGGTTGAAAATCATGAACTTTGGGTGGGTTGAACTAATGCAAGTATGAAATCCACCTATGCCTTAAAGAATGCATGTAAAGTGTTTGATAAAATGCCTAGGATGTTATAAGTTCATATTTACATGATTTCATGATATCTAAATGACAAGTCCATGTTAGCGATACACTTCAATATGAATGCCCATTCTATTTATGTATTCTTATGGTGATGACATGAAGTATGTATGATGATGGAAATATGAATTTTCTGTGCGAATTATATCCATGATTTCCCTACCATGTTTGAGGTGGTGATTAAATACATGAAATATACTATCCCCTACTTATGATATAGAGAATTGTGGACTCCAATATTATGATAAAGTCATGTCATGTGTATCAATTTTCTTCTATTGAGTTCTAGGGGTATTCGTACCTAAAAAACATAGCTGTGTGCCTAGAGCCATGTCATGTTGTCACGATAATCTCAGTCAAGCTATAATCTATAGAACTCAGTCAGTCATGTGACTCAGAAAATCTCAGAAATCTCATTAACTCTCAGATAATAGTACTATTACGTCAGTCAATGGAAGTTAGTTAATCTGTCCATGTACAGTTAGTTGAATCATGTTTAGTCTCTTCAGATGGGAGTAGGAGTTAGCACCGAGTGAACCCAAGGATGGGAACTCACCTGTATATAAGGGTGTGAGTCTTAGCAGTCATCCTTGCATTCTAGAACTATGTAACCAACATAGGTTAAGATATCGCAGCCTATTATACGAGGGTAGATGAGGTGGCTTAACCTGTTATATGAGGGTTCTCACCGTTCTCACAAGAGTTACCTATTCTATGAGGGTTGCATACATGTTGTCCTTACTAGTGGCATGGTATTGACACCCTTCCAGTCAAGGCAGAGATTGGACCCCATCTTAGCCATAATGGCATATATGGGGCATATCAGTTAAACAACTACCTCCCACAGTTTCAGTATCAGTCTCAGTAAAAGAACTCAGACAGTTCTTCAGATATCAGTATACCAGGACTGTTAGATACGGTCAAATTCAGTTATAGCATGGAACTCAAACAATTCAACCAGATTTAACACTGTCAGATACAGTCATCCATGTTATCATAACTACGGTTCTAGCCTTGTATTAGAGTACAGATTTAGTCATCATGTACTCATGATCTTAGTTACTATGTATGTATGTTTATACTCTTATGTTCATATCAGCCAGTCAGTAGTTTTATTCATGCATGTAAACCCTTTGCATTAGCCTACCTCACTTGTATACTCAGTACTTCAGTTGTACTGACGTACTTGATCTATGGTGCTTTCTTTTCATGTTACACCATACGTTTAGAGGTAAGATTCCCAGACCTACAATAGCAGTCACATTTAGCATACAGATTTGCAGTGAGTCCTCTTGATTCGAGGATGACATTATTTGATTTATTCATTTATTTCTTCAATTCAGTTTTATGGAGTTAGTTGGAGACATGTTCCTTCAACTCCTTATTTCAGACAGTACTTAAAGGCTTATGGATTTACGCTCAAATTTAGCTTTCAGATTCAGTTTTCAGCTGTTTTGGGTATTTTTAACCTATATGGATGTTATATTATTTCAGTTGAACCTTATGGCCTATTGTGCATATTTTCTGGATTATTATGTCATGAATTACAGTATACAGGTACAGGTATCAATCATGGGTTATCTTGTGGTCCCTCGAGGTCATAAGTACTGTGTAGCATTTCGGTTAAGAAAATTGGGGTGTTACAAAATTGGTATCAGAGTCTAAGGTTCAATACAGTCCTAGGAAGTCTGAAAGCCGCATCTAGTAGAGTCTTGTACATGGGTGTGTTGCGCCATATTTATGTACATGAGGCTATATGATGTTTTAGGAACAGTTTCCCTTCTTTTAGTATTCATGTTGTGCTAGTAAACATAATTTCAAGTCAGTCACTCAGTCTAATCCGCTCTTCTCTTATTTCAGAAACATGCCTCCAAAGAGAAGAAATTAGCCAACTCTTTAGCCCAAAGATCCTTTGGGCGAACATGTTTCTCATGCGGAGTTCCGGACCACATTTACCGCTCTTGCTCCTTTTATAACTGCCCAAAATGAATGACCAGCAATCGTTCTGGCCAAACCAGTGGCTAATTTAGTAGCAGCTAAGATTGGGAACTTCACCCAAATGAACCTTCCGTCCTTCTTTGGGTCTAAGAAAGACGAGGATCCTCAAGAATTTATTGACCAAGTCTAGAAGGTCATTGATGTCATAGGAGTCACTTCTTGTCAGAGTACCGAGTTAGCCACATACCAATTGCAGGATATCACTCACACTTGGTAAAAGCAGTGGTTAGCAGAAAGATTAGGGGATGCAGGTCCTGTGGAGTGGGAAGAATTTGTCATGGCTTTCTTAGACAGATTTTTTCCCCAAGAGTTGAGAGAGGCCAAAGTTCTTGAGTTCAATAATCTTAGGTAGGTAAATATGATAATTAGAGAGTATTCTCTTATATTTACTCATCTAGGTAGATATGCCCCTCATGTGGTTGCAGACAATAGGGCTAAGATGAGCAAGTTCATGTCAGGGGTGAATGATAGCATGGTCAATGAGTATAGGTTTACGATACTGAACAGTGATATGACTTTAGCCAGGCTTATGACCCACACTCAATAGATAGAGGAGAAGAAGGTTAAGACTAGGGAGAGGTAGAACAAGAGAGCAAGAGCAGGCAGTTTTAGTTTTGCTCAGCCCAAATCAGAGGGAGAAAATCGTTCGTAGTTTTGTCCTAAGTCAGTAGTTCCAGCCCCTTCTTCCGCTAGTTCCCCAGTACCGAAGTTCAGGGATGGCAATAAAGGCAGAGCACCAGGCTCTAAATCTCAGAGTAGTGTTAGCAGTGCCTGCACTTATCCTCAGTGTCAGACCTGGGGTAAGCACCATCAGGGTGTGTGTAGAGCGGGTTAAGGCATTTGTTTTTGTTGTGGCAAGATAGGCGACAGAGTTAGGAACTGTCCTTAGCCAGGTCCTCAGGGTCAGCAGAATCATTCCACAACTTAGCTCAGTCGCCCAAACCTGCAGGGTGCCACTTCTAGTGCTACTAGTGGGCAACGTCCAAACCTACTCTATGCTCTTCAGACCCAACAGGATCAGGAAAATTCTCCTGATGTCGTTACTGGTACGTTACAGATTTTCCATGTTCATATTTATGCTTTGCTAGACCCAGGTGCATCCTTGTCTTTTGTCACTCCATACATAGCAGGAGATTTTGGAATCATTCCTGAAATTTTAACAGAGCCCTTTTCAGTCTCTGCCCCAGTGGGTAAAACTATCATAGCTTAGCGGGTATACAGGAACTGCCTGGTTATGATATTTCAAAAATCCACATCAGCAGATTTAGTCGAGTTAGAGATGACTAATTTTGATGTCATTCTTGGCATGGATTAGCTTCATTCTTGCTATTCCATAGTCGATTACAGAAGCAACATAGTTCAGTTTTAGTTCCCAAATGATCCCGTCCTAGAGTGGAAGGGTAGCACTTTGTCTTGCAGGGGTCAGCTTGTTTCCTACCTTCGGGCAAGGAAAATAATTTCTAAGGGGTGTGTGTATCATCTCCTGCATGTTAAGGATTCCAATTCTGAATCCCCTAGACTTGAATCAGTCTCAGTGGTTAATGAATATTCAGATGTCTTTTCCGAAGATCTTCTAGGAATTCCTCCCAAAAGAGAAATAGATATTGGCTTAGACCTTTTCCCATATACTCAGCCTATTTCTCTTCCGCTATACAGAATGGCACTAGCAGAACTCAAGGAACTGAAAGATCAGTTGAAGGATCTCTTATATAAGGGATTTATCAGGACCAGTGTATCCCTATAGGGTGCGCCAGTCTTATTCATGAGTAAGAAAGACGGTTCTCTCAGAATGTGTATTGATTACCGTCAGCTCAACAAAGTCACGGTCAAGAATAGGTATCCGCTGCCTAGGATAGATGACTTGTTTGGCCAACTTCAGGGTACCAGTTATTTCTCCAAGATAGACCTCAGATCAGGCTATCATCATCTCAGAGTTAGAGAATGTGACATTCCGAAGACAGCTTTTCGTACTAGTTATGGTCTTACCAATGCCCCTCACCCCAAAAAATGATATGATATCTTGCACACTATCTTATTTCAAATAATATGACTTATAGAAATAATATGATATCAAGACATATTCCCTCTCTCCCTCACCCCCCCCCCCTTCCCCTCACCCTAAAAAAATGTATATTTTTTAAAAAACAATTTTTTTTAAAAAAATTAATTTTTCTTGAAAAAAACTCTTACCTCAATCCCCATCGTTTCCCTAACCCCTAACCCCACCCCTGCACCCCTATAAATTCCTTTTAAATTTTTTTGTTTACCTCAAACCCCATCCTAAAACCCACCCCTCCTCCCCTCCGACCCCTCCCTAAAAAATAAATTTTTATTTTAAAAAATTAAACTTAAAAGAAATATTCTTAACCCACCCTCACTCCTACCCTCACTCCCTACCCACCCACCTAACTTTTTAAAATCATTAAAATTTATTTTCTTTACAAGAGATAAATATTAATATGTTAATAATTTTTAGACTAAGTGGGTTAAATTGAGCAGGTCAAGACCCAACCCAATTTTTACCCATTTCAACCCAACTCGTTTCAACCCAAAGTGAATTTGGGCGGGTCATGACCCAACTCAAAATCCAATTCAACCCATTTAATATCTTCATTCCCAAAAAAACCCGCCCATTTGACACCCCTAATGCTAATAACAAACATACCCGCTAACAATGAATTTAAACATTGCATGAATACGTCTTTTGAGCAAAGATCAAAACTTTATACATAATAATAAAAGAATAAAAAGTCAAAACAATCAATATTAACTATTCTTTTCAACATAAAGAAAACAACTTTACATGCTAAAAATACACATATTCACCAACAATGAGTTTAGACAAGACATGAGTACATCCTTTAAGCAAAGATTGAAACTTTATCTATAATAATCAAAGAATAAAAAAAAGGAGAAACAATCAATATTAACTATTCATTTCAACATAAAGAAAACAACTTTACCTGCTAAGAACAAACATATTCACCAACAATGAGTTTAGACAAGACATGAATACATCTTTTAAGCAAAGATTGAAACTTTATCTATAATAATCAATGAATAAACAAAAGAGAAACAATCAATATTAACTATTCTTTTCAACATAAAGGAAACAACTTTACATGCTAAAAACAAACATATTCACCAACAATGAGTTTAGACAAGACATGAGTACATCTTTTAAGCAAAGAATGAAACTTTATACATAATAATCAAAGAATAAAAAAAGGAGAAACAATCAATATTAACTATTCTTTTCAACATAAAGGAAACAACTTTACATGCTAAAAAACAAATATATCCATCAACAATGAATTTAAACAAAGCATGAGTAAATCTTTTAAGTACAGATTGAAACTTTATTTATAATAATCAAAGAATAAAATCAAAAAGGCATGTACAATTATTGGTAGCTCATTTTTATAACGTGAATATGAATATAACCATAATATCGATACCACAACGTCCTATGACCTTCAAGGCCATCTACAACAAACAATTCCAACAAACAAAATTATAACTACGAACTACAAAGAAGAAAAGAGGTGAACAAGAAAATGATAATAAAACTAAAAAAAAGAAAAGGTGTGTTCACCTTTTTTGGGGCAGCAAACAGGACTTCAAGCTTTCTTCGGAGTCTTGATCACCACTGAAAAGCAATCTTTCTAGAACTTTGATTAGCCCACGAATTTCATGAAAAAAAAATTACTAAAATAAAAACTATTCTTTGCTCAGAGATTTTTTTTTTTCCAACCTTGAGACTTCTTTTTTACACAAAAAAAATTCAACTATTTTCTCAAAAGCTTTTCAATTATTTGAGGCTTTGAGACTTGGTATTTCTACCAAAATAATGGTAGTATTTATAGGAAAGAATGTGGATTCTATTCTTTTCACCCACCAATGTGGGAGAAAAAAATATTTAGGGGTGTTTTTGAAATTTTAAAAATTGAAGATAAGGTGAGGTGGATGATAATGTGGCGGAGAAATTGTACAATGTAGTATAATTTTTTAATTTTAAAATTAGAATTTGGAAAAAGAAAAGGTTTGGGGGGGGGGGGGGGGTTGTACAATGTAGTATAATTTTGAAATTATTTTTGGTGGAAATTGGGTAGAAGTTATGAGAGTTTTGGAGAATTTGGGGGGTTATTTAAAATTTAACCCCAATTGAGATTTAAAATATAGTAAAAAAATTTTAATCTTGACCAAATTAAAAATCAATAGGTGGATTAAATTGTGTTTATGGCCAATTTGATTTCAATTATGGCCAAATCCAATATATTGGCTAAATAGAATTGAAATTCGATACGAATTAGTACTTCTTTTAATACCGAACTTCTTGATTTAATAAAATCAAACACATATTTATTGAAAAAAATAATCTTTGAGAATAAATTATATTTAAATCAAGATTTTAACCATTTGAATTTATTTTCAAGATAACCCTTGATTAAAATTCGATATTTTGTAAAATAAATATTTATGTAACAAAATTATTAAATTTTGTATAATTTAATATGATAATATATAATCGCTACTTAAAATTACAAATTGACCTAAATAAATACTTTGAAAAACTTTTTATTCAGATAAAATAAATGTTGTAATTTTAGTCAAAACTCGAATGAGGGCCTGGCCGTGACAGACATCCCGAACCATGAAGGCCCGGAACGCCCTTCTCTATCTGCTAATCATGCACAACATTCATATAATAAAAGAAGATGCGGAAACATAATCTTCTACGAAAACATAGTCAATTCTGAATTCAACATAAGTATGGAAACTGTAAATCAACCACATCTAAATAACATCTGACTCAATCTGGGAAATCTTTACTACATGAAAATCTAACAACTGTCTGAAATTGGAAAAAGGCCCCCAGTAGACCAAAACTGAAATATGTGACATAATCTGAAAAGACAGGCCTCCTAGAATAGAGAAGGCTCACTATTTCACAATCTGTTCACCTGTCTGAATTATCTACTGCTTATCTGGACTCCTAGACTGAGTCTCAGAACCAGAGAGGTAAGGGGGAGGGGGTCAATACAGCTGTACTACTATACAAAGCATATTATTCAACATATATGAGAGCAATTTAAAACAGTTCATAAGTATATCATATAGTAAGAATTCACATAGGCATTTTAAAGACTGTAAAAATCATCTCATCTCTGAGAAATCTGTGTTACTTCGGCGCTAGGTGGTATACCCTAAAACTCTGAAAAATTTCATGGGCTATATGAAAATTGCCATTAAATCGGCAGCGAAGCCCCCAACCCAAGTGTGCCACAAGGGTTAGAGTCTTTGAATCTATTACACCACACAGCCGTCGCCAGCATACAATAATAATATGCCCGTATCGGCAAATACGATTTCAGGCTAAGAGTTGCTTGAACTCGCTCCTTCTTCGGGTAACCACCTAACCCTCTTTAAGCCCCGTTTTGAAACTCTATCAAAACATACAGTCTCTGAAAACATACTCTGAAAATATGCTCTGAAAACATAATCTATTATGGCATAAATACATATGGTATCGTCATACCATTGACTTGCAAATCACATCTCTGAGCCACTGTTAGTCTATCGTAAATCTCTGTTTTTAAAACACAAGTTTTGGGACCACCATTTTAATAATTCAATTCAAAGAAACTCTTTCTCAAACCTCATGTAAACACATGCAAGGAACTCATCTTTGTCAAGCATTTCAGTAGTACAGTATAAGGTGGTCATGTGAAAGTTCTCAATTCATATGCAATTCTTTCTCTTAAACACAAGAACACATTTATATGAAGAAATACCCTCTCAACAATTTTGAATCATGCTCAAATGCTATATTATAGTGAAAACATCTTTCAAATCACGAAACCATAATCTTTAATTCAATACACAAGAGGGAGTTCATAATTTATGCTCTCAACGATCTTAAATCTCAAATTCCATACATATACGTATACATGTAAATCAATTTAGTGGATAGGACCAGAAGGTCAAAACAATGGTAACATTAAAATATTTGGAGTAAGTAATTTAGAACATAGATTCCAAAACCCCTTTGAAATTCATGCATAAAAATCTAAAAAATCATGCTTTAATGGTTTTAAGCCCATGTAGTATTTTAAACATAAACCCCACATACATCTATCTAGAAATTTAAAGGATTCTTCTTGATGCCCACGGCTTGGGGATTCCAAATCTTCAATTTGTTTAGAAAACCACGGTTGAATCTTGATTTATTTGGATTATCAATATGGAACCCTAAAGAGTGTTCTTGAATATTTTTGGTGAATATATGAGTAATATGCTCAATTGGGGTTGAAATCTCGTGTTTGGAATGGGAGCCCCATTTTATGAGCCACTGCGATGCACCACTATCTCGGTGGCTCATTGGATATTGACGAATAGGAATTTGGCCCACTCCGCGATGCGCCACCATTGCGGAGTCCCACTGATAATTGACCATCATCATTTACACCTTCTCCGCGACGCGCCAAGGATAGGAATAATGGTGTTTTACGACTAGGACTTAAATTAACCATAACTCCTTCACTAAGTGTCCGTTTTGGATGCATCTTATGTTGACGTAAAACTTATTCAATCATTTACCTAATGAAAAGTTGAAATCTAAGGTGTTCCACCAGGAAAAAAAGTATAAATCGTTCTAGAAGCCAATGCTTGATATTTTAGGGACAAAATTTAGCTAAGAAAAACTTTGGGGCATTATAATATCCTTTGCTTGGGAACATTCATCCCCGAATGTTGACACGGGATAAAAACAATTATAATTTCAAGCATACTAAGGCATAGAAAGAATAAGGAAAGGATTGTACCTTCCATTTCGTCATCCATTAGATAAAAAAGGTTTGGGTATCTAGGTCTCATGTCAACTTCTAATTCCCAAGTCGCTTCTTTGATTTTCTGGTTTCTCCACAACACTTTAACTAAGGCTATCTCTTTGTTCCTCAATCTTCTAACGTGGCGATCCAAAATCTCTACAAGCTCTTCTTCATAGGAAGAGAATCCTCAGATCATCTATATCTGGCACAAATAATCTACCCTGGTATCTCAAACACCATCACCACCAATTTCAAAAGACAATACCTTTTGTTGACCCACATCTTTCTTGATATACATCAAGATGGGATCTTTAACCTGCTTCTCTTTGACTTCTGCACAAAGGGAAGATTTAGCTATCTCATGAACAACCACTCCTCCATCCTCGAAATCCAAAAGTCGCATTTCTAGATTTTCAAGTTGGTGGATATCCTTCACCATCTCCCTTTTTTCTTTTCCCACATAAGAAAGACTGCCCATAGATAACTTGCTGAGGGCGTCGGCTACCACATTTGCCTTGCCTGAATGATTGTGCAAGCTTATGTCATAGTCTTTTAAATGTTCCAACCACCGCCTATTCCTGAGATTCAATTCTTTCTGCGAGAAAACATACTATTAACTCTTGTAGTCAGTAAATATATCAACGTGTACCCTATACAAATAGTGCCGCCAGATCTTAAGTGCAAAAACCACAGCCGCTAACTCCAAGTCATGAGTAGGGTAGTTTCGCTCATACACCTTCAACTTCCTAGATGCATAAGACACTACCTTACCATACTGTATAAGAACACACCCAAGTCACACTTGGGACGCATCACAGTATACAACAAAACCTTTTGTACCCTCCGGAAGAGTCAGAACAGGAGCAGTAGTCAACTTGTCTTTCAACTTCTCAAAACTATTCTCACAAAAGTCAGACAATAAAAACTTCACCTTTTTCTGAGTCAACTTAGTAAGTGGTGCAGCTATGGAAGAAAAACTCTCGACGAATATTCTGTAATAACCCGCCAAACCCAAGAAGCTCCGAATGTCGATTGGAGTCGTGGGTCTCGGCCATTTTCTCAATACCTCAATCTTTTGGGATCAACCTTAATCCCCTCACTAGACACAATATGCCCTAAGAATGCAATAGTATTCAAAAATAATTCACACTTGGAAAATTTTGCATACAACTTATGTTCTTTAAAGGTCTGAAGAATGATTCGGAGGTGATTGCCATGGTCCTCCTCACTCTTAGAATATGCCTAATTGTCAGCAATGAATACAATGACAAACAGATCTAGAAACTGACAAAACACCCTATTCATTAGATCCATGAAAGCTGCAGGGGAGTTAGTCAACTCGAAAGACATAACTAAGAATTCATAATAGTTGTATCTAGTTTGGAAAGCTGTTTTGGGAATATCTAACTCTCTAACTTTCGATTGGTGATATCCCAAACGAAGGTCTATCTTTGAAAAACAGTTAGCATGTTGAAGTTGATCAAAATAATCATCAATCCTAGGAAGGGGATATTTATTTTTAATCATGACCTTATTCAACTGGCGGTAATCTATGCACAAACGAAGGAAACCATCTTTCTTTCGCACAAAAAGTACAGGTGCACCTCAGGGAGACACATTGGGGTGGATAAAACCTTTATTTAGAAGATATGCTAGCTGTTCTTTCAACTCTTTTAGCTCTGCAGGAGCTATCATATATGGCAAAATAGAAATAAGACGTGTATTTGGCAATAAATCAATACCAAAATCTATCTCCCTATCAGGTGGTATTCCTGGGAATCATCTGAAAAGACTTCCAGGAATTTATTCACTATAGGGATAGACTGAAGAGGGAGACTTTTGGTACTAAAATCTTTAGCCTGAATAAGATCATACAAGAAACCTTTGGAAATAAGTTTATGGGCCCTGAGATATGATATGAAGTGCCCTCTAGTTGCAAGAGAATGTCCCTTCCATTCTGTCATTGACTCATTCAAAAAAAAAGGTGACTCTTCGGGTCCTACAATTCAAGGTGGCATTGCACGAATAGAGCCAATCCATCCCTAAGATGACATCAAAATCAACCATATCAAGTTCTATGAGATCTGCCTCAGTATCCCAGTTGAAAATAAACACAACACAATTTCTATACACCTCCTATCCATAACAAAATCTCCTATCGGGGTGGAAACTAAAAAAGGTTCAGCAATCACATCAGGCTCAAACCCAAAACCAATAGCTATGTATGGGGTCACATAAGAAAAGGTAGACCCGAGATCAAGTAATACATACATATCACGAGAAAATATTTGCAACGTACCGGTGAATACATCTAGTGAGGCCTCTACCTCCTTGAGGTTGTTTAAAGCATACAACTAGTTCCGACCGTTTCAGACGGCTGAAGTGGCACCCTTCTGAGGTGGTAGTGCAGATGAATTCTCCTGCGACATGGCTCCTCTAACATTACTCTTTGCTACTGAACAGTCTCTCTGGATATGTCCTGGCTGGCCGCATGAATAACACACCAAAGTACCAAACTGACATCTCCCTAGATGATTTCTCCCGCATCTCCCACAGCGTGGATAGGACCAAGAGGTATGGGCTACACTTCCCTACAACTACGTACCCTGTATCCTCGGCCCCTGACTAGACTAAAAATTCTAGGTGTGCTTCTCAGCTGTGGGCCTAGACACTGGGGCACTAGCTGCCGACTGTGCATTACCCCAATTCTTTTTCCTTTGCTATTTTCCACCCCAATTACCGCTCTACTGCTAACTATGAATCTGGTACATCGCTCAGGCTCTTTTTACCTATTTTTTCTTTTCCCTAGATTCAACTATCTTCTTCTTCTTCTTCTCAACTTGCTGTATGTAGACTAATATTCTAGCAAAGTCGATATCCCTATTCAGTATAGCTCCCTAACACTCAAACACCAGGTTATCTAAAATGCCAGAAAGAAACTTCTTCATTCAGTCCCTCATACTACTCGTCATCTCAGAAGTATAACAGGCCAGCTGGTTAAACTTTAAAGTATACTCCTGAACACTCATCTTACCCTACTTAAGGTTTATGAACTCTTCTGCTTTAGCTTTCCTTAGCTCCATAGGAAAGAATCGGTCAAGAAAAACTTCCACGAACTCATCCCAAACTGTGGGCTCAGCACTGTCACCCTTCGCATATTCCCACTCGTTGTACCATTGGTTCGCTACATCCTTTAGTTGGTATGCTGCTAGATCAATACCCTTCACCTGATCAATATGCATTACTTTGAAAATCTTCTCTATTTTGTCTACTAACTTTCACGGGTCCTCTACTACCTTAGCGCCAAAGAACTTGGGCGGGTTCATTCTTATGAACTGGCCCACTCTAATAACTTCAGAAGTAACAGATGCAGACCCAGTATCCTCTGACCTTTGATTCTGTGTGGCTACCAGCTGTTCCAGTATGTGAACAGACTGTCTTAGTTCAATATTAGAAACCTCTCCTTCATGAATCTGAGTATGATTGACCCTCATCCGAGGAGCTCTAGGAGTAATAGTCGGTACAGGAGGTACTCCTGAAGTAGGAATAGGTTCTGGGGTATAAGCTCTATTATGGGTCCGCATCCCATAGGTGGGACGTACATCATCATCCTGAGCATTAACGTTGGTGCGACGAGGAGGCATTGCGGGTCTTCTAAAAGCAAAAGGTCATTGATTAGGGGACAAATTCGACTCTGAAGCACAAACTAAATCACAAAGAAGAGAAATATTCTTAAACGCCTAGTAGCCTCCTGCTTATTAGTGTGGCGCGCTTACACCCATAAACAAGACTCTACCCAATGCTATTTTGCAGACACCCTGGGACCATGAACCGTCCTTTGATACCAAGTTTATCACAACCCAAATGAGGGCCTAGCTGTGACGGATATCCTAAACCATGAAGGCACGGAACACCCTTCTTATCTGGTAATCATGCACAACATTTATATAATAAAAGAAGATGCAGAAACATAATCTGCTACGGAAACATGGTCAATTCTGAATTCAACACAAGTATGAAAACTGTAAATCAACTATATCTAAATAACATCTGACTCAGTCTGCAAAATCTCTACTACATAAAAATCTGACAACTGTCTGAAACTGGGACAAGGCCCCCAGTAGACCAAAACTAAAATAAGTGACATAATCTAAAAAAACAGGCCTTCTGGAATAGAGAAGGCTCACCACTTCTCAATCTAATCAGTTGTCTAAATTATTTACTGCTTATATGGACCCCAAGACTAAGTCTCAGAACCCGAGAGGAAAGGGGAGCTGGGTCAATACAGATGTACTGGTACGCAGAGCATATCCAAAATAATCATTTATTATTCAACATATATGAGAGCAATTTAAAACAGTTCATAAGTATATCATATAGTAAGAATTCACATAGGCATTTTAAAGACTATAAAAATCATCTCAACTCTGAGAAATCTTTGTTACTTCTGCACTAGGTGGTATACCCTACAACTCTAAAAAATTCCATGTGCTATATGGAAACTACCATTAACTCGGCAGCGAAGCCCGCAACCTAAGTGTGCCACAAGGGTCGGAGTCTTTGAGTCTATTATGCCACACCATCATCGCTAGCGTACAATAATAATATGCTCGTATTGGCAAATACGATTTCAGGCTAAGAGTTTCTTTAACTCGCTCCTTCTTCAGGTAACTACCTAACCCTCTTTGAGCCTCGTTTTAAAAATCTATCAAAACATATAGTCTCTGAAAACATACTCTGAAAACATGCTCTGCAAATATAATCTGTTATGGCATAAATACATATGGTATCGTCATACCATTGACTTGCAAGTCACATCTCTAAGCCATTATTAGTCTATTATAAATATCTATTTTTAAAACATAAGTTTTGGGACCACCATTTTAATAATTCAATTCAAAGAAACTCTTTCTCAAACCTCATGTAAACACATACAAGGAACTCATCGTTGTCAAGCATTTCAGTAGTACAGTACAAGGTGGTCATGTCAAAGTTCTCAATTCACATGCAATTCTTTCTCTTAAATACAAGAACACATTTATATCAAGAAACACCCTCTCAACAATTTCAAATTATGCTCAAATGTTATAATATTTCGAAAACATCTTTCAAATCATGAAACCATAATCTTTAATTCAATACACGAGAGGGAGTTCATAATTTATTCTCTCAACGATCTTAAATCTCAAATTCCATAAACATACATATATATGTAAATCAATTTATGGGATAGGACCACAAGGTCAAAACAATAGTAACATTAAAACATTCGGAGTCCATAATTTAGAACATAGATTCCAAAAACCCTTTGAAATTCATGCATAAAAATCTAAAAAAAATCATGCTCAAATGGTTTTAAGCCCATGTAAGTTTTTTAGGATAAACCCCACGTACCTCTATCTAGAAATTTAAAGGATTCTTCTTGATGCCCATGGCTTGAGGATTCCAAATCTTCAAATTATTTTGGAAACCCATGGTTGAATCTTGATTTATTTGGATTATCACTATGGAACCCTAGAGAGTGTTCTTGAATATTTTTGGTGAATGTATGAGTAATATGCTCAATTGAGGTTGAAATCTCGTGTTTGGACAGATAAGGGTGTGGGAAGATACCCAATATACCCTTAATGAGGCCAGTATTAAAATATAACTGGGAGCCCGATTTCATGGGCCACAGAGACCCGCCGCTATTGCGGTGGCTCACTAGAAATTGATGAATGGGAATTTGGCCCACTCCGTGATGCACCACTATTGCGGAGTCCCACTGAAAATTGACCATCTATATTTACACCCTCTCTGCGATGCGCCAAGGATAGGAATGATGGTGTTTTACGACTAGGACTCAAATTAACCATAACTCCTTCACCGTGGGTCAATTTTGGACGCATCTTGTGTCGACGGAAAACTTATTCAATCATCTACGAAATAAAAAGTTGAAATCTAAGAGATTCCACCGGAAAAAAAAGTATAAATCATTCTAGAAGCCAATGCTTGATATTTTAGGGATAGAATTTAGCTAAGAAAAGCTTTAGGGCGTTACAAAAATAAACTTAGCCGTGAAGGGAAATAATTAGGTGTAAACAGACACCTAATTCTTGCCCTCCACGACTAAATTTAATCCTAGGTTTGTTCAATTTATAATAAAATTAAAATATTTATTTCATCCAGATAAATGTGCTCTAAAATATTTATTTGGATTAATTTTATCATTTAATCAATGATTATATGTTTTCGTATTTACATATGTGAAATTGTATAAATTTTTTTCTTAAATGAATATTTTTAATCAAAATTGGACTTTTACAGATCAAGATTGAAAATTAATTCGATCGGATAAAGTCTTGATTTAAATATAATTTACTCTCAAAAAAAATTATCAGATAAATATGTATTTGATTTTATTAAATTAAGAAGCTTGGGATTAAAGGAAGTATTAATTTGTATCGAATTTCAATTTAATTTAGCCAATCTATTAGATTGGTCATAATTGAAATCAAATTGGCCATAATTGCAATGCAATCCACTAATTGATTTTTAATTTGGTCAAAATTAAATAAATTTGGCTAAATTTTAAATCCCAATTGGGGTTATATTTTTAATTACACCAAAATTCCCAAAAACTCTCATAACTTCTACCCAATTCCCACCAAAAATAATTTCAAATCCCAAAATTCATATTTGAAATTCAAAATTTGTACAAGATTGTACAATATCCCCTCAACTTTGTCTTTTATCCAATTTTTAAATCCAAAAACTGTACTATATTGTACAATATCCCCCACCTTATGTTCCACCTCACCTTATCTTATTTTTAAAATTTAAAAAATACCCCTAAATTCTTTCTCTCACATTAGTGGATGAAAAGAACAGAATCTCCATCCTTTTCTATAAATACTACCACTATTTTGGTAGAAAGACCAAGGCTTGAGAGGTGAAAAAAACTTTTTGAGAAAAATAGTTATATTTTTTTAGTAAAAATTTTGTTTCATAAAAATTGGTCGACTTCTCAAAATTTTTGAATTTTCGAGTTGACGGCGACGTTTTCCAGTGGTGGTTGATTCCGATGAAGCTCGTAGTATTATTTTACTGCCTTGAAAAAGGTAAATGCGCCTCTCTTTTTTTTTTTTTTTTTTGATTACTAATTTATTCTTCATCTCTTTCTTTGTAGTAATATGTATTTAAATAGCAATTATAAATGAGGTTGAAATTGTTCAATGTAGAGTCTTTGATGGCCATAGGACTTGTTTGTGATGATTATGATCTTTATGTCGTTATTTTAAGTTGAAGTTGCTTTATATTATTGTTGATGATTCTTATTCACTATTTTATCTTCATGTTATTACGTTTAGGGCTATTATTATCATATAACTCAAATGGTATTTGGTTATGCTTGTAGGTTGTAATTTTACTTAGTTTTGTCAATCTAGTGCAAAAGTTTTATTTTTTTAGTTCTAGTATGTTGTTTGTAGCCTAATCGTTGTGGTTTTGATTTTGTTTGGGTTCATTTTTAGTTCTTAAAAAATTGCTCTAGTTGTTCAAGTTTGCATCTTTATTGCATAGTCGAACCACTTCTAAATGTTTTCTTGACCTTTAATGTCAATGGAAAAAATAAAGTCGTTTATAAATCAAAATTTCTACCAAAGTTCCTTTTGTTTGTGGATTAATCGTCGTGGTTTTGACTTTATTCGAGTTTATTTTTAGTTTCTTTGAAAAATTTCTTTCATTCAACTTTTCACCTTTGATACATAGTCGAACCACTTTTAAATGTTCTTTGAACTTTAATTTCAATGGAAAAAATGAAGTCGATTTATAAATCAAAATTTCTACCTGGAGATCCTTTTGTTTGTCGATTAATCGTTGTGGTTTCGATTTTATTTGGGTTCATTTTTAGTTTCTTTGAAAAATTGTTCTAATTCAAGTTTTCTCCTTTCGGTGTATTCAAATCGTTTCTAAATGTTCCTTAACCTTTAATGTCAATGGAAAAAAATAAAGTCGATTTATAAACCAAAATTTCTATCCGAAGATCCTTTTGTTTGGGGATTAATCGTTGTAGTTTCAATTTTATTTGGGTTCATTTTTAGATTCTTTGGAAAAATTGCTTTAATTCAAGTTTTCCCCTTTGGATACTTAGTCAAATCGCTTCTAAATGTTCCTTCACCCTTAATGTCAATGAAAAAGATGGAGTTGGTTTATAGATCAAAAGTTTTGATCTGAGGATCCCTTTATGACTTTCTGCTAATTTCACTTTGAACTTGCAAAAGAGAGGAAGGAGGTGGAACAATCTTGGTCAATTAATTTATCTCTTCTAAAGCACTATCTAAACTCGCTTGAGAATTTAGATTTTTAGTTGAAGGTTAATCTACAGATTTATGTTGAGCTAGATTGTAAAAATTATCATTTTTATGAAGTTCGCTCAAGATTCATTCTTATATTGTTAAATTAGAATATGTGCTAAAATGTTTGTTTCATTCTTGGTGTGTTGCTTTCTCTTTGTCTTTATTTTGAAGTTGTCTCTATGTCCTAAAGTGTTATTTTTCTATTTATTCAAGTTAAAATGTGAAAGTCTTTGAAAATTTGATACTACTTTCAAATTGATTCTAGTCTTTCCTTTTTCTTCTTTGTTTAACATGTAAAATGTTGAGTCCAAATAGACTCTCCTCATATGCATTTCGATAGTGGTCCAATGTGGCCCAGTTCCCTATCGAGTCATTCTTTTGAGCCTATCAAACTAGTCGGATTCTTGGAGAAAGAAGTTGTCGCCGATGGGAGAAAATTTTGCCAAATTTATTTAATCTTGACCAAATTAAAAATCAATTGGTGGATTGCATTGCATTATGGTCAATTTGATTTCAATTAGGGTCAAATATAATAGATTGACTAAATTAAATTAAAATTCGATACAAATTAATACTTCTTTTAATTCTGAGCTTCTTGATTTAATAAAATCAAACACATATTTATTAAAATAAATTATTTTTGAGAATAATTATATGTAAATCAAGATTTTAATCATTTCAATTTATTTTCAAGATAAGCCTTGATTAAAATCTAATATTTGTAAAATAAATATTTAAGTAGCAAAATTATTAAATTTTGTATAATTGAATATGATAATATATAATCGCTACTTAAAATGACAAATTTACCTAAATAAATACTTTGAAAAGCTTTTTATTCAGATAAAATAAACGTTGTAATTTTATTCAAAAATCGAAGAAACTCAAAAATATACTTAGTCGTGGAGGGAAAAAATTAGGTGTCAACAACTTCCCGCTCCCTTTAGGTAGCAAGTAACGCTGGGAAAAGGGAGGTTGACGTTCCTAATTTTTGTCCGACCATAAATTTGAATCTGAAAGAGGTTGGCTTTGGCATGAGTTTCATAGAGTTATGTCTTGACCTCAGTATCAGGTTTCCTACATATCACAGGTTACAAGAGAATTCAGGCCACTTGTAGTTCATAAAGCTTGATTTAAAGCATAATTTTAAAAAAAGTCACCAGCTATCTCGATTTTTAAAGTTTTTGATGAAATCAAAAAGCTAGGAAATAGAGGAATTAGGGGGGAGGTTGGAATGTAGTCGAGTTTTCAATAAAGATCCCAGCCTACATATCCCCGAGACTTAAGGAACCAGACTGCTTGTAGTTCGACTCAATCAGCAGAAAAGATAGTCTTTTATTTCAGATGATCTTTGGCTCGGTATGAGTGATAAGTTGATTGAGTTACGAAAAAGAGGTTTGTAACCTCTTAACCATAAATGTGAGATCCTTCACATCTATAGGCAAGAACTTACCTGTGTTATCATTAGAAAGAAAGAGATGATTACCCTCGGCATGAGCTTAGAAATATCCTGAAAGTGAATCTGAAACCAAAATATACCAAAATACCCATATTCCTTTTAATAGGGGTGTGGTTATATGGTGGTGGTGATCATTCTTTAGCTCACATCTAAAGAGTTTGACATCCCTGTTTAAACTATGTTGTGTTTTGCGGCTAAGAAAGAGTTCCACATTATGCTGCGTCTTATCTGGAGTAGTCCACACCTGTGGATTTGATTTTAGATTTTCATCCTTTTGGATACTCTCGACAATGTTTCAAACAAAAGTGTTAGTGCTAAACATAGTTCACGAAAGAGGTATGTAGTCTTTTACCATATCTCCACGTGAATTGTCGCCTAAAAAGCAAAGTCATCCTTTCGTGTACATATTTGGAAGGAAATAATTTTCAACAGTAGACACAACAACCCTCTTGGTTATTGCATAATTATCTCATTTGTTGAGTGAATATTCCTTCAAAATAAGATGGCTTTTTTGGACACCGAAGACACTTCATGCAAGACGGTCCCTGCAATCGTGTAATCTTATGCTGAGGTGAACCATTTTGGTTACCTATGATGACCTTTTTGGTTGTTGACAATAGTTCTTGCATGTGACCTCGGGTAAGTTCTACGCATTTTTTTTATTGATACGACTTATAGATTTGCCTTGAATTAACAATCTTTTGATAATCTTGTACATTATTTGATGTTGGATATGAGGCGACTTACATATATCCTTTGAATTGCTAGCCTATAGGTAGTCCTACACATTATCCGACCTTGGTTGAGAGATGGCTTACAGATATCCCTCCAATTATTAGCTCTCAGGTATTCATGCACATCATCCGACCTTGGATAAAATATGACTTATAGATATCTCTCAAATTGCTAGTCTTTAGGTAATCCTGCACATAATCGATCTTGTATATGACGCGGCTTAAAGAGAATCCTTAGACTTATCAATTTGATCATCTCTCATATTCTCCGATAAGGATTTAGTTGCGACTTATGAATAATATTCGGACTATCAATTTTTTGGTGACCTTGCACACTATCTGATTATGATGTTGTTGCAGCTTACGAATGACCTATGGACTATCAACTCATAGGTAATCTTGCTCACTGTCCTATTTCAAATAATATGATCTATAGATGACCTTCAAATTGTCAATTTCTAGAAAATCTCATATATCATCCATCCTCAGATGGCAACTTAAAGATGTCCCTTCAAATCGCATATTATTGTGCATTAAGATGTTGATTCATAAGATGAGAGATATCCTCGATGCCAGCATTTGTGTCTCACGTATCAAAAAATATTAAATGCTGATGATATCCTCGATGCCAGCATTTGTGTCTCGCATGTCAATAGATATTGAATGCTGATGATATCCTCAATGCCAACATTTCTGTCTTGCATGTCAACAGATATTGAATGTTGATAATATCTTCAACTCCAGTATTTGTGTCTTGCATGTTAACAAATATTAGATGTTGATGATATCCTCGATGTCAACGTTTGTGTCTCGTGTGTCAACAGATATTGAATATTGATGATATCCGTTAGGCCCTATTTTTGTCAAGGTTAAACAAAATATGACTTATGGACTTTAAATAAATTAAAGTTTTGTACAGAGTCACCACCTAATTTTTAAGGAAAATAAGGAAATTTGTTTATTTATTAACACGTACGGTTGATGTTTTAGTTTACAAAATAACCAATTGAGATTCTAGGTAACGGTTTAAATTATCCCCAAGAGAAGGGGTTAGACACCCTTTAGGATCCACAAATATGGTACCCAGCTAGACTAAATTTATCAAAGAGGAAAGAGATATATAAAAATAATGTAAACGTGTATGTGCTAAGTATAAAATAATTCTTTTGAAAAAATGTAAATATTTAAAACTATGTAAAGGTATATGTATATTTAATATATAAATAAAACATATTATTAAAAAATAATATGCATAAAAATGTATAAATACATGTGAAAAGGAAAAATATTTTATGATGTATTAAAAGAAATGTATTTTGATGTACCATGAGACGAAAAAGTATTTACAAATAATATTCTTTATTTGATTAAAATTTATGACAAAAGTAAAGATCTACTTGAACAGAAAAGATCACAATGTTTATGATGTTAAAGTGTGTTGATTAATTGATTAATTTAATTTATTGTTGTAACTATTAATGGTCTAAGTTTGTCTAAGTAACAAAAGAAAAAAGAAAAGAACAACAAATATATACAGATAAAAAATATGTGCTAAAATAATATTAATACATATGCTATTGTAAAATATATGTAAACGAAAGTATATAAGTATATGTATGTAAAGAAAAGACAATATTGAATAAAGAAAAATTGTTCTAAAGGAAAAGACTACTTAATATTTTCTAGTGTAAAAAGTATAAATTATTTGGTTAGTATCTAAGTCAATCTAATATTTTTATATAAATATTAACGATCTAAATTTGCCTAAGCATTTGGTGAAGATTAAATAAAGAATATCCCGCCCAACACCCCAAAAATATAGTTTTCACTATGATTAATATTTGTACAAGTGCAAGAATATAAAAAATATAAACAGATAATTTAAAGTCTTCTTTGACTGTCATTTCTGGTAATCATTCCCAATAACATGTATAAACACTTGTAATAAAAATGTTTGTAACAAATAAATAATAATAATCAAAATAAAGTGAAAAAAATGTGAGCATATACGTATTTAAAAATATAATTTTTGTTAAAAAGTGAGCTAAGATAAAGTTTTGAAATATTATAAAAATTTCATCATCGTCAGAAAATATTTATTTTTTGTTACGTATTTGTATACGTAAAATCCATTTTTTTATTTGTGAAGGCCTAAAAAATCGATAAATAATTTCTTCATCGGCTAAATATTTATTTTTTATAAAAAATAAATAACTTGAAAAGTAAAGATCCGTCTTTTGTATTGGGGTGACCTCAAATATCCAGATGGGGAGATAATTTCATTGGCCATGTGTCAACTTTTGATATACATAGTAAATTTGAATATGTAAAGTCCGCCTTTGTAATGGAATGGCCTCAAATATCTAAACGGAGAGATAATTTCATTTGCCACAATATTTATTTTGATGCAAAATAAGTAACCTTGAGAAATAAAAATCCGTATCTATTTTTGATATAAAATAAATAATTTGAAAAGTAAAGATTCGTCTTTCGTATTGGGTGGCCTCAAATATCCAACTGAGAGATAGTGTCATTGGCCGTGTAGTACAGTATTTTTTCCTTTTCCAAATCAGCAAAACATATAAAAAATAAAGCATTATAACAGTGAAAATGTCCAGAAATCAGCCCACAAAGGAGCCAACAACAACAGTGACAAACGACGACAAGCATACTTCCCCGATAAGATGCAGGATTAAATCCAAACAAGCCATAGAAAAAGATAGAAATAATAAGAACATGTCACTGAATATAGTAATAAACAGTGATAATGGTAGCACTAACCAACGGTAAGAAAGGACATCAAAGTTCACCAATTTTAATAGAGCCTTGCCAGCGAACGAGCAACCAAAGCTAGATCTGTAGAGTTTTTAGAGCAACATAAAATTAACAATCACAATAATTGAAGAAAATGGAGACAAAGTGCTATAATAGTGGTGGCAGCGGTGTTGTTTCTGACTAGATCTCGCCAGCTACAACTCTGGCAAGACAGCCATGGCATTGTGGTTGCATCCGAAGAGAGGGGTGGCGTGTGGTGCACTTTGTAACTGTAAACTCGCCTACCAGCAGCCAAATCCAGAGAGGCAGCGTGAAAAATAAAAAATGGGGAAGGGGAGAGAGAAAGAGAGTGATGGGTCGTAGTGTGGTTACTTTTGCTGATGGAGGTGTGTGGTTTGGCGTTGGTGGTAGCATCCGGCCGTTCGGTGGTCAATTTCGGCGGTCGGTGGTGAGAGAGAAAGGGGAGAAGAGAATAGAGATGTGAGATTTGTGTATTTCTGCGTGTGTTTGTGCATGTAGAGTGTGTGTGGGGTGGTGTGTATATATTATTATTTCCAAATAATTGTGTGGTTCCCCCTTTTTAAGGGGGGTGGGTAGAAAATAAAATCTACCCTTTGAAATTTTGTTCCTCTTTTTGTGTGTAATCATTACACTATGTAAAAATAAATGTTCCAATTTAGTATTTGTGATCGTAAAAATACAGAGATTAATTTGTAATTATGAAAAAATAAAAAAAACATGTTGAAAATATTAGAAAAATATAATTAATTTTAAACTGTTATAAAAATATGATATACTGCCGTGCAGGTGTGTATTTTGTGTATTTATTATGTGTATGTTGTTGAGTATTTAAAAATAAAAAATAATAAATAAAAATAAATATCAAATATAATTTCTTCCTAACATGTCGCTTAAATTATGGATAGTAGGTGAAGGAAAAGTCAAGTGTCATAATGATGATGAGACCTTGACTTGACTGATGTATTGCTCTATGTATTAAAATAATTGACTCGACTCAAATTTTATGGATTGTAATAAATATACAAAAATACAGGTATTGATATGTAATAATAGAAAAAAAGTAAATAATATTTAAATTATTAAAATGCAATTAATTTGAAAATACTGTAAAAATGTGATGTCATGTCATGCACGTGTGTAGATGATCGTAAAATGTTAAGAACGATAGTGAATTGATAAAAATTCTAAAATAAGAAAAATTAGTGATAAATTATAAACATAAAATATGACAACAAATTGATTGAAATCCTAAAGTAAGGATGATTATCAATAATTTTTCAAACATTTATAAAAAAAAATGTGAAAAATTATATTTTGCGCCCTTTAGCGACCAGGAAGCCTAAAGACATTAATTTTAAGTACGGAGAGAAAATATTAAGTGTCAACGGTTGCCTCTTTTTATTTGAGGATGATGTAGAAGTTTTCAAATGAAAACGTTGACGTGTAGTCAATTTTACTCGACAAAAATGACAGATATTTTTTTTGTTTTTGAAGAAAAATTTGACCGAATTCTAATTGAGAGTTTCGTACATACCTCGAGATGTATGAGGATCAGGTCGGGTGTAGTTCAAAAGAATAGACAATTTGTTTCTTGACTTGTTGTTGGGAGTGAGTGATCATATAGAATGATTATTGAGAGGAGAATTGTTTGGGAATAAAAGTGTTCACATATTCCTGAGGAACCTTTTGAAATTGCCCCAGTATCAAGCTGTGAGATGCTGGGAATACAAGATTGTGTACTTTCTGGGGAGAAAGAATGATTGTGTAGTTGTGATGACTGAACCCTGCATAGAGCTTTCTACATGTCTCGAATGTCGCGAAAATCAGGTCAATGTAGTTTGAAATGAGAAAATAGAAAATTTTGGGGCGGTTCTCAAAATTTGCCCCAGTGTATGATGTGTGGGATTTACTAAAATGTGTTACTGTTATGAATTATACTTTTTGTTGAAAAGATGCATGATGTCTCCGATTGTCTACGAAGACTTGAGGATGAATGACGCCTCCAATTATTTATGGAGACTTGAGATAAATATCTCATCCGATTGTTTACAGAGACTTATGTGATGAATGAAAGATGTCTTTGATTGTCTACTAAGACTTGATGTATTACATCTCCAATTGTCTATGGAAACAGATGTTGATTGTCATCTCCGATTGTGTACGGAGATTGATACTAAATGATGATGTCTTCGATTGTATACAAAGACTTGATGATATCTCCAATTGTCTATAGAGAATAAAGTGATGAATGATGTTGTCTTCGATTGTCTATGAAGACTTGATACATGACACCTCCAATTGTCTGTAGAGGCTAGTATTGATTATCGTCTTTGATTGTCTACAGAGATTGATGTTGAATGAGAATGTCTTCGATTGTATACAAAAACTTTGATGCGTTACACCTCCAATTATCTATGGAGGCTGGTGTGGATTGTTGTCTCCGATTATCTACGGAGACTGATGTGATGAATGATGATGTCTTCGATTGCATATGAAGACTTGATACATGACACCTCTAATTGTCTATAGAGGTTGGTGTTGATTGTCGTCTCTGATTGTCTACAGAGACTGATATGACGTCTTCAATTATTTACGAAGATAGATACATGACACCTCTAATTTCCTATGAAGGCTGGTGCGGATTGTCATCTCTAATTATCTATGGAGATTGATGTGACATCTTTGATTATTTATGATGACAGATGCAAGGCACCTCCAATTGTCTATGGAGGCTAATGTGATAAATGATGCCTTCAATTTTCTACGAAGACTTGATGACATCTCCAATTGTCTATGGAGATGGATATTGAATGATGATGTCTTCTATTATCTACGAAGACTTTACGGCATCTCCAATTGTCTATGTAGATGGATGTTGAATGATGATGTCTTTAATCATCTACGAAAACTTGACGACATCTCCAATTGTCTATGGATATGGATTTTGAATGGTGATGTCTATGATTTTCTACGAAGACTTGATGACTTCTTCAATTGTCTATGGAGACTGATGTTATTAGTCATCCTCAATTGTCTATGAAGACTGAGGTCATCAACCAGTGAGGTAATGGCCTCTCGATTGGTGGAATAGTTGTAAGGTAGTAGCCTCTTGACTGGCGAGCCTTTTGAAAATATAAAAGTTCAAAGAACACCTGATAGAAAAGCAAAATATTTGTGTTTGAAGGTGGTGGCTCTGAAAAGATAGGTCAATTGACTGTATTTGGAGGTGGGTTCTTTGCATGTGAAGTGTAATGCATATATGTGAAGGCATGTGTTTGAAAGGAAAGAAAATTATTTTGTATTTTTGTTGTAAAAAAATTGTTGAAGGGTGAAAAACGCAAAAGATTGCTTCGTATTTTCTATGTAAGAAATGTCGGAAAGGTAAAAATGAAGAAAATTATTTTGTATTTTCTCTGTAAGAATGTTGAAAGTGCAAAAAGTTATTTCATATTTATTTTTAAGAAAGCTGAAAAGGTAAAATGTAGAAAAAATTTTTTGTATTTTTTCTATAAGAAATGTTGAAAAGTGAAAATGCAGAAGATTGTGCTATATTTTTTTTCTGTAAGAATGCAAGAAAATTATTTTGTATTTTCTTTTTAAGAATGTTGAAATTTGAAAATGTAGAAAGTTATTTTGTGTTTTCTCTTGTGAGAATGCTGAAAGTTGAAAAAGGCATAATTGTGCCTTGACTATAGTTGGTACCAACAATTAGTAGTGTGTATAAGAATTCTCTGATATCTTTCCCAACTAACCGAGATCGACTTGAGGGTAACTCCTATAGTTTCAAATGGTACCTTAGACATACCTGAGTATCGACAGGATTTGCTCATCTTGCTTCAAACAAGTATTTTGAACTGTGTCTGTTGTTTCAAGTGTGCTTTCCAGAAAGAATGTCTCATTCTCACACTTATTTGAATTTTATTTTTCTTTTGAATTTGAAGACGTCTAGAGATATACACTCACACTCAGAAAGAAATTCAATGAATACAATTGTGATACCATAAGCTTGGCCTTCATGTAAGTATCCACTAATGTGAGAACACTTATAGTAGGATATTGTATGACTTGTTATTGTCTTGTAATGTAGGCGTGGCGATGGGTAGGATGATATTTGGGTTGAAAGTGTCTAATTTCTCAATGAGTGTTGCACTGTATTTGTGCTTTTGATTTTTATTGTATTTTGACGTTCAATTTTCCTTGTTCTGCTTCTCGCCCCTTGTTTGGTAATTGGTTCAACTTCATTTAAATCTTGTATCGGAGTTTCCCCCTCTTTTTTTAGGGGGGTGTTGATTCTCCTCCTTTGTCGGAGTTATCTCTTTTTTGTAGGGTTTTTGCTCCTTTATTTTTTTAAGTCATCTTTTTCTTGTTCTTTTGGGCCTATACGTCTTTTTCCTTTGGAAGCTTTGATCTTGAATCTTCATTCGCAACTTACACGTACTTAGTGCACTTAAGGGGGAAGACCAAAAGAGGGATAGCGTATGTAAGCACTCAAAAGGTATAGGCTCAAATGTATCCAAAGAAAAGGTTTTAGGCTCAAAGGAGAGAATGCTAAGGATTGATGTCTTTTAGTGGGTGGTGAAAGGCACAATCAGGTCAAAGATACAATCCTTTCCCAAACTAAGTGCAACTCAGAATTTCGCCTCAACAAATATTCAAGCCAAGTTCTGGATCAACAATGCAATGCAATGAACTAGTCTAAAGCTTACCACACAATGCACTTGAAACGATCAGGTTGGTTTCGTTCTTGTCTTAGATGTATGCAAGAGAATTTTCGAGTGTTACTCAGGTTTGATTAAAAGGTACCAAAGGAACCTATGGCTTACAATGAAGTCGGTCCTCTCCATCATACCAATTGGTTCTTTCTTATGCACACTCCTAACTATGTTGGTACCAACCAAGTCAAAATTCTGAATTTTTATTTATTTGGAAAACAAAATGGGATCGAACCCGAATAAGGGTTGCCTATGTATCTTGTGAAAATAAGAATCAGGTCTGCGTAGTTCATGCAAATTTGTAAATTTTTATGTAGCATGTATGAATGTGCAAGAGTGGTGGCCATCCTTGAATATGATGTAAAACATGATTAGAAAAGGTTTGTTTGTAGCATAAAAATTATTTCAATCAGACGATCGAGAAAAAGAATA
Source organism: Capsicum annuum (assembly GCF_002878395.1). Lineage (NCBI taxonomy): Eukaryota > Viridiplantae > Streptophyta > Magnoliopsida > Solanales > Solanaceae > Capsicum > Capsicum annuum. The sequence goes on along the minus strand of NC_061117.1, from coordinate 188,750,982 downwards.
TCAAGCATGAAGAGAGTATTGAAATTACTTCAATATGTCGACGAGATTGAAAAGGCCAGACATTGAAAAAGTTATAGCATTATTTCACCGCAGTTGGCGGGAGTATTATGAATGAAATAATATTGAACCCTTTCTTTGAAAGTGGGGATTGATAAGTCCTAAATTAATGGTTTATGATGTTCAAAAGAAGAAGCTGGGTGTTCTCGGATCGAAATTGGGTGAGGATTTGGAGGTAGGCTGGCTAGGCATTAATGTTATTAGGAATTTGCGCTCTTAAAGATTTTTGGAGAGCGTCTTTGAACTGTTTTCAAAAAATTACCCCAGTTGAATTCTAGAGAAATTATTTAAAAATAGTGAAGAGACCAAACCCTAATGCAGGGTTGTCTACGTATCTTGTCAGGACAAGAATCAGGTCAAAATGTAGTTCAACAATTTATGAGTTTGTACATAGTGTGATCTATTTCAAAAATAGGAACTTTCCTAAATGGTTGAGAATAGGAATGAATGGTTGCGAGAAGGCGCACTAATCTAAATGCATCGACTCTAAAACTATGGAATTCAAAGAAGGTTTGGGGGAGTGTAAGACACCCCTTGCGTAAACCATAGTGTACGAAGTTTACAACCAAAGACGAGATATAATTGTGATTTATGGTCAAATGAAGTAAAGAATAATATGTAACAGCTTTTACAATATACAGATACAATGTATTAAACAAATAATAAATAATAAAAAATTGACAAGGCAGCAAATTTAATTTGCACAAATAATGTAAAAAATTTATGAAAAAAGTCTACACAATTTGCAATGTGAAACAAATAAAGAATCAAACAATTAATATATACAAAAAGTGTAAAAATACCTCCCTTAATTGAAAAATTGAGTCTATTATGGTTAGAACCTGTTGTTCATCCCTAGCAGATTCGCCATTCTGTCATGCCCTGTTTTCTCCAAGGTCAAGCAAAACATGACTTATGGACTCTAAACGAATTAAAGTTTTATACAGAGCCGCCACCTAATTTTTAAGGAAAATAAGGAAACCTATTTATTTATTAATACGTATGATTGATGTTTTAGTCTGTGAAATAACCAATTGAGATTCTAGGTATGGGTTCAAATTTTCTTGAAGGGAAGGGGTTAGACACCCTTCAGGATCAACAAATTTGCTACTCAGCTAGACTAAATTTATCAAAGAGGAAGGAGGTATATAAAAATAATGTAAAACTGTATGTATTAAGTATAAAATAATTCTTTTGAAAAATATAAATATTTAAAACTATTTAAAGGTATATGTATATTAAAGATATAAATAAAATATATTATAAAAAAAACATGTATAAATACATGTGAAAAGGAAAAGTATTTTATGATGTATGAAAAGAAATGTATTTTGATGTACCATGAAAAGAAAAAGTATTTACAAGTAATACTCTTTATTTGATTAAAATTTACGAAAAAAAGTAAAGATTTACTTGAACATAAATGATCACAATGTTTATGATGTCAAAGTGTGTAAATTAATTGATTAATTTAATTTATTGGTGTAAATATTAACAGCCTAAGTTTGCCTAAGTAACAAAAGAAAAAAGAAAAGAACAACAAATATATATAGATAAAAAATATGTATTAAAATAATATTAATACATATGTTGTTGTAAAATATATGCAAACAAAAGTATATAAGTATATGTATGTAAAGAAAAGACAATATTAAATAAAGAAAAATTCTCCAAAGGGAAAAGACCATGTAATATTTTTTAGTGTAAAAATTATAAATTATTTGGTTAAATAATCTAAGTCAATCTAATATTTTTATATAAATATTAACGGCCTAAATTTGCCTAAAAGTGTGGTGAAAATTAAATAAAGAATATCCAACCTAACACCCCAAAAATAAAGCTTTCACTATGATTAACATTTGTACAAGTGCAAGAATATATATAAAAAAAAAACACATAATTTAGAGTATTCTTTGACTGTCATTTCCAGTAATCATTCCCAATAACCTGTATAAACACCTGTAGTAAAAATGTTAGTAACAAATAAATAATAATCAAAATAAATTTAAAAAATATGTGTGCATATACGTATTTAAATAGATATTTTTTGTTAAAAAGTGAGCTAAGATAAATTTTTAAAATATTATAAAGATTCCTTCATCGCCCGAAAATATTTATTTTTGTTACGTATTTGTATATGTAAAATCCATCTTTTTATTTGTGAAGGCCTCAAAAATCGACGGATAATTTCTTCATTGGCCAAATGTCAATTTTTTATAAAAAATAAATAACTTGAAAAGTAAAGATCCTTCTTTTGTATTGAGCTGGCCTCAAATATCTAGACGAAGAGATAGTTTCATTGGCCATGTGTCGACTTTTTGATATAAATAGTAAATTTGAAAATGTAACGTCCGCCTTTGTAATGGATGACCTTAAATATCTAGATGGAGAGATAATTTCATTCGCCACAATATTTATATTGATGCAAAATAAGTAACCTTGAGAAATAAAAATTATTATCTATTTTGATATAAAATAAATAATTTGAAAAGTAAAGATCCATCTTTCGTATTGGGGTGGCCTCGAATATCCGACGGAGAGATAGTGTCATTAGCCGTGTAGTACAGTATTTTTTTCCTTTTCTAAATCAGTAAAACATATAAAAAATGAAGCACTATAAAGGTAAAAATGTCCAGAAATCAGCCCACAAAGCAGCCAATAACAACAATGACAACAGTGACAAACGAAGGCAAGCATACTTCCCTGATAAGATGCAAGATTAAATCCAAACAGGCCATAGACAGAGATAGAAATAATAAGATCATATCAGTGAAGACATAAACAATGATAACAGTAGCATTAACCAATGGCAAAAGAGGACATTAAAGTTCGCCAATTTTAATAGAGCCTTGTCGGAGAACGAGCAACCAAAGCTAGATCTGTAGAGGTTGTAGAGCAACATAAAATTAACAATCACAATAATTGAAGAAATGTAGACAAAGTGCTACAATAGTGGTGGCAGCGATGTTGTTTTCGGATGGATCTCGCCGGCCACAACTTCGGCGAGACAGCCATGGTGTTGTGATTACATCGCAAGAGAGGGGCGGTGCGTGGTGCACTTGGTAGTTGGAAACTCGCCTACTGGCAGCCAAATCCGGCAAGGCAGCATAAAAAATAAAAAAGAAACAGAGAGAAAGGGAGAGAGAGTGTGAAAGGTCGTGGTGTGGTTGCTTTTGCTGATAAAGGTGTGTGGTTAGGCGATGGTGGTGGCAGTTGGTTATCTGGTGGTCAATTTCAACGGTCGGCGGTGAGAGAGAAAGGGGAGAAGAGAAAAAAGATGTGATATTTGAGTATTTGTACGTGTGTTTGTGTGTAGAGTGTGTGTGGGGTGGTGTGTATATATTATTATTTCAAAGAATTGTGTGGTTCCCTCTTTTTTAAAAGGGGAGAGGGTAGAAAATAAAATCTACCCTTTGAAATTTTGTCCCCCTTTTTGCGTGTAATCATTATATATTGTGTAAAAATAAATGATCCAATTCAGTATTTGTGAATCGAAAAAATACAGATATCGATTTGTAATTATGAAAAATAAAAAAAACATGTTGAAAATATTGAAAAATGTAATTAATTTTAAAATATTATATAAATATGATTACTATCGTGCAGGTGTGTATTTTGTGTATTTATTGTGTGTATGTATGTTAAGTATTTAAAAAAAAATATCAAATCTACTTTCTTCCCAACATATCCCTTAAATTATGGATAGTAGGTGAAGGAAAAGTCAAGTGTCATAATGATGACGAGACCTTGACTTAACTGATTTATTGCTCTATGTATTAAAATAATTGACTCGACTAAACTTTTATGGATTGTAATAAATATACAAAAATACAGGTATTGATATGTGTAATTATAGAAAAAATGTAAAGAATATTGAAATTATTGAAATATAATTAATTTAAAAATACTGTAAAAATGTGACGTCATGTCGTGCACTTGTGCAGATGATTGTAAAATATTAAGAACAAAAATGAATTGATAAAAATTCTAAAATAAGAAAATTATTAATAAATTATAAAAATAAAAATACGATAAAAAATTGATTAAAATTCTAAAGTAAGAATGATTATGAAGAATTTGTCAAAAAATTATTAAAAAATGTGAAAAATTGTATTTTGTGCCCTTTAGCGATTAGGAAACCTGAAGACATTATTTTTAGGTCCGGAGAGCAAAAATTGAGTGTCAACAATATCCTCGACGCCAACGTTTGTGTCTCGCGTGTCAACAGATATTAGATATTGATGATATCCTCGATGCCAGCATTTGTGTCTCGCGTGTCAATAGATATTAGATGCTGATGATATCCTTGACGCCAGCATTTGTGTCTCGCGTGTCAACTGATATTAGATGCTGATGATATCCTCAACGTCAGAGTTTGTGTCTCGCTTTTCAATAGATATTAGATGCTTATGATATCCTCGACGCCAGCAATTGTGTCTCGCGTGTGAATAGATATTAGATCCTTTATGTAATGGCCCTCTTGACAATAAAAATGATTTTACTTGAGCCCGTTTATCTGCGTTTTTTCATCTTACCTGTACTCAATATAAACAGTTAATAGACATAATGTCGCTCTCACTGGTGGCCACAGTCAAAATTTGTGAAAGTTTAAATGACAAACATTCAACATCATAATCTGAATGGTTTAATCCAATATTCATCCTCTTTTCATAGAAGTATTTAAATAGCAAACCCACCAGATATAAATGAATGGGTAGAATCCCTTTTTAAGGTCACTCAAATACCGCTCTTTCATTTCAATGAATTTTGAGGATGAATTTCTGCTCGAGATCCTTTTGATTATCATATTTATTGTGCTGACTCCCTTGAATACACTTGGGGATTTTTTTTTAAAATTCTCATTTCTGTGTATTGATGCCTGCATCCACAGAAAAATGATTAGTTTTGAGTGAAACTACGCTGTGTTGACCTCCTTCGATCCCTGATTTTCTTCTCACCATCTTTCGGGTGCTCCATCATGTTGGGAACTCCACCCTGACTCTCTATTCCAATAGATTCCTAGGCAATCACTAAGTGAAAAGATTTGCATAGATTTTCGAAAGTAGTCTTAATTTTTAATTAGTTTCAAAAAATTCTATAAAAGCTTTAAAAATATCTGCCAGTCTTTCACGTACAAGCCCGATGAACGTCTTCCTCTTAGTTTTGACTATGTCTGACGTTTGATGAAGAATTTCTAGGGATTCAGCATCATTGAGGCTCTCTATCAGAAATTCTATTATAGCCGAAGAATTAGTATATCTGGACTTCATCGCAGTTGGTGATTTTTAATACATGACCTTGACCTCTGGTGCTGGGGGATTTGAAATAAATTCCAATATATTAGTGGAAATTTTGAGGTCCTCCTCAAAATTTATGCCCCAGTTTAATGTTTTTGAGATGATCTCAGCTCGAGAGGATCTAAAATCTTTGTTGGATGATGATCTTCCTCTTGTGAATTTTTGAGATTCTTTCTTGAAAATTTTGCCCCAATTTTCATTTCCTGGGGTTACATGACTAAGCTGTTGCAGCGCCTCGTATCCCGTTGAAGCGGGAATCAGGTCAAACATAGTTCAGAACTACGCTAAGGTTATATAGAAAAATCTAATGAATTAATCAAAGAGGACATAGGCCACCTACGTATCTCATTCGTGAGAATTCAGGTCATCACATAGTTCATAAATAAAAGTAAAGGATAAATTCTCCTAAGCGGTTAACCGAAGTTGAATAGGCATATGTATCCTTTTCTTAGGAATTCAGGTCAAATGTAGTTCGTACATCAAAAGGAAAGGGATTCTAGGTAATTTACACATCATAAAACAAATGCTGTCATAAAAGAGATTACAGATAAATCAAGGAAACAAAACTAAAACATCATTCAAACATAGTAACTCTTTACCGCATCAGCATTGTGTGTGCTTTTGCTAAGTGATCACTGGCACTTGTCTCTTTGATTTCATCATGATCGCCCAACTTAACTACTTCAGTTTCGTCCAAGTTAGGCTTCTCTTAGTTTTTTAAAATCCCTCTATATCTTCGACTAACTTCTCCTCATCACCTTATTTCTATTCATCATCATTCTTTTTGCTTTGTTCGTCTAACCCTTGACATGACATAAAATTCACAAATTTTTAAATTATTGCTACCAAAATAAACAATGTTAGATGATAACAAGATAATAAAAGATAATAATATAATCATATTTCAAAATAACTTCTTAAATAAGTGAGGCCTTTTGAAAAATAAATAAAAACTACGGGTCATGACCCGCACAAATGTGGGCTCATGCCTTTTTGAAAGCTATAAAACACGAAACAAAAATTTGAGACATAAAAGGGTGGATCACGGGGCCTCCTCCGGATCATCACCAATTTTTAAAACTACTAGTAATTTCCCTTCATCTGCCATGACGGGCAACGGATTATGAGGGGTGTGAAAGTCCAATTTTACAAAGCCTCTCCTGGTACAACATTCCTAACCCCTTTAAAATTTGGGAAATAATCTGGTATCTCATTGTATCCCTCGAACAGATTTCTTATCCCATCCTTAATACCATCATCCTTTGACATCTCACGCAAAGGAAAAGGCTGGTACATGAGTGACAATGGCTTAGACAGACTCATCTTTGACTTATCTCCAATCTCATCATCTTTTGGCTGGTATCCTAACCCATGTTTAGATACTTTTTCTGTGATCATAATGGGATCAATAATTCCTTCAAAATTCGTACTCAAGACAATTAAGGCAGTTATAACTTTCTCTATCTCCTCCACTCCTTTTGTCTTTTGGGGATTTTTTAAATCAACCATAGTGATGGTCTTGCTAGACACCCATTCATCCTCTATTTAGATCATCTTAACTGTGGCTCCCTTATGATTAGGAAATGGATTACTGTTGATATTTGGTGTCGATGACTAGAGGGTGATGACTTTCTGATCGATCAAGTCTTGAATCCTATGCTTCAGTTAATGGAATCCTTGGTACTGTGTCCTTCCACTCCCAAATGATAAGCACAATTTTGATTGGCACAGTAAAATCAAGAATTTGTATTGATATATTTTGGTTAAATAGGTTGTAAATGACCGGCGTCCTTCAATCTTTTGAAGAGTTGGGTGCGACTTTCAGCCAATGGCGTGAAGTTTCGAGGAGGTCTTTTTTCAAGGTTTGGACGTGGGGGTTATAATGATTTTGATCAGTTGGAGGAGGTACTTGATGATAATTTGGAGGTGTTTGGACGTTTGTTTGGTTATTTGGCAGGGCAATTAGAACATGAGACTGAAAATTCGACTATGGAACTTGGTACTAGGATAAGATATTTATAAGTGGAGCTTGGTACTGGAGTTGTATATTTAGAACTGGAGCTTAGTACTGGGATTGGATATTTAGAAATGGAGCTTGGTACTGGGGTTGGGTGTAGAATACGTGCTAAAAACTAGGAAATAGAGGTGAGGAAAGAATATTCCTAAGCTTGATTTTCTTCTTTAATTTATCAACAGAATTAGTAGAGATCGCAGTCACGTCCTCTCTTTTCTTCTTTGAGAATTTAGAAGATTCAAATGATGTTGGGGTTTTAGCAATTTTTTCTATTCGGATGCCTTCCTCTAATTATTCCCTAATATTTACCAAATCAGCAAAAGTTGTTGGTACTGCAGATACCATCCTGGTATAAAATTCTCCCTCTTGAGCATGAGAGAAAACCGATACCATTTCTCCCTCAGACATGGAAAGTTGTATGCTAGCAGCTTCTTTGCTCCAACGGAAGGCATAGTCTCGAAAACACTCATCATTCTTCTGTTTGATCCGGTCTAGTGAGTATTGGTCAGGGATTATCTCAATATTAAATATGAATCTATCGAGAAAACCTTTAGCCAATGCTCTCCAACTAAATCATCTTTTCAGTTCTTGAGATGTGAACCAATCTAAGGCTTCGCCGCTTAAGCTTCAGCTGAATAAGCGTATTAATAATGTCTCACAATACCTTCTTAGATAAGCCATTGGATGTTCGGTGTTGCCGAACACTTCAAATTTAGGGACCTTATACCCTTTGAGTGGATCTACTCCGGGGTGCACATACAGATAATCATACCCCAAAGCATCATTATCAACTGCCTCATTAGATTCCTTGATCCTCATGATCTCTTCATTCATGGATATCAATTTCTTTTCATGAACGATCCTTCACTCCTTTTCCTTCTCCTCGTAATATTCTACCTTGAGATTGGGAAGGGGATTGTAGATGTCAGGGGATATGATAATATAAGAAGGATTTGGAATGGTATCTTGATTTTGAGAATGAGAGGAGGTTGGATGGTAGGGAGGGAGGAGGTTTGAGAAATTGATAGCGCTTTGTAGAATTTAGGAATAGTTTGGTGGAATCTGAGAAAGATTTTGTGGACTTGGAAATGAATTTTATAGATTTTGAGATGGATTTTGTGAATTTGGGAGAAGATTTTGTGAGTTTGAGAGCAGGTTTTATGGATTTGGGAGCAGGTTTTGTGAGTTTGAAAATGGGTTTCGGGGATTCAAAAATGAATCCTAGGGATTTAGAACCGATTTTGTGGGGTCAGTGATAGATTTTACGGATGGTAAGCATCTGGGTTATTTTATCGATTGGTTTTTTGGACATGTTGAGGAGCGGAAGCAGACGATATATTATTTGAAAGGCCCCCGAGACTAGGCGTACTGAGGGGAGGGATCTTGATACAAGCATGAAGAGCACAAAGAGTACAAGGTCTTGTTGAAGGTTCAAGTTTTAGATTTTTCAAGTGATTGAAGACCTTTTTGAAGACTTTTCAAATTCTTTCCCAAGTGAAGAAAGGAAGAGGGTTCCCACAGTCAAAAGGCACCTCTCATTAAGGTCACTAAGGGCTGTTTACACTATAAAATAACATTCAAGAGAAGCCTTTCTTAATGCCCTCATTAAGGGCATTTTAGTCATTGTGTTGTAATAAGTATAAATAGACATTTTAGCTTCTCTTTCATTAGACTTTGATGAAATTATTGAGAGATACTATTTTATAGCTATTTTTCTTTCTCCATAAGAGGTGAACCCGAAATTAGGTTCAACATTAGTGTGGATTTCACTTTTGTTGACTCTTTGGCAAGAAAGGTTGGTGCTTGGGCATGTTGACTCCCTTTGGGTCTACCTAAGAGTGAGGTATTATTTTCACTGGTGGTGTGTGTCTAGGTGTTTAATATACATCTTGATGCTATCTATTGTTCAAGATCTATGTCGCATTACTATCCCTTTGTGGTTCTTTCTTCTTTGAATGTAAGTCCTTGAATCCCAATTGGGTGTTTTGTTTGAATTTCAAGTGTGTCTTCTACTTTATCTCCATTTCTTTTTAGTTGTTTTTTTGGATTCTTAGTGTTTGGCTAGGTTTAGATTTGTTCTTATATCATTTGGTATCAGAGCCATGTATTAGAGTTGTTCCTATAACTCTAGGCCTTGGATCTAAGAAATCTCACAAAAAAGAGTCTACAATTAAGAAAAAACACAAAAAAGGTAGTATCTTGTGTTGAAGTTGTAGATCTGAACCTTAAAAGCTAGATCTACATGTTTTTGTTGATTTTTGTTTGTTTCAAGTGTTAGATTCTTTTTCTCTAGCACTTAAAAGTGTCTAGATTTAAGTTTGGAGCAAGGTTTCGTTGAATTTGAGCTAGATCCACTATTGTTGTACCTTGTTTGAAGCTTTTTGAGGTGGGATATCGTGGTGAATACCTCTTTTGTGGCGTGTTTGTGGATGGTTTATTGTTGTTTGAGCTTGTCTTGACCCAAGGAATCTAGATCCAAAAGAAAAATTAAAGTTAGAGTTCATTTGCCTTGTGGTCAAACTTTGGTCAACTCTTGAATATGCATATTGTTCTTCACCATCTTCATATCTTGTTGAAGAAGAATATTCAAAAAGGGTGTTAGATCCATAAAAAGAAAGAAAGAGAGTGAAAAAGTTGTTTGTACAAAAGAATATTCCAAGAATATTCTAGTCATCCAAAAAAAAGAAGAGACAAAGGGAATATTTAAAGTACTATTGAAAGTACCAGTGGGGGACCATTGATTTCAAATCCATTTGAACTTGCAAAAAGGCTCCAACCCTCCATTTTTACCCAAATTTTGTTCAAAAACACTCCCTTAAGTGGATCCTTGGACGAAAACACAAAGTTGAAAATTGGAAAATTTTGCAAAATCGACAACCAATCACATAGTGCCACGTCATCACTAGTTGATCAACCTAATTAAGCTCTAAACTAGATTTCTAAATTTCAATTTATTATTTCTAGTTTCTTTTGTGTAGATTCTATCACTAATTAACAAACTAGTAACTACCTACTCGGTTGATAATTAGTTTAGAGTCCTTTTGTTTCGTGTCATCGTTCTTTGTGTGCTTTGTTCATTTTGTAATTAGTAGTATCTTGTTGGTTCAAGTCCCAAAGAAATTTTTATTTGAGTCATCTCAAACAAAAATCAATTTCGGGCCAAAGTAGAATCATTCCTCACTCACTTGCCAAGTATATGCCAAAGAATCAACACTTAGTGTGAGGTAAGAACTGACTTTGAGGGTATTAAGGCTCTTTTTGGACTAACTTTTTTGTTTGTTTTATAGGTATTTCCTTTGTTGTTTTTGCCTATTCTTTAGCTACTTTAATCATGGAACTCGAGGGTTCAAGTGCTCAATCAATTGGTAATGACGTTAGTGGGGTCATGATGGCTCAACTTGAGGCCATATCTCGTGAATTGGCAAGGATGAGTACGGATTTTGGTTCAATAAAGGGTTATGTAGGATCAATGAAAGGTGATATTCTTAGAGTGAAGGCGGGAGTTGATAGACTATGATACGAGAAAGACAACGAAAGCACAAAAACACACACCAAAGTATCCAAGGACCTTTTTGGAAACCACTCACGGATCCAAAAAGGTCCTTGGATCCTTTGGAGTGTGTTTTCGTGCTTTCATTGTCTTTCTTGTATCATTTGGTATCATAGCATAGCTTGATCTTTTCCTACAAGATCAATCTTGGGCTTTCTTTTTAGAAAATTCAAAAAAAATAATTTTTTGTTGAAAAACTGAAAATTCTAGAAAAAGAAAAAAAAGCAATCTGTCCATTTAGTGTTCTTGGCCAAAAATTGTGTTTTTGTTGTGTATTGGCCAATATTTTTACTTGTATTTGTTGTCTCTAAGTGTTAGTTTTGTTCCTCACTAACACTTTGAGTTTTTATCTTAGATTTGAGCTTGAAATGTTGATGTTGTTAATGTGAACAAAGTGTGGCCGATTGTTGTTGGTATTGTTGTTGCGGGTTCAAGATTTGAACGTGTGATATGTTGTTAGTTCAGGTTTTGAACATGTATTATGGATATTGTGTTATAGAATTTAAGCTTGGGAAGTTGTTGTTGTTTGGGAGGTCCAACTTGAACCTTAGAATTTCAAGACTCAAAGTTTGTGTTCTTGGTGTTCTTCACCATCTCCATATATTGTTGACAAAGAAAGTGGTTGTTGATCTTAGAAGTTAAAGAAAAAGAGTGTGTATTGTTTTAGTCTTGCAAGATATAGATCCAAGTTTCAAGGTGTAGTACTTGTGACTCAAAGACTTTTCCTACACACTAAAGACTTTACATCTTTTCTCAACCACTTTTCCATGAAACAAGGGTCCATGTTTTAAGGAAAAGTACTACAAAAGTCAAGTCTTGAAATAAGAAACTTTAAAAAAAAGGCTCCAAGACTTATTCTTCCCTCCTTAAAACAAATTTCACCAATCCAACTTAAAATTGGTCAAGACTTGGACTTTGGAAAGTAAAAATTATAGAAACCGCAACCAATACGTGGCTACCATGTCATCAAGTTACTATTCACGCATTAAATTTTGGCTCAAATTTCATATTTTCTTAGTTTCTTTTTATTGTTCTATAGTTTCATTTGTCGTTTCCAATACTAATGGAAAACTAGTACTCATCTACTACATTGTTAGTTAGTCTTTGTGTTGTAAATTCATTGTATCTTGTTGGTTCAAGTCCATAAACAATTTTTATTTTGATCCAACTCAAACGAAAATGTATTTCGGGCAAAGATGGACTCATCCCTCAATCACTCATGAAGTACAAGCCGACTTTCAACACTTATGAAACCAAGTGTGAGGTAAAATCGAGAGTGAGAGTATGGTGAGGCAGTTTGAACTAACAAGTTTGTTTTGTTATTTATTGTTGTCGTTTGCTTTAGGTACCATGGAGGCCACTAATCTCGATGCCACATTTGATCGCATCAATGATTAGATTGAAGAAATGAAATGGCACGTGAAAAGGCTACGCCAATTGTTACCTAAACTTATCCCACAAAATCCAACTTCCCTTTTCCAAACACCTTGTGTTGAGAGCTTCTCGAAGGAAGAGGTGGGCTGCCCCAACCCACACCAAGGTAAAGAGGAGATTGAAACATCTTTGGTACTTGATGGTGAACTTATAGAGAGTAAAACACTTGCTATTTCCAAATCTGTCCGTTAGATAGATCATTCTCTCTTTAGGTTTAATGTTTTGTTTGAAGATGATATAAACACTCCTAATGAACCTAGTGGTGAAAATGATGGTTTATCTTTCCTTGAAGGCTATAGCCGATATGCTAACCTACTATGGTATGACAACATTCCTTCTAAAGATAGAAATCTCTTCTTGGAAGATGATAGTACTCTTATGAGCAAGGAATGTGTAGTCTTAGAAATGAGTACTCTTGGTTTTCATGATGATCAATTTACTCTTAAATGTATTTCACTACATGAGCATGTGAATGAAGTGCTTAAAAATTCGCAAGTTAGTGATGGTGTCTATAGAATTGATCTTTATAATTCACATGACTCTTTGAACATCTTGTGTGGTAAAAGCATTCCGATCAGTTTTGTTCATAGAGATCATTTGTATAAAAATGTTTTTGTGTGTGAATATGGGAGTGACATTCTAGGGGAAGGAGGGGCTAGCCTCAGCTTAGGCCCTTGGCTAATTCTTCCATTTGATCCCGGTACCATCTTAGGGTGGGAAAGGATGACTCTCGGCTTATTTTTCTTTTGTCTTGATGCTTGTCTGAGTCACTTCCTTTGTAGCAATTGTACTAATTTTTTCATGATTAAAACAAAGGACCCATGGCTATACTTCAAATTTGTCCCTCCTTGGCATGGCATGTTGATGTGTTATTTTTGCTAACCCTAACCCCTCATATCATGAGGATGTGTACTTCTTTGTCTTCTCTTGATTTTCAAGGTACGGATTAGAGATCGAATCCTTTTCAAGAAAGGGAGGATGATACGAGTACGCCCACGAGGATGGACGAGAATGAGTGCGTACTGAATCTGTCCAAGGAAGTGCACAAGTAAAGTGTGAAAGATGGCCTAAATGCACTAAAAATAGTCCCTAAGTTACACTTGATGGGCACCTCACCCTTGAGGGGTATTATGGTAATTTTGTATTTTATTTTGTAATACACTATATATAGAACCTTTTAGGGTTTTTAGTCTGAGATGTTTATTGATATTGAAAGTTGTAAGAAGAACATTTCTCTCTTTTGAGAAGGGCCTATGGCCGAAACATTGTAACTAGGATTTCCAACTTGAGTGTGGAATCATTCGTGTTGGATTCATGCTTGGAATGTTGGGTGCTAGAGGAGGTTGAGTTCTCTCTTGTGCTCACCGAAGAGATAGGTATTTGTAGTGTGTAGTGTTAAGGATCCAAGAGTGGAATAGGCTCTTAGGTTCTTAAGATTATACCTTCACTTTCTCTACCTATATATCTTTACATTTCTTGTACACTTTGTTGCTGTTCTAGTCAAAAACCGTGTGTTGTTGTTTCCATTGTGTTACTGTTCATCTTGTTCTTCATCTTGTTATCTTGATGCTTTCTTTGTTAGTTTTTGGTGGCTGTTTTGGTGTTAAATACACCATTGTTATCTCGTATTGTTATTGTTGTATGAATCCGAGAGTTGTCTCCAAAAAGGTCCTTGGATCCTTAAGATTAGTGGACTGATTTGGAGTATGTTTTTGTGCTTTCGTTGTCTTTCTCATATCAGACTATGCCCATCAAAGCCGCCACAAAATCAAAACCAAAGTTCCCTAATCCTAGAGCCAAGTAAACCTCCATACCCTCCATTGAACCAAGTCCAACAAGAGGGACTTGGTATTCAAATTCCACCTCAAAATCTGAGCTACGAAGTCCCAAACTCACTTGACCAAAGGCCTTACCCTTCACAAATCCAAAGACCCTACACATCACAAAATCCAATGCCTCATCTCCACAAGTTAGAATTCAAAGAAAATGTGGTCAATCCTTAAGATGGAGAGAAATTTGGTAGTGAGATACAAGAGGAATGTGAATAAAATAGAGAAAAGGAAAGGAAAACCATAGGTAGTAAAGTTGGAAGAGGAAAGAAATGCTTGATTGTAGATCTTATCCACAAAGAATGCTTGTTATTCACTAACCCAAAATCTAACACTTTTCCTAGCTTTGATTCTTCTTATGTGCAGGTACAAGATGATATGCTATCCAAGAAGGATCCAAAAGGATTTCTACTCAAAAACATGGGACATAAGCTAGTGGCACCCTTGGCCGAGAGCTCCAAAAAAGTGGACTGTCCAAGCCTAACCTGAGGTAACATCACTATTCCCTATATTTCCTTAAACTTAAAATGTTGTGATTTAGTTTCTTGTGAAGTGGTTTCGGGTTTACAAGTGCATGCTTATTCTCTTAGTAGCTCTCTTAATGTGTACAATGATCAGTGTGTTCCTAAGTATAGTCCACTACTTGAACATGTAGATTGTGGGATTGAAAATTTTCAAGTTAGTGTTGATGATTGTAACGTTGATCTTGGTAAAAGTTATGATCCTATGAACTTGTGTGATGAAAGCAATGATATTAATCCTTTTCATAGTGGCCATGTGTGTGACAAAATTGTGTGTAATGTCTTGGGAGATTATGAATTGGATCTTCTAGTAGAAGGGAAGAGTAGTTTCATCCTAGACCCTTGCTTACTACTTCCCTTTGACCCCGAGATACCCTTGAGATATGAGAGGTGTAGTTTGTGTTCATGCCCATTGCCTTTTGATATTGATTCCATTCACTTCTTCTGTATCCTTTATGCGAAGCTTTTCATGTCAAATACCAAGGATATGTGGACGTATGTTAAGTGTGAACCACCTTAGAGTGATGATATAGTTGTGGTACTAATGCTAATCCTCCTACAAAGAGGATTGTGTGCTTATTTTCTTGTTTCTTTGGTTTTGTAAGATGTGAATTTGAGGGCAAATTCCTTTCAAAATGGAGAGGATGATACAAACATAAAGAGGACAAAGAGTACAAGATCTTATAGAAGGTTCAAGTTTCAGATTTTTCAAGTGATTGAAAACCTTTTTGAAGCCTTTTCAAAGTCTTGTCCAAGTGAAGAAAGGATGAGGGTTCCCACACTCAAGAGGCACCTCTCATTAAGGGCACTAAGGACTTTTTACACTACAAAATAACATTCCAGAGGAGCCTTTCTTAAAGCCCTCATTAAGGGCATTGTAATCATTGTGTTGTAATAAGTATAAATAGACATTTTAGCTTCTCTTTTCAATAGACTTTGATGAAATTATTGAGAGATACTATTTTGTAGCTATTGTTCTTCCTCCTTAAGAGGTGAACCCGAAATTAGGTCCAATATTAGTGTGGATTTCACTTTTGTTGACTCTTTGGCAAGAAAGGTTGGTGCTTGGGGAAGTTGACTCCCTTTGTGTCTATCTAAGAGTGAGGTGTTGTCTTCATTGGTGGTGTGTGTCTAGGTGTTTAATATACACCTTGGTGCTATCTATTTTTGAAGATCTATGTCTCATTGCTATCCCTTTATGTTTGTTTCTTCTTTGAATGTAAGTCCTTGAATCCGAATTGTGTGTTTTGTTTGAATTTCAAGTATGTCTTCTATTTTATCTCCATTACTTTTTAGTTTTTGTTTTCGGATTCTTACTGTTTGTTCAAGTTTAGGTTTGTTCTTATATTAGATCTGGAGTGGAGTCCTATGTCCTCCTGAAGCAGGAGCGTTGACAGTGATGGCCAGATAAGCCAAATCTCGAGTACGGTTCATCTCATCCTGAAGCATTTCTAATTTTCTCGCAAGTTCAGCAATCATTTTGCTTTGTTCTGCTATTACATTGTCCCTGATGGTCAACACATTTTCTTCATCACTTTCAGTCATTTTTGAATGATGGTCAGAGGACAGGATTTTATGAACTTTTGATCGGGTGAAGTAAGGATGTTCTTCCAGTTTGTTTCAACACGGAGTAGTTTTCGATTATCTATAAAGTAAAATAACTCAAAGGCAGATGTGTTAGTTTTCATATGTGATAATAATGCAAGATACTTGACAAGAAGTAACTACGTAGAGTTGTTTGTGTCATAGCCAAATTGATCTACAGGACCATAGTGGATAAATTTGTCTTTGATTCAAACAAACACACATAAACACGTAAGGCAGTTATATAACATAATAAATGCATATCCTAGTTAGGTGACCCTTTTAAGCCAAGGGTTGGCCTAACGCATTTGAAGGAAGTATATACTTTTTAAACCAATCCATTATCCCTCAAAACCCTTCATAGGTGTACATAAGTGGTATAAATACCTATAAAAGTTGCACAAAAAGGGATACAATCTTTAGGGAAAGGGGAAAAAATAACATGAGAAAAAGAACAATGTCCTGCTCATGGGATAGGAAATACAAATTCCTGAATGCACTTCTATTGGCCTTCGCCCTCTTAGATTTATCCACTTCTTGTCATTGGCGACATTCGTTGATGATCAAGCAATTGTCGTATAACTGTGCTCTCGATGCAATCATCCAAATCGATCAATTTCTTGCTTGGCTTGCTTCAATTCTCCTCAATTGGTGTATGATTGAGACATCCTTACACAAAAGAAAGCAAAGTAAGCCTTCGCTTGACCCCCAAAGGATAATGGATTGGACATTCAACACATAAATATGATTCATCGGTAATTAACTCGGGGTCAATAGACGCAGGAAAAGTTTTCTAATAGGCCCAATACCCCCTCGGGTAATGGGTAGTCCTAGGGTCCTGCCTAAATATAGGGTTTTGGTTTAGCTATATCCTTGGTGTCTAGAATGGGTTTGAACAGGTTCCCAAGAAGGCGACTTGATTCTAGAAATATGAACAGCCATTAGATGCCTCACGTGCTAATAAACCATCATATTTCCAATATTTTATTTGGGAATTGAAAAATAGGGGCCGGGACATCTACGAAATCCCAAAATAATTTAATAATCAATGCAGAATTATGACATGAGATGCAATAATTAAATCTCGTAGAATCGAAACATGTGAACACATAAGCAATTTAAATAGTTAGTCAAAAGATGAAATCAAACATTAGGTTGGAACCTAGTTAGAATCCCCAGTAGTGTCGCCATTTCTGTTTTGAAAATTTGACTTCAGAGTAGCCACTTAATTTATTTGAAAAGGAATTAAGAAAATCTTTATAAAGTAAGATGATTTAAAACAGGAAAATCATTTAATTTAGAAATTCTAGGTAAGTGGTTCTCATTAACATTTTAGGAAGGTTTTTAAGGTACCTAAAATATCCGCTAACTTGCGGTTATCCGGACTGTTTGAAAATGATTTTTCTTTTAACTACTTTGAAAAGAGAAGTTGGTTTTTGGAAAGAAAGTGGTTTTAGAAAAAGTCTTGTATAAATTTTGATGACTTAGTAGGTAATTTAACTAAGTCTAAGCAAATAAGATAGCAAATAAGAACGTAAAGGGGAAAGGGGAGAAATAGAAGACTTAGGCTTGTAAGCCCAAATCTATCATCCTTGTCATTGGGCTTTTGGCCCACCTGCACCTGTCCTAATCTATTTTTCTGGACCTTTTGGCCCATAGTCGACTTCACCTGTATTAATTTATAATTTTGGCTTCGAGGCCCCCAATAAATGAATAAGTAAATGATTAAATGGATAAATAAAAATAATGCAATAATAAAAATTGAGACTTTTCAAGTCTCTTAGTGACCTCATCAATGGGTTTTGACCCATTTTCCTTCATTGTGTATCTTCTAGCACCTGCACATCATATAGTCGACCTTAGGTTTAAACTTTGAACTTGATTCGAAGAGGTGGGCATCATTGACCCATTATGAAATGCAAGAGGAGAGGAGTCCATTTAGAATAGAGACATTTTTTGTATGTAAAGAAAAGATAAAGAAATTAATATACGTTCAAGGCATAAAAATAACATATTTTAAAGCAAAAGAAACTATCAAGAGCCAATTTTTGAATGACAATGATAAGCACACTTGCACAAGAATGAGAGTCAATAAATAAGATGCAAAACAAAGACACCCACTTACTTGCCTCATGATTTATGTTCATATAAGAATGAATAAAGGTAAAAGGAAGAAGGCCATATTCAATAAATTAATACGAGAACAAACAACGCAAGTTTGCGAGAGTAAAGGGATGAGACAATAAGAAAAATATTCATGACTTCTAAAATTGAACAAACATAGAAACTTATCCATATAACAAAAGAAAATAAAGGATAAATTTTCAAGAAAGTGAAACTTTAAATTTCAATAAGGAGAAATTAACGAAGATGCATACATCTAAGTCATGGCCAACTTTAGGGAAAACATGGAACGACCTATGATTTATCGTTCTAAGGTATCGTTGATTCTCTTTTGACATTATAACTCAAAGAGAGACATGAATCAGGTCTTTACACACAGAAAGAACACATATAACAATCCAAATGGAGTATGAAAATTAGAATAAAATTTTAGCATCTCCAAAAGTGAAATATCATTCAACAATCATACTATGCATGACTCGAGAATATCTAAATAATTCTATTTAGCCACAAAAATTCAAACTTTCTCATCATTTTGACAAATTAACAACATGTGAAAAAAAGAAAAAAAAAAGAAATAAACATCTTGGATGGAATATAAAGCTAGTACTCATCTCTTATATGAGGATTTTGAAATCCATTAAAAAAATTAGCAAGCAAATGACATATTCTTGACTTAATCAATTACTATTTTTATTAAGGCGAAACAAACAATAGTAATTATTTTTCCAACATAAAAGTAACAATTTTACATGCTAATAACAAACATATCCGCTAACAATGAATTTAAACATGGCATGAATACGTCTTTTGAGAAAAGATCAAAATTTTATACATAATAATAAAATAATAAAGCTAAAAGTCAAAACAATCAATATTAACTATTCTTTTCAACATAAAGAAAATAAGTTTACATGCTAAAAATACACATATTCACCAACAATGATTTTAGACAAGACATGAGTACATCTTTTAAGCAAAGATTGAAACTTTATCTATAATAATCGAAGAATAAAAAAAGGAGAACAATCAATATTAGCTATTCTTTTCAACATAAATAAAACAACTTTACATGCTAAAAACAAACATATTCACCAAAACTGAGTTTAGACAAGACATGAATACATCTTTTAAGCAAAGATTGAAAATTTATCTATAATAATCAAAGAATAAACAAAAGAGAAACAATCAATATTAACTATTCTTTTCAACATAAAGGAAACAACTTTACATGCTAAAAACAAACATATTTACCAACAATGAGTTTAGACAAGACATGAGAACATCTTTTAAGCAAAGAATAAAACTTTATCCATAATAATCAAAGAATAAAAAAAAGGAGAAACAATCAGTATTAACTATTCTTTTCAACATAAAGGAAACAACTTTACATGCTAAAAACAAATATATCCTTCAACAATGAATTTAAACAAAGCATAAGTACACCTTTTAAGTAGAGATTGAGACTTTATTATAATAATTAAAGAATAAAATCAAAAAGGCATGTACAATTTTTGCTAGCTCATTTTTATACCGTGAACATGACTATAACCATAATATCGATAACACAATGTCCTATGGCCTTAAAGGTCATCTACAACAAACGATCCCAACAAATAAAATTATAACTAAGAACTACGAAGAAGAAAAAAGATGAAGAAGAAAATGATAATAAAACTAAGAAAAGGAAAATGTGTGTTCACCTTTTTTGCGGAAGCAAAATGGGACTTCAAGCTTTCTTCGGAGTCTTGATCACCACTGAAAAGAAATATTTCGAGAACTTCGATTAGCCCATGAATTTCATGAAAAAAAATTTACTAAAATAAAAACTCTTCTTTGCTCAAAGCTTTTTTTTCCAACCTTGAGACTTCTTTTTTACACAAATTTTTTTTAACTATTTGGTCAAAAGCTTTTCAATTATTTGAGGCTTTGAGACTTGGCCTTTCTACCAAAATAATGGTAGTATTTATAGGAGAAAATGTAGATTCCTTTCTTTTCACCCATCAATGTGAGAGAGAAAAATATTTAGGAGTGTTTTTGAAATTTTAAAAATTGAAAATAAGGTGAGGTGGAAGATAATGTGGCGGAGAAATTGTACAATATAGTATAATTTTTTAATTTTAAAAGTGAAATTTGGAAAAAGAAAAAAGGTTGGGGGGATTGTACAATATGGTACAATTATTGAATTTCAAAATTGGAAAACTACAAAGCTAAGGGGGGGGGGGGGGAGGAATTGTACAATGTAGTATAATTTTGAAATTATTTTTGGTGGAAATTGGGTAGAAGTTATGAGAATTTTGGGGAATTTGGGGGTTATTTAAAATATAACTCAATTGAGATTTAAAATATAGTCAAAATTATTTAATCTTGACCAAATTAAAAATCAATAGGCGGATTGCATTATGATTATGGCCAATTTGATTTCAATTATGGCCAAATCTAATATATTGGCTAAACTGAATTGAAATTCGATACGAATTAGTACTCTTTTAATTCCGAGCTTCTTGATTTAATAAAATCAAACACATATTTATTCAAATAAATTAACTTTTAGAATAAATTATATTTAAATCAAGATTTTAACCATTTGAATTTATTTTCAAGATACGCCTTGATTAAAATTCGATATTTTGTAAAATAAATATTTAAGTAACAAAATTATTAAATTTCGTATAATTCAATATGATAATATATAATCGCTACTTAAAATGAAAAATTGACCTAAATAAATACTTTGAAAAACTTTTTATTCAGATAAAATAAATGTTGTAATTTTATTCAAAAATTGAAGAAACTCAAAAATTGTCATGACCCGAACAAGGGCCTGGCTGTGGCGGACATCCCGAACCATGAAGGCCCGAAACACCCTTTTCTATGTGGTAATCATGCACAACATTTATATAATAAAAGAAGATATGGAAACATAATCTGCTACGGAAACATGGTCAATTCTGAATTCAACACAATTATGGAAACTGTAAATCAACTACATCTAAATAACATTTGACTCAATCTGTGAAATCTCTACTACATGAAAAATCTGACAACTGCCTGAAACTGGGAAAAGGCCCCCAGTAGACCAAAACTGAAAGAAGTGACATAATATGAAAAGACAAACCTTCTGGAATAGAGAAGGCTCACTACTGCACAATCTAATCAGCTGTCTGAATTATATACTGCTTATCTAGACCCCTAGATTGAGTCTCAGAACCTGAGAGGTAAGTGGGAAGGGGGTCAATACAGATGTACTGGTACACAGAGCATATCCAAAATAATCATTTATTATTCAACATATATGAGAGCAATTTAAAATAGTTTATTAGTATATCATATAGTAAGAATTCACATAGGCATTTTAAAGACTGTAAAAATCATCTCAACTCTGAGAAATCTTTGTTACTTCTACACTAGGTGGTATACCCTACAACTCTAAAAAATTCCATGGGCTATATGGAAACTACCATTAACTCGGCAGCGAAGCCCCCAACCCAAGAGTGCCACAAGGGTCGAAGTCTCTGAGTCTATTACGCCACACGGCCGTCGCCAGCGTATAGTAATAATATGCTCATATTGGCAAATACGATTTCAGGCTAAGAGTTTTTTTAACTCACGCCTTCTTCAGGTAACCACCTAACCCTCTTTAAGCCTCGTTTTAAAAATTTATCAAAACATACAGTCTCTGAAAACATACTCTGAAAACATGCTCTGAAAACATAATCTATTATGGCATAAATACATATGGTATTGTCATACCATTCACTTGCAAGTCACATCTCTGAGCCATTATTAGTCTATTGTAAATCTCTGTTATCAAAACACAACTTTTGGGACCACCATTTTAATAATTCAATTCAAAGAAACTCTTTCTCAAACCTCATGTAAACACATGCAAGGAACTCATCTTTGTCAAGCATTTCAGTAGCACAGTACAAGGTGGTCATGTCAAAGTTCTCAATTCACATCCAATTCTTTCTCTTAAACACAAGAACACATTTATATCAAGAAATACCTATCAACAATTTTGAATCATGCTCAAATGCTATATTATTGTGAAAATATCTTTCAAATCACGAAACCATAATCTTTAATTCAATACACGAGAGGGAGTTCATAATTTATGCTCTCAATGATCTTAAATCTCAAATTCCATACATATACGTGTACATGTAAATCAATTTAGGGGATAGGACCACAAGGTCAACAATAGCAACATTAAAACATTCAGAGTACGTAATTTAGAACATAGATTCCAAAACCTCTTTGAAATTCATTCTTAAAAATCTAAAAAAGTCATGCTCTAATGGTTTTAAGCCCATGTAGTTTTTTTAAGATAAACCCCACGTACGTCTATCTAGAAATTTAAAGGATTCTTCTTGATTCCCATATCTTGGGGATTCCAAATCGTCAATTTGTTTTGAAAACCATGGTTGAATCTTGATTTTTTTGGATTATCAATATGGAACCCTAGAGAGTGTTCTTGAATAGTTTTGATGAATGTATGAGTAATATGCTCAATTGGGTTTGAAATCTCATGTTTGGACTGATAAGGGTGTGGAAAAATACCCAATATACCCTTAATGAGACCGGTATTAAAATATAACTGGGAGCCCGATTTCATGAGCCACAGCAATGCACCACTATCGCAGTGGCTCACTGGAAATTGACGAATGGAAATTTTGCCCACTCCGTGATGCGCCACCATCGTGGAGTCCCACTGGAAATTGACCATCATCATTTACACCCTCTCCGCGATGCGCCAAGGACAAGAATGATGGTGTTTTACGACTAGGACTTAATTTAACCATAACTCCTTCACCGAGTGTCCATTTTTGATGCATCTTATGTTGACGGAAAACTTATTCAATCATCTACGAAATGAAAAGTTGAAATCTAAGGGATTCCACCGGGAAGAGTTATAAATCATTCTAGAAGCCAATGCTTTATATTTTAGGGATAAAATTTAGCTAAGAAAAACTTTGGGGCATTATAATATCCCCTGCTTGGGAAAATTTGTCCCCGAATGTTGACGCGGGATACAGACAATTATAATTTCAAGCATACTAAAGCATAGAAAGAATAAGGCAAGGGTTGTACCTTCCATTTCGTCATCCATTGGATAAAAAAGGTTTGGGTATCTAGCTCTCATGTCAACTTCTGATTCCCAAGTCGCTTCTTCAATTTTATGGTTCCTCCACAACACTTTAACTAAGGCTATCTCTTTGTTCCTCAATCTTCTAACTTGGCGATCTAAAATCTCTACAAGCTCTTCTTCATAGAATAAGGAGTCCGTCACTTTAATTTCTTCGACAGGCAATACTAAAGAATGGTCTCCTATACACTTCTTCAACATAGATGTATGAAATACTCAATGAACCGAATCCAAACTAGCTGGAAATTCTAACTCATATACAACTCTACCTATCTTTCTTACAATCTGATATGGTCCTATATAGAAAGGACTCAGCTTACCTTTTTTCCTGAATCGCATGAGTCCCTTCATGGGAGAAACCTTGAGAAATACCAAATTTCCAACCTCAAACTCTAGATCTCTTATTTTAACATCCGCGTAGGACTTCTGACAAATCTGAGCTATCTTAAGTCATTCTTTAATGACTTTCACATCCTGTATTACCTGATGAACAAGATCAGGCCCAAATATCTATGTCTCACCTACTTCATACCATCCTATCGAGGACCTATATCTTCTCTCATAAAATGCCTCAAAAGGTGCCATCTTAATATTGGAATGGAAACAAATATTCTATGCAAACTTTATCAATAGAAAGTACTCTACCCAACTACCTTTAAAATAAATCACGCAGGCCCTCAACATATCCTCAAGGGCTAAATTTTAAATCTCAATTGGGGTTATATTTTTAATAACCCCAAAATTCCCAAAAACTCTCATAACTTCTACCCAATTCCCACCAAAAATAATTTCAAATCCCAAAATTCATATTTGAAATTCAAAATTTGTACAAGATTGTACAATTTCCCCTCAACTTTGTCTTTTTTCCAATTTTGAAATCCAAAAAACTATACTATATTGTACAATATCCCCCACCTTATGTTCCACATCACCTTATCTTAATTTTAAAATTTAAAAAACACCCCTAAATTCTTTCTCTTACATTGGTGGATGAAAAGAACAGAATCTCCATCCTTTTCTATAAATACTACCACTATTTTGGTTGAAAGACCAAGGCTTGAGAGGTGAAAAAACCCTTTTGATCAAAATAGTTATACTTTTTAAGTAAAAATTTTGTTACATACAAATTGGTCGGCTTCTCAAAATTTTTGAGTTTTTGAGTTGACGACGATGTTTTTCGGTGGTGGTTGATTCCGATGAAGCTCGTAGTATTGTTTTGCTGCCTTGAAAAAGGTGAACGCGCCACTCCTTTTTATTTTTATTTTTATTTTTTATTACTAATTTCTTCTTCATCTCTTTCTCCGTATTAATATTTATTTAAATCGCAATTGTAAATGAGGTTTGAATTTTTCAATGTAGAGGCTTTGATGGCCATAGGACTTGGTTGTGATGATTATGATCTTTATGTCATTATTTTAAGTTGAAGTTTCTTTATATTATTGTTGATGATTGTTATTCACTATTTTATCTTCATGTTGTTACGTTTAGGGCTATTGTTATCATATAACTCAAATGGTATTTGGTTATGCTTGTAGGTTGTAATTTCACTTAGTTTTATAAATCTAGTGCAAAAGTTTTATTTTTTTAGTTCTAGTATGTTGTTTGTAGCCTAATCGTTGTGGTTTTGATTTTGTTCGGGTTCATTTTTAGTTCTTAAAAAATGGCTCTAGTTGTTCAAGTTTACATCTTTATTTCATAGTCGAACCACTTCTAAATGTTTTCTTGACCTTTAATGTCAATGAAAAAAATAAAGTCGGTTTATAAATCAAAATTTCTACCCAAAGTTCCTTTTGTTGGTGGATTAATATTTGTGATTTTGACTTTATTCGGTTTTATTTTTAGTGTCTTTGAAAAACTGCTTTAATACAACTTTTCACCTTTTATACATAGTCGAGCCACTTCTAAATGTTCTTTGACCTTTAATGTCAATGGAAATAAATGAAGTTGATTTATAAATCAAAATTTCAACCTGGAGATCCTTTTATTTGTCGATTAATCGTTGTGGTTTCGATTTTATTTGGGTTCATTTTTAGTTTCTTTGAAAAACTGCTTTAATTCAAGTTTTCTCCTTTTGGTGTGTAGTCAAACCATTTCTAAATGTTTCTTGACTTTTAATGTCAATTAAAAAAAAGTAAAGTCAATTTATAAACCAAAATTTCTATCCGAAGATCCTTTTGTTTGTGGATTAATCGTTGTAGTTTTGATTTTTTTTGGGTTCATTTTTAGATTCTTTGGAAAAATTGCCCTAATTCAAGTTTTTCCCTTCTAATACGTAGTCAAATCACTTCTCAATGTTCCTTGACCCTTAATGTCAATGAAAAAGAGGGAGTTGGTTTATAGGTCAAAAGTTTTGACCCGAGGATACCTTTATGACTTTATGCTAAGTTCACTTTGAACTTGCAAAAGAGAGGAAGGAGGTGGAATAATCTTGGTCAATTAATTTTTCTCTTCTAAAGCACTATCTAAACTCGCTTGAGAATTTAAATTTTTAGTTGAATGTTTAATCTGCACATTTATGTTGAGCTAAATTGTAAAAATTATCATTTTTATGAAGTTCGCTCAAGATTCATTCTTATATTGTTAAATAAGAATATGTGCTAAAATGTTTGTTTCAGTCTTGGTGTGTTGCTTTCTCTTTGTCTTTATTTTGAAGTTGTTTCTATGTCCTAAAGTGTTATTTTTTTGTTTATTCAAGGTAAAATGTGAAAGTCTTTGAAAATTTGTTACTACTTTCAAATTGATTCTAGTCTTTCCTTTTTCTTCTTTGTTTAACATGTAAAATGTTGAGTCCAAATAGACTCTCCTCATATGCATTTCGATAGTGGGCCAATGTGGCCCAGTTCCATTTCAAGATATTCTTTCGAGCCTATCAAACTAGTCGGATTCTTGGAGAAAGAAGTTGTCGCCGATGGGAGAAAATGGCGTTAACGTTTTTTTTTCAGTAGCTAAGAGACATGAAAAGTCTCATTTCCTTTTTATTGCTTTATTTATCATTATGCATTTAGTTATTCATTTATTCATTTGGTTCTCGAAGCCAAAGTTATAAATTAATACAGGTGAAGTAGATTATGGGCCAAAAGGTTCAAAAGATAGTTTAGGACAAGTTATGGGCCAAAGCCCAATATCTAGATTAAGATAGGTAAAGATGGGTCGAAGGCCCAATTAGATTAGAACAGGGCTAATAAATTTGGGCTTAAGAGACTAAATCACTTATTTCTTCTCCCTTCCCCTTTATCTATGTTTATTTGTTATTTGATTTTAATTTTCCTAGAACTAGTTAGATTCCTTATAAAGTCGTTAAAATACTGATTTTGCATAAAACTCAGAAAAAATATTCCTCAAGCAATTTCTTTTCAACAATTAATTTTTCTTTAGAATTTAGTCAAAAGAATCAGTTTCAAATAGTCTGGATAACCGCAAGTTAGCGGACATTTTAGGTTTCTTTAAAACCTTCCTAAAATGTTAATGAGAACTGCTTACCTAGAATTTCTATACTTAAATGATTTTTTCTATTTTGAAATCATTTAAGTAATTTATAAAGGTTTTATTAATTTTTCTAAATAAATTAAGTGGCAACTCTAAATAGTCATTTCTCTACAAAACATAACTCTCCAAGAACTTATCAGTTACATAAGAACAAGGGAGGCAAATCATCTTAAAGATAAGATGGAAGCTCTTTCTCTTAATTCTTCCAAAGCTAACCTTGTGGAACCTTCTGGTACTATTGCAAAAGACATGTATGAAGGCCAACAAAAGAATGTCCAAAATAAGGAACAAGTGAAGAAGAAAAATAATTTCAACAAGTCAGATAGTCAAATTAAAAAAATAAAGGGGCCTTGTTTTTTCTGTGAAAAACTTGGCCATAAGACTGTCTAGTGTTATTTAAGAAAAGGACAAAAGCTAAAACAAGGAGGACTAAATGATGTCCAAGCTCATCTTACTAAGGGTGATGAAATAATTGTTGCAGTAATCATCGAGGAAAATTTGATAGCTAACAAGACTGATTTGGCGCTGGACATAAGAGCTTCAAGACATTTTGGCTCTAACAAAGAATTATTCCATGACTTTGAGGAATCCACCAATGGAGAGTGTATCTACAAGGGTAACTCCATTACTGCTGAAATTTTGGGTAAATAAAAATTTTTACTTAAATTAAATTATGAAAAAAATATTATCCTTGAACAATGTTCGATATGTTTCCTTGCTCTGTAAAAACTTAATTTCTAGAGCACTTCTCAACAAAGTAGGCCTTAAACTTATTTTTGAAGCTGATAAAATAATTATCTCTCGTGGAGGAGACTTTTTTTGGAAATTGATACCTTAGTCGGACTTATTTGTACTGAACATTGATCAAGAGATTGTCAATAATACAAATATCTCTAATTTTGCTTATATTGCTGAGTCTATTAATTTATTGCATAATAGACTAGTTCATATTAATATTGCTTCTATTAAAAGACTTAAAAAATGGAATTAATTACTACATTAAATATTGATGATATTTCTAAATGTCCTCTGTGTATAGAAGCAAAACATGCCAAGAAACCTTTTAAATATGTTACTAATAGAAAGACCGAATTGCTTGAACTAGTACATTCAGACTTAGCAAATTTTAAGAATACTATTAGTAAAGGTGGAAAGAAGTATTACATTACTTTTGTTGATGACTTTTCTAGGTACACTAAGGTATACCTCCTTAAGTCTAAAGATGAGGATGAAAGCATGTTTATAAAATTCAAAACAGAAGTAGAAAATCAATTAGAAAGGAAAATCAAAAGACTTAGATTTGATAGGGCGGTAAATATAGGACTAAAACTCTAGAAGATTTTTGTGAGAAGAATGATATTGTCCATGAGTTTAGTGCTCTCTATACTCCCCAATAAAATGGTGTAGCCGAACGAAAAAAATAGAACACTTAAGAAAATGATGAATTCTATGCTATTAAGCTCGAGTCTACCTGACTATATGTGGGGGAAGGTTGCCTTATCTGCATATTATATTCTTAATAGAGTCCCTCATAAAAATTTAGATAGGACCTCATATGAATTGTAGAAAGGATTTTCTCCTAACTTGAAATTTTTGAAAATTTGGGGTGGTTTGGCTAAGGTTGGTCTACCTGATTTTAAATGAGTAAATGTAGGTTCTAAGACCTTTGACACTGTCTTTATTAGTTATGCTCAAAATAGTGTTGCATATAGATTTATGTCATTAAATGATTATTCTATTTCTGAATCTAGAGATGCAGAATTTTTTGAGTATGTTTTTTCTTTGAAAAATGATATGCCTGTTGATGTGCAAAATAATACTTTTATATCTATGTTTATTAACTCTCAAGTATTGCCTTTGATGTTATTGCTAATGAGCCTATAAATAAACTTAGAAGGAGTAAAAGACGTAGAACTGAGACTAATTTTAGTCCTAATTTTATCACCACTTTTTTAACTGAGGATTTTGATATCGATACTTTAAATGATGAATTAGTGTCTATCTATTTAATAGAAAAAGACCCTAAGACATATGATGAAGTAATGAGTTAGTATATGTGATATTTTGGACAAAGACTATTAAAAGTGAATTAGACTCTATAGTCTCAAATCACACATGGGACTTGTATGAATTGCCTAAAAGTTGTAAAATCATAAATAGTAAGTGGATATTTAAGAAAAAATTGAGATTTGATGGTACAATTGATAAATATAAGGATAGACTTGTGATTAGGGGTTTTAACCAAAAGAAAGGTGTTGATTATTTTGATAGTTATTCTCCTGTGACTAAAATAGTGACCATTAGGACTCTTATTGCTCTAGCCGCTATTCATAGTTTAGTGGTACACCAAATGGATGTCAAAACTGCATTTTTAAATGGTGATTTAGAGAAAGAAATCTATATAACTGAACTTGAGGGTTTTGTGGTCTCAGGACAAGAGGATAAAGTATGCCAATTAAGAAAGTTCTTATATGGACTTAAGCAGACACCTAAGCAGTGGTATGAAAAATTTAATTTGACATTAATGAATAATGACTTTGTTGTTAGTTCAATTGATACCAGTGTTTATTCTAAAATGATAGGATCAGATTGTGTGATTATATGTTTATATATGGATGACATGTTAATCTTTGGCCCTAATGTGAATGTTGTAAATGAGACTGGGAAATTTTTATTTTCTAAATTTGAAATAAAAGACTTTGGAGAAGCTGATGTGATTTTAGGGATAAAAATCAAAAGAACTGTTAATGGTTTTTCTTTGTGTCAGTTTTATTATATTGAAAAGGTTTGACTGTTTTGATGTAGTTTCAGTGAAAACTCTTTATGATCCTAGCATACACTTGAAAAAGAATATAGATTCTAGTGTTTCTCAAACTAAATATGCTAAAATAACTGAGAGTGTAATGTTTCTCATGAACTATACTCGGCCTGATATAGTTTATGTTGTTAGTAGATTGAGTAGGTATACTCATAATTCCAATAGTGAAAACTGAAATACTCTTCATCGCTTGTTAAGGTATCTGCGAGGTACTATAGATTGGTGTTTGTATTTTGATAAATTTCTTGCTATTTTAGAAGATTTTTTATGATGCAAAATGGGTGACAGACAATGATGAAGTTAGCTCTACCAGTGTCTATCTGTTTACTTTGGGCGCTGGTGCTATTTCATGGAAGTCTTCAAAGTAAACTTGTATAGCACGTTCTACTATGAAATCTGAATTCATTGCTCTCGAGTTGGCAGGGGCAAGAAGCTGAGTGACCGAGAAACCTTTTGATAGATGTGCTTTTACGGGAAAGACAAGTGTCACCAGTCTCTTTACATTGTGACTCACAGGCAGCAATTAGAATTTCTAAAATGGTGTATATAATAGTAAAAAGAGACATATTCGCATCAGACATGGTGCAGTTAAACAATTGTTGAAACATGGTGTTATTTCCTTGAAATATATAAGGTCCGAAAGAAATTTGGCAGATCCTATGACCAAGGGTTTGATAAGGACAATGAACCTTGAATCGTCGAGGGGATAGGACTAAAGCCCATGGATTGAGGTAATACGGTGGATACCTATTTGTGGTCAAACGAAGCCATATAGGCCTTCAATAAACACTACATATCCTATCCCTATGGCGTGAGGTAGTGTATTATAAGGTTGAACTTATTTTTTCTCTTAATGATCCATAGCCTTAAGGTAGTCTATGAGATAGACTTGATGGATCGCCTACATGAGTGTAAAAGGTTGGTTATCTTTTTATGAAAGACTTGGGTTGTCTTTCTAGAGCACTCATGAGACCCAAGGTTTGTGTGCATGACCATAAAAGTACTTTGTAGTATCGCGGAGGTTGTTTAAAATCAAGGATATAGTATGTGTTGTGGGGGTCTCAACTTATGTCCATTTAGTTCAAAATTACTTCACTCTGTGAATATTTGTTGTTGCCTCATATCACTACATGTCAATTCAAATCGAAAGATAGTGACACTTAAGTACATATTCCTTCCTTTTGCTCAGAATTTATTTTTGTTCTTTATCTTTGGATTACTGAGGGATTGTGGAGTTAATTCTACCCTAAAGAAGCATAAATAAAGAGAGTATGTTTTAGATGAGTTGAACATAAAATATACGTTATGTGGGAGACTTCCTCCTTTCTTCTTCCTCTTGAATTGTTTTGGCCAACCTCCAAACTTTCAGCCACGAGTGCACGTGTTTGGAAGTAGCTGTGGAACCTTGGGGAGCAACCGGCTAGAAGGATTTGCACCGGAGTCGGACCGAAATCGCTTTCAAGGCAGCGGCTTGCCACGACACAATTTTTGTGACTTTTCTCTTACTATTATTAATTCTAGTTTCATATCAATATTGTACTAATTTTTCTAACAAAGTAATCTTTTCTTTTTTTTCAACTCACGATCATGTTTCCTTTCTTCTATCCTTTTTACCAAACCACGGTATCTACGATCTGAATCCGTATCCCCATTCCTTTGATCTTCAGTAACGAATTGAATGGAATTTCAGATACATGGAAAATTATCAAATTACATAAACTAAAAAGTCACGAACTATTTGAAGCATGAACAATAACTTAAAAATAGCAGAAAAAGATAACAGTCATAACACGATGTACATATTCCCATGGTATTCGAATTTACATATCATTATTTTTCATTTTCGGGAAATTCAAAATGCTGAACATCATCCAATTTCGCACAAACATTCAAGTAATTCAAGAAATGAGGGAATTTCAAAGAAGAAAAAGCACGAAGAATGAAAAAGAAAAACTTTCAAGAAATGAAAGCATAGCATGTCGTGAACATATTCTCATCGTATTTCAATTTACATGTCATTATTTTTCACTTTCGGGCATTTCAAAGTGATGAAAATCATCCAATTTTCACATAAACTTTCAAGAAAAGAAAACAACAGAAGAAAAAACACTGAAGAAAAATGAAGAACCTGGAACTTCAGGAACCATTTTCCTAGAAGGCATAAAGATATCAGGACTTTACACACAAAAGGAACTTGTTGATCGTTTTTAGTAATACCAAACTTTCAAGAAATGCGGGAACTTTCGGAATTTCCAATTTACAGTTCATTATTTTTCATTTTTGGGTATTTCAAACTGGTGAACACAATCGAACTTCACGCAAACTTTCAAGAAATTCAATAGTTTCGAAAGATGAAAAAGAAGAACGAAAAATGAATAACCTGGATTTGGAGGATCCATTTTCGTAGAAAGCAAAGCACAGAGAAATCACTAGTAGCTTTAACACACAAGGAAAACTATAGATTGTTTGTTTTACACAGAGCAGTAAGGGTCGTTTGGTAGAGTGTATTAAAAAAGTTAATGCATATATTAATTTAATGTACTATTAGTAACTTATTTGGTACCACTTTTTATCCTATTCATAATTAATGCAAACATTGGTTTTACACTCTATTGTGTATTGAAGTATGTATTACTAATACCACTATTTTCCTATGTATTAGTAATACAAAGAGTTCAGCACATGCATTAACTTGGTTAATGACAATCTTGCCCCTGAAATTTAATATTTTTCAAATTGTTTTGCTTGTGGGTTACAATAAAATAAATTAATATACAAAATAATTAAACAAAAAAAAAG
Organism: Capsicum annuum; assembly: GCF_002878395.1. Classification (NCBI taxonomy): domain Eukaryota; kingdom Viridiplantae; phylum Streptophyta; class Magnoliopsida; order Solanales; family Solanaceae; genus Capsicum; species Capsicum annuum. Next base: position 188,718,320 of record NC_061117.1, on the reverse strand, counting down.
TGAATATTAATATATTAAAAATCATTCATAGGAGTTTTGATTTTATGGAAAAAAAAAGAGAAAATTGTGCGTTTTGAATTTTGTACCTTCATTTATCTTAAATAAAATATTTAAACTACTTTGATCTTTTTTAAGTTTTTCAAATTCAATTTTGATCATGTAAAAAGTTTTAGCTATGAATTTAATAAAGAATTCATTTACAACATCAATTGCTACTGGAAAAAAAAAAAAGGAGAAGAAGAAAGAATATTGACAACTCCAATTAAAAAGAGTTGTTACTTGAGGGGGAAAAGAAGAAGAAGAAGAAACAGTACTAGTAGATCCAGTTAAAATAAAAAGAAGAAGAAGAACAGCTCCGATTAAAAAGAAATAACGACATTCATAAAATTTTTATATATTGTGCTCTTTAAAAGAAATTGAAAACAACCAAATGAACAAATAAAGAAGTAGTTTTACTTTTATTTCGTTTTATAAAATTAAAAAATATAGAGGGTATTTTCATAAATAAATATTTTTTTATAAAAATTATATAAAACATATTCTTTCTAATATATTAAACCAAACACTGTATAAAATATAATGTCAACATAACTAATGCAGGCATAATTAGGAATGACAATTTCAGCTCATATTTGTAAAAAAAAGTTCATTTAACCCTTATTGAGTGAACTGGATCACTCATATTTCAAATGTGTAAATATGAACTTCAACTCATTTTAAAAGTTCATACAAATATGGACAAAATAGGTAAAATATGGGTACCCATTTAAACAAAGAGATCACCCACCTATGTTTAAAATTTCAGTTTTTTTTTCTTTTCTAGTTCTTTTCTTCTTCTTTTTTTCTTTTTTTTTTCCTTTAATTTACTTTTTTACTTTTTCAATTTTTTTATTTTTTTACTCATTCCTTATAATTTTTTTTTTCTCATTTTTTCATCTATTTTTTTATTTTTTTTATTTTTATTTCTCTTTTCTTTGTATTCTTTTATTTTTTCGCTTTCCCCTTCTTATTCTTATTTCATCATTTGTATTCGCTTGAGACCTACATGGGTTAATAAATAAAAAGTTCTAATTTTCCCATTTAGACTATATAATTTATAACATCTCTTATCAATTAAATATAATCTATAGTTTTACTCCTTTATTATTATTTTTTCTATCTTTTGTTTCTCTTTTTTTTTTCTTTTTTTTTTTTTCCTTTTTTTCTTCTTTTTTTCCTTTAATTTACTATTTTTTTCTTTCTTTTTTCCTTTAATTTACTTTTTTTTCTTTTTCATTTTTTTCACTTATTTTTTACTCATTTCTTACACTTTTTTTCTTTCTTCATCATTTTTTTCTTTTTCAATTTTATTTCTTTGCATTCTTTTTTTTTAGCATTTTCGTTTCCCCCTTTTTCATTCTTGGTTCGTCATTTTTCTTATTTTTTTATATTCTTTTCCTCATCTTTTTTTTGTTATTGCATTTTATATTTTTTACTTTAAATTATTTGTATCATACTATATATTTTAAATAAATTTATTATTTGTATTTGAATAGTTTAGTTTTCAAATACGTACAATTTATTATTTGTATTTATATACAAATAAGTATATGAATTAAAATCAACATGGGTTGTGGTACAATGGATGGGGCTGCTCCACCCTTAACCAAAGGTTGAGGGTACGACCCTGGTTATGGAGAAAACTCTGTTAGGAGCGCTGTCACCTTAATGGGCCCTGCAACGCCCAATCCGAATTAGTCGGGGCTCAAATGCAGGCACCGAACACTGGATGAAAAACTAAAAAAAAATATATGAATTAATTATATTTTCTTGAGACTAAAATATATATGGTTGAGGATCCACATAGCCCTCAAATTATAAATGTTAGGCGAATATAAATCAATATGCGTTTATGGTATTTCCGTTATCATAAAAAAAAAGGAAATCAAAAATTGAAAAAAAAAAGTAGAAAGAGAGGTAAAAGTTAGAGATAGAAGAGAGAAAAAAGCGTAAAGAAAGAATTGAAGAAAAAAAATAAAATAAAAAATTAAAAAGAAAATATAATGAAAAAGGAGAAAAGAAAAAAGAAAAATGATGATGGTGAAAACAAATATACTGAGTGGTTACAATATTTTAGTCATCATCCATAATTTGTACTCGACTTAATCATATTCTTCGAAAATAAAAAAAAATATAAAACATAAAATATAACCAAAAAAGAAAAAAATGAGAAAGAAGTAAAAACAAAAAAATAAAAAATAAAAAAAAAAAGGAGACTAAAAAAAAGGAAAAAAAAGAAAGAAAAAAAAGAGAAACAAAGGGCAGAGGGTAAAGATAGAGTACAGACAAAAAAATAAAATAAATGAAAAAAAAGAAAAAAGAAAAGAAAAGAAAACTAGAGGCTACATATAGTAGATAGACAAAAAAAAAACTAAAAAAAAAATGGAAAAAAGGTCAAGTTGATATGATATAGAAGTTTTATATTTTTTATTTAGGAGTTAAAGTGGATCGAAACCATTTTTACCCAATTCATATTTGACAAAATTCATATTTACCCATATTTATATGGGCGAATACCAATCCAAACCATTTTTGTTAGATCTATATTTAACCCGTCCAAATCCATAGTTGTAAGGGAACTGGCAAGTGAGCGGGAATGGACTGTTTATATAGTGAATTATAAATGCTACTGTTTTATTTTATTTTATTTTTTTATGGAGTGAATTCTATAGAAATATCTTTCTATAGGAACATCTAAAATATAAAATAAAATTATAGAAATTTGTCTACTTTAGAAGTTTAAAGCGTAGGCAATTGAAAATCTTATTGGTGAATCTTGTTATTTCCTCCTACTATTTTCCTATCAGATTTTTTTTTGGGTATTGGTAATTCAATTCAAGCATTTTGTCGAAAAAAAATAATTTTACTTTCGTATGTAATATTAGCATGAGATGAGTTTAATGAGTAACAAAATCAGAGTAAGTTTATATTGCTAATATCAATTTAACTGAGATTAAGATACAATTATTGTTTTTGTATTTCTAGTAAAAAGACCCACCTTTTAAAGTTCTTTTTTTAAAAAAAATATAATTGATGAGGATGTCACGCACCGTATGATGCAGGGAGGTTGAAAGTGACTCGCTTCGAGAGTCTTGTGTGGGAAGAAGGTTCCTTCTAAATTCAAAGGTAAGTTCTGTAGAGTGACAGTCTGACCGGCTATGTTGTATGGAATGGAGTGTTGACCAGTTAGAAAACCCCATATTCAAAAGTTGAAGGTGACGGAGATGAGGATGTTGCAATGAATGTGTGAGCTTACCAGGAGGGATAGGGTTAGAAATGAGATTATTCGGGAGGAAATGAGAGTGACTTAGATGGAGGACAAGATGTGAGAAGTGAGGTTACAATGGTTCGGGCATGTGATGAAGAGGGGTACGGATGCTCCAGTACGAAGGTGTGAGAGGCTGGCTATAGATGATTTTAGGAGGGGTAGAGGTAGGCCGAAGAAGTATTAGAGAAAGGTGATTAGACATGACGTGGAGCAGTTACAACTTACAGAGAAAAGGACCCTTGATAAGAAGGTATGGAGGACGCGGATTAGGATAGAAGGTTAGTGCGTAAAAGTACGTCTGTGGTAATAGGGAAGAGTGTTTTGTGTGCATCTGTGTCTGTAGTTTCTTGTAGTCTCTTGTTCGTGGTGTATTGGTGATACCTATATTTTTTGTATAAATATTCTATAGTATTACCTTGTGTGTGTCTTGTTTTCGTTATTATCCTTTACTATCTAGCGGTATGGTATCCCTTGTTGTTGTTTGCTTTTATGTTTTTTGTTTGTTAGATTGTTATCTATCCTAAGCCAGAGGTCTATCGGAAACAACATCTCTATTTCATCTGAGGTAGTGGTATGAACGGTGTACTCTTTATCCTCTCGAGACCCTACTTGATAGAAATACACTCGGTATGTTGTTGTTGTCGTCAATTTATTTATATTCAAGGATTAAACCAGTTTATGTTTGTTAGGGTCAATACAGTTTTGATGATTGCCAATGAATGAAACAAGTTGCTCAAGCTAATCCACCCATATGGTCTGATCTACAGACTCGTACATAAATACAAGGCTGCTTGAATTCGGGAATGGATTAGCATACATACCTCTGATAGATGAAGATCACATGTGTTAAGAAAGAAGTTGAGTTTGATTTCAATACTTGATGATAAGAGAAAGAAGTTGAGTTGAAGAAGGAGTCCTACTTGAAAAATGAGTTTCATTTCATAACAAACTCTAAAGAGTTGAGAGATCTACTCAAGATAGAAGACTTACTTGTTGAAGGACTCTTTGGAGAGTAGGTTTTAAATATAGGGAGTGACTTGCATAGTCATTCACACACTTACAAAGCAAAGGCAACTGGTAAATTAAGTTTGATAGATAAACATCATGTGTGTTAAGGAAAAAGTTGAGTTTGATTCCAATACTTGGTGATAAGAGAAAAAAGTTGAGTTGAATAAGGAAACCTACTTGAAAAAAGGAGTTTTATTTCATAACAAACTCTGAAGAGTTGAGAGATCTACTCAAGATATAAGATTTTTACTTATTGAAGGACTCTTTAGAGAGTGGGTTTTAAATAGAGGGAGTGACTTACATTTTCATTCACACACTTACAAAACAAAGGCAACTGGCAAATTGACTGAGCAGTTTACAACTTGAAAAAACATATAGTTGAGCCTGGTTCTTGTACCTAGAAAATAAGGTGTCTTAGTTTCTATGTATTAGGTTGGTTCTTGAGTTGTAAGATTGATGTAATTCTAGTTTCAGTGAAGTAGGATTATTGTGTTCAAGTTTGAAAAGTCGAAGACTTAGAAACACTTACCTACGGAGGTTTGTGTGTTTCGAAGAAGTAGGGGTTGAAGTTTATAATTTCTAGATTGCATAGTCTTGTAATTTGTTGTTTATTGAGGCTCAAAGTTGTTTAGTGAAGTTTGGGGTAAAATCTTGTAGAGGTACAGGTCGTAATTTTTTTATACATTTTTGAATCAAGTGTTTTTCACGTAAAAATCTTTGTCTTATTTGCCTACTATTTTAGCGTTGTTAAAATAAGTTAGGCAACCTGTTTCATTGATAGAAAACTGTTAAGCTAAAATAAGTAAATCAGTAGGTCTAGTACTCTATCAATTAGTATCAGAGCAGATTATCTTAAATAAGGTTAGCACGTAAGATAAAATCATCACGATGGATTTCACACCACCTATTGATCACAATGAGGGACAATCAACTACTAGATCTCCACCTTTTGATGACTCTCATTTTATCTGGTGGAAAGCTAGAATAGAAATGTTTGTTCAGGGAGAACATTATAAGTTATGGGATAGAATCACTAATGGACCAACTATTCCTATGAAAATAGTAAATGGAGAGCAAGTCAAGAAGGTGAGAAATGAATTTACTGTTGAGGATTTGATTGCATTAATGAAGAATGCAAAGGCCAAGAATATTTTGATGTGTGGCTAAGTCCAGGTAAGTATGACAGTGGGTCTAACTACACCACTACTAAAAAAATCTGGGATACATTGGTGAAGGGACATGAGGGAACCTCTCAAGTGAGGAAATTCAAGATTGCTCTACTTTTCACTAACTATGAGGCTTTCAAAATGAAAGAAAATGAATCACTTCATGAAATGATGAAAAGATTGACCTAATTGATTGATGAATTGACATCTTCTAGGAAAGGTCATTTCTACTGAGGAGCAGGCAGAAATTGTTGAGAGTCCTACCCAAGTCTAAATGGGATGTTAAAGTTACTACTATTAGAGAAGCAAAGGATCTCACTATAATGACTCTGGATGAACTAGTTGGAAACTTGAAGACTTATGAAATACAGATAGATGAAGTCAAGAAGGTTGAAACTGACCCTGATAAAAAACTGGCCTTGAAGGTATCTGACAATGATGAGGACATTAAACAGGATGAGGAAGAAGTTGTATTCATAACCAAGAACTTCAAGAAATTCTTTAAAAAGAAAAAAGAACAGGTAGTAAGAAACGTTCTAATGATAATCCTGCTGGATGCTACAAATATAGTAAGATTGATCATCAAATCAGGGATTGTTCTATTTGGGAAATTGAGTGAAGAAAGGAGAGGGGTGAAAAGGAATTAAAAGAAAAGGTTAAGAAAAAAAAAGAAGAAAGAGTATGCTATGGTACCTACTTGGGGATCAGATTAAGATGAATCAAATGATGAAGAGGTTGATGAAACTTCTCTCATGGACATTGGAGATTCAAATATAGTAGAGGAAGATGGAACCTCTGAGTTAAGTATTCTTGAACTTAAAGAAAAGCTGCATTTATTTTCAAAAAGAAAACTTGTCTCCTTAATGAGTGCCTCAATTGGTGATTTACAAGAACTAACTTCTGATAGGGATGAAATTTTCAGCAGTCTTGTAAGCCTAAAATTTGACTTTATTGATCTGGAGTTCTGGAAAAATTCACTCTTAAGGAAGAGGTTAGCAGACTTGATTCATCAAATACGACTCTCAAATTTTAAGTTCTAAAACTATCTCTTTATGAAAAAGCAAAAAAAATAAAGATTGGGGAACAATAAAAAATTGAGTCAAAATTAACCAAGTTTAAACATGAATGCTTTTGTTAAAAAGAGAAGCTTAGTCAACTGAGTCAAGAAGTTTTCAAACTAAAAGTTGATCTTGAAAGAGCAAATAAATGGACAAATTCCTCAAGAATTGTTCATAAGCTAGGTAGAAGAACACATAAAAAAGTCGGATTGGTCTTTTACAAAAATTCTAATGCTATTAAAGATCTGTGCTATATTTGTGGTAACCTAGGGCATCCAACCACTGAATTTTCAGTTGCAGCAAAAAGAAAATCAAGAAGCATAAGCCTAGCAAAAAACATTGATTCTATATTAGCACAGGCTAACAAAAAGGTCAAACCTGGTAAGAAATAGGTCACATAATTTGTTGCCTTGATGGGCTAGAAGGAATTTCATTCATCTATTTGCTCATAAGGTAGGAGCCAAGTTTATCTGGGTTCCTAAATCTACCCCCTGATTTGTTTTGCAGATGAAAGTGAAAAGAAGCAAGCGACACTGGTATTTGGTAGTGCTTGCTCAAGACACCTGACTAGAGATAAAATTTTCACTCTTTAAAGTAGATTGGGGAGGAATATCTTTTGAAGATGGAAAAAGGGGTATTATCATTGATGTTGGAAAGATTGAAAAATCTGAAGCTAAAGCATTGGATGATGTCTATCCTGTTGAAGGACTAAAACAAAAATTTCTTAGCATACTATAATTATGTGATAAAGGTAATAAGGTAATTTTTACTTTTGTAGATTGAAAAGTTAAAAGGATGGAAAAAAAGGAGATTGTTTTAACTGCTAAGAGACCCAAAAATGTTTCCAAAGCTGATATCATGCAAATGCTTGGAACAAAACCGACTTGTCTAAGTGTAGTTGAAAATGATCTCCATCTTTGATAAAAAAGACTTGGACATGTAAGTATGACGCAATTAGAAAAACTCTATTCTAAGGATATGGTGATGGGCTTGCCCAAAACCCAAGTTCAAAGAAGACAAAGTTTGTAGTTCTTGTGTAAGGGGGAAGTGGGTAATATCTTGTTTTAAACCTAAGAACCATAGCACTACAACCAAGTGCCTCGGCCTGCTCCATATGGAACTTTTTGGACTAATGAGAGTACAAAGCAGAGGAGGCAAAAAGTATGTGTTTGTAATTATTGTTGACTACTTTAGGTTTACCTGGACACTGTTTTTGGCTTCCAAAGAAGAAATTTTTGATGTCTTTTCTATTTTTATTAAGAAAATAGAAAAAAAACTAGGCAATTCCTTAATTTTCATAAAACATAACCATGACACTGAATTTGAAAATGCAAAGTTTTTGGATTTTTGCTCCAAGAACACCTCAAAAAAATGGAGTAGTGGAAAGAAAAAATAGGACTTTGGAAGATATGACTAGAACAATGATACTTGTAGGTAATTTTACAAAAAAAAATAAAAAAATAGGCTGAGGCCATAAGTACTTTTGGTTACATTGTAAATAGATGCATGAACAGACCTATTCTAAAAAAGACTCCCTATGAATTACTTAAAGGATGAAAATCAAATATTTCTCACTTTTGAAGCTTTGGTTGCAAGTGTTTTATTCATAATAATAGAAAAGAGAATTTGAAAAAAATTGATGCAAGAAGTGATGAGGGAATCTTCTTAGGGTATTCTCACCATAGCAAATGTTTTAGGGTCTTAAATAAAAGAACAAACTATGTTAAAGAAAGTGTGCATCTTGTTTCTTACGAATCCTGTGCTAAAACTAACATGCAGGAAAAAAGTGAAACTAAAGAATAGTAGAAGGAATATATCGTACAACCTGACCCATCGAAAGAGCACTCTAGAGGCATATTGATAAGGGGAACTGAGCCACCGAAAACTCCAGCTCACATAATTTATTTTAAACCTAGCAGCTCACAAGGATTGGTTCCAAAAAACTATAAGTATCAAAGATATTATCCAATTGAAAATGTTCTCACAAATATCACTTCAGGTATCACTACTAGATATGAATTAAAGAACTTATGTGCCTTTAAAGTTTCTTTGTCAGTAATTAAATCAAAGAAGGTGAATAAAGCACTTCTTGATGCAGATTAAATCATTGCCATGCAAAAGAAGCTTAACCATTTTGAAAGGAGCAAAGTCTAGCATTCAGTTCCACCTTCATAAGACGGAACTATAATTGGAACAAAATGGGTGTACAGAAATAAGTAGATGAACATGAAATAATTTCAAGGAACAAGGCAAGTCTGGTGGTCCAAGGATACAATCAGGAGGAAGGCATGGACTATGATGAGAATTTTACCCCTGTGGTAAGACTTAAAGCAATCAGACTTCTTGTGGCTTTTATTGTCTTCAAGGAATTTACTCTTGATCAAGTGGATGTAAAAAGTGCATTCCTAAATGGCTATCTCAAGAGGGAAGTATATGTGAAACAACCCCCTGGGTTTAAAAGTAATAAATTTTTTGATCATGTGTGTAATCTTAACAAAGCTTTGTATGGGCTGAAACAAGCTCCAAGGGCTTGGTTTGAAAGATTATCAAAAATTTCTTTTGGATTATAAACATACAAGAGCTAAAATTGACAACGCTCTCTTCTTAAAGACTAACGGGAAGGATTTGTTAATTGTGCAGGTCTATGTAGATGAAATCATATTTGGTTCTGCAAATATCAACATGACTCATGACTTTAAAAAACTTGTGAGTAGAGAATTCTAGATAAGCATGATGGGAGAACCTTAATTTTTTCTTGTGACTGTAAATCAAATAAATACCTGCTGGAATAATGATTCATCAGCAAAAGTATGTGAAGGAACTTCTCAAAAGGTTCTCCATAGAGGAAACAAATAAGATAAGCACTCCCATTGCAACTGCCACAAAATTGGAACTAGATGAAACAGGTCTATCAATGAAGCAAAAGCTATATAGAAGGATGATTGGGTCACTACTTTATCTCACAGCAAGTAGGTCAGAGATTGTCTTCAGTGTTGGCATGTGTGCAAGGTTCCAAGCTGATCCTAAGGAATCTCATCTCAAATCTGTGAAAAAAATCTTAAGATATCTCAAAGAAACAACTGATCTAGGTTTTTTTTATCCTAAATAAAGTAATTTCAAGTTGGTAGGATATGCTGATGCTGATGATACAGGTTATCAAGTAGGCAAGAAAAATACTACAGGTATGACACACTTCCTTGGATCATTTCTGATCTCTTGGTCCACTAAGAAGTAAAATTCTGTATTCTTGTCCACTGCTGAAGTTGAATATATTGTTGCTGATTTTTGTTGTACTCAATTATTATGAATTAAGCAGCAATTAAAAGATTTGGGTATGGATGTAGGTTGTGTGTCAATCTTTTGTGACAATACTAGTGCCACTAAAATTGTAAAAAATCATGTCCAGCATAAAACAACCAAACATATTGATATTAGACATCACTTCCTTAGGGATAATATTTAAAAAGGTCTTATCTCACTTATGTTTTATTCAACCAAAGACCAAATTGTATACATTTTCACTAAATGCATTAAGTAGGGACCATTTTGAAAAGAAGAGGTTAGAATTGTAGATGATTAAAATTGCATAAATTTTCTCCAATGAATGACTTGAATTCATTGTTCCTTCTTATATTTTTTGCTAGGATTATTGATTAATTCAGTCTTGCACATTTAATTGTGTGTCCCAAGTCCTAAATTTTTATTGACTTGATTAAACTTTATATTAACTTGTTCAGAGATACTGGATCATTCAAGTAAACATGTGTATAATTTTTAGCACCAGGTATGATTTTACATTGCCTACTTAAACTGTATAAGTTAAAACAGATGAGCATATATTAACTGTCTTATACTTAACGTGACCACCAAATATCAAGAGTCCAAAATTTTAAAAAGCTTCTACCGTTTTTCCATCACTGCCACTTTCACATCATCTTCTTTCTAAATACAATTACTACCTCTCCTATAAATTTCAAATTCTGATTTTTTTTCTTCTTTAAATACGTTTCATCATCAGCCTTTTTCTCAAAAATAATCAAAAACTCTTCTAATTTTTCTTTTTTCTTCCATTACTGACCTTTGTTCCAACCTAGTCATGGCCTCCTTATCTTCGTCTAATACTTCAAAATCTACTCCTCATGATGAATCCAAATCCACTCAACTTATTATTTATCCAAGTACAAACAATGAGATTCATATTCCTCCAAGTTGATATCTGATTTCTCAAGTAGGACCAACTTCAAGAACCAGTTCTCAAATTTCTCAGTTAGTTCATGCTTTTTACCCACTCAAAATTCAATTATTACTGATGTTCCTCTACTCCAAATCATCGACATTAATGATATTACAATTGCCAATCTATTCCCTAGACGGGCAAGATCTCAAACTAAGAAAAGGCAATCCTCTCCTCCCATTCTTGTTGATGAGGAAATGGTTCATGTTGAACTATATATCCTTTATGCTTTACTAATAACTCCTCACGCTCATCACATAAGGTGCAAAAAGGAAGCATCTTTGGCTGAAGATCTTCTAGCCAACAAAAAGAAATGACCTGCTAAACATGTTTCTTCCACAACTCCCTCATCCCAAGATATATTGGTTCAAACCATTCATAAAGTAAATATGGTTAAAGATACCATTCCTAAAGTCTCATCACCTCGTCTTGCTCCCAAATCCAAGATCAAACCTAAATCCACTTCCTCTTCTAAGTCCCCAAAGTCCAAATCAGTATCTCATTCTAAGAAACAGGTTCATAAACTTGTTCATTCTGATGGCTCTGACTTTGAGGCTACCCTATATTCCCCACCTGATAAATAAAAGGAGATTCAAAATGTGGAAATGCCTGAGATTTCGTACTCATGCATATCTCATATCTTTCACTTTTAAAAATTAACACTCATCCATGGTTGTGTGGTTGCTGGTTTTGGTAGTCCTACCATGGCTACTTTTTTGACTAAATTGGAAGTCCAATGATGGTCTCACTTGTTCCTTCAAGGAGATATTCAGAGAAAATTTGAAAAATCTGAGGTGTATGAATTCTACACCAATGGAACTGAGAGAAAAGATTTATTCTCCATAACAGTGAGAGGGGTATCAATTCACTTGGTAGCTAAAGATGTTGCTAGGATTTTACATGTTCTTACGGGAGGTTGGGGACACTATGAAATTTGAATGGCCCCCTTTAGATAATATGTATTCTACTTTGGAAATCTCTAGGAAGTTCTAGGTGACCCGTATCTTCTTCACAATCGTCGGGTTCTTAAGAGGAAAATAACTCTCTTGCATCAACTTTATTTGGATGTGGTGCATAAAATAATTATCAAAAGAAAAGAGAGCCACACAAAATTAAATTTTCTTAACACTCACGGAACTTCTGGACATAGAAGTTAAGATTGATCTTCATAGACTAGTAATCAAACACATGCATAGGGTCTTACTTAAAGATAACAAGGATCATGTCCTACCTTATGCCTTTTGGCTTTCTCCTGTGTTTGAAGAGTACTTTGTGCCCATTCAAGTATGGTCCTTCCAAACCACAAAATATGTGATTGGCACTATGAACTATATGTTTCTACTTGCTTCAATGAGACATCCTGATAACCCCTTACAATGTTTGAGAAATGCTCTAGCTGAGAAGGATGCTGAATTGTAGGCTGCACATGCTTCTCATAAGACTGAGAGAGTTACTCTTCTTGATCATATTGATGATCTTTAGGATTATCTTGCTCGTGAACGAACTAAAAATGTTGAAACTATTCGTAGGTTAGCCCAATTCCTCCCATCTGCTCCTCCTTCTTCCTCTTAGTGCCCTAGGATCCTTATTTTTGTGTGCCTCAACTGTTTTATCTTATTCTCTTAAGTAATGTATTAGTATAAATCATATTTTGATCTTTAATGAAATGGTACTTTGTTTTTGTAACACCCCATAAAATTCCCGAGTCCTTAGAGCTTCTAAAGCATCCCAAGAAAGGATTAACACTTAGAAAATTTGGCTAAGTGTTGAAACTTTTCCATTCCATAAGCCTTTGAAACTTTGAAGAATTATTTTGTGACCTTCCTGATATCCAATTCTTAATTTTCTTGTTGCGTTGTGATGGGACAAGTCAAGAGTACATTCCGGGTGAGTTTCAAAATTTTTAGATAAGCCTAAGGTCGTGTTTAGGTTGGAAAAATAGTATCTAAAGGCTACAGAGGGGCGCCTCCCAACTTAGAGCCTTGTCCCCCTCCCTCAGTAGCAAGGTGCCGCCCTACCTACAAAATGTTCTAGGAAAGGCGCCGCTTTCCATAACTCTTGTGGCCAATTTTTCAGCATTTTACTTTCGTGTTTCCAAGGGCAATTTGGTCAAATCCCACCCCTATATAATCTTTCTTAATAGGATATTTAACATATTTTCACCCAAAATATAAGGTTTTCTCTCAATTTTCCTCAAGAACAAGAATAAGGGTTTTGTAATACCCCATATATTTCTAAGCTAGGAGACGAACCATTTTTCCTACATATGAAATCTCCTATCCTGTGATTCATACTTGAGTAAAATTGCCTAGAGATAATATAGCTTATGATACGTTAACAATGTTTATATGAGTCACTTAGGGTAATACAAGCTAAGAGTTTTTGAATCCATCAAGTTTTAGTGTTTGATTTTGTAAGGGTCATATTTGAACAAGTATAACTCAATGTTATTATGGTATTTCTACATATTTCTACCCACTAAACTATATATAATCGAATTAGGTTTCCAACGATACTAATAGTGCCTTAATCCAATACCCGAGCAAAAAATTATGTCCATTTTTGTGAGAGATAGTAAGGGTATGCGATCGGTTAGGCGCCGCCCAACCAAACTTAGGAAATTTGTTAGGAGCCACCCAACCTAGCTTATGTGATTGCTTGTTCGCCGCCTAAGTCATTTCCAAGTGCCAAAAACACTGTTATGAGTTATTTGAGGGTAATTAAGTCTTTTAACACTCCTTACATGTCCCTAAACTTAACCCTACGAAATATATAGCTCCTAATTATATTACAACCCTACTATATTCTTAAGTTCATCATCCAAAAGCACTAAAAGAGAAAAACAACTATGGTTGCATAATTAAGCTTGAAAATCTAATTTCGAGGAAATTCCTCCGTCAATCATCAAGAATCTTCCTTCTAAGGTATATGTGAGTTGATTCATGGACTCCTTTCGTCCATGAAGCTCAAGAACCATCTTCTAAATTATGTATTATGATGTTTATGTTGTTGGTGGTGATGTTCATATGGTTGGAGTTTGATGATGCCTAAGATGGGATCTTTGTATGTTTTGTGTGAGTATATGGTGGAATTTAATGTATAAATATGTGAAATTGGTGGTTGAATATTTGTAATCTTGATGAATCTACCTATGCCTAAGATGTGCATGTAAGGTGTTTGTGAAAATACCTAAGGGAATAGAAATCATGCTTTTATGACATAATAAGTCTTAAATGACTATTCCATGTTCTAAGTTTATGTTCAACGTGATCCCCATGCTATTGTCTTGAATCGAAGATGTTGTATGAGATGCTCATGATATTGTTGTGATGTGGAATGACCATGATATTAAAGCCATGCAAGTATATACATGTTGTGTGCATTCCGATCATGTGATAGTTTGTTGAGAATCATTCTTATTATAAAATCTTTACTTATGATATTGTGAATTGTCGACTCTACTCTTATGATCAAGTCAGTCATGTGTGTCAGTTTTCTTCCATCGAGTCTTGGGGGTACTTGTACCCGAAAACTATAGCTGTGTGCCTAGAGCTAGTGTCATATTTTAAGACATCCTCAGTCAAGCTATGCTCCATAGTTTCAGTTAGTCACGTGACTCAGAAAAACTCAGAAATCTCAGTAGTTCAGTAGTCCCAGTAGTTTTAGTACTCTCAGTCAAACCTCATATCTCAAGTAGCGTTTCCATCAGTCAATGGAACTCAGTGAATTCAGCTTAGTATAGCTAAGAAAATATTATCAGCTCAGTTAATCAGATTATAAATTAGTTCAGTTTAGTTATTCAGTTCAGCATAGTTAATCTTTTTAGAGTCTTTTAGTTGGGAGTAGGGACTAGCACCGAGTGAGTGTAGGGACGGAGGTTTTCCCATTATAAAGGTAGAGACATTAGCAGCAATCCCTGTACTCTAGAACTGCTTAACCAGCGTAGGACAGGAGTCACATGTCATATTAAGGCTATACTTGACTATTATATTGCCTTAGGCTTGATTTCCTGTTCAGGGTCACCCGTCAGAGAGGCTTGACCATAGTAGAGGTCTCTACCCGTGGCACAGTATTGACACCCTTCCAATTAGGGAAAATATTAGACCCCACCAGTACAGTATCGAGACATGTTGGTTAGGTTACTACCTGCCACAGTCACAGTTATAGTTACAATTTCAGTATCAGTCTTTAGAGTAGAAATCAGGAATCAGGACTGTCAGATACAGTCGTCGATCTCAGTAAGGAACTCAGATAGTTCCATTGATTCCTTGACTATCCCATCAGACAGGCTTGGTCCCATATTCATATGCTTATTATTAGATCTAGAGGTCACCTGGCAGATAGTTTTGATCTCAATCTCAGATTCAGTTGAGTATTATCATTATTAGTTTCAGAGATCACTCGTTAGCTAGGACTGATCTCAGACTTAGATGCTTAGATATAGTTTGGAACTTAGATAGTTTTCCCAGAACTAGGATTGTTAGATATAGTCATCCATGTTATCAATCATTCAGTATCTCAGTATCACGAAACTCATGTTATCAGAGTTCAAACTTAAGTAGTCAGTATCTCCATGAGTTAAGTAGCAGTTACGTATGTATGTATGGATGTATTCTCACATTAATATTAGTCAGCCTGTTCATGCATATAAACCCCAAGCATTTATCCTACCCCGACGTATACTCAGTACTTTAGTTGTACTGATGCATTTGTGCTATGGTGCTTTCTTTTTATGTTACACCATAGGTTCTAAGGTGCAGATTCCAGATCAGCAGTAGCAGTTCAGTAAGCAGTGAGTCCTCATCTTTCAAGGACATGATCGTTATATTTATTATTCTAGTATTTCAATTTATTTTCAGTTTAGGGAGTTAGTTAGGGACATGTTCCTTCAACTCCTTATTCAGATAGTTTAGAGGCTTTCAGACTATTATAGAGTTTTCAGATTTAGACTTTAGTATTTTCAGTTTTATTTTGGTACTGTGATGCCACCTTATTTCAGATATTTTATTATTCAAGATTGAACTTTATGCCCTTTTTGTTTATGTTTCCGCATGTTATATGTATATTATGTTGTTACAGGTACAGATATCAGTCATGGGTTAGCTTGTGGTCCTTCGGGGTCATGAGCACCGTGTAGCATTCCGGTTTATAAAATCAGGGTATTACAAACTTGGTATTAGAGCCTAAGGTTCAATAGAGTCCTAGGAAGTCTGAAAGCCACATCTAGTAGTGTCTTGTACATGGGTGTGTCTCACACCACATTTATGTACAGGAGGCTATAAGATGTTTTAGGAATATTTTCTCTCTTTCAGTACTCATATCATGCCAGTGAGCAAAAGCTTAAGTTGAATGCTCAATTTAATCCTTGTTCCTCTTTTGTTTGCAGAATATGCCTCCTAAGAAGAGAACAGGGAATCAGTCAGCCCCGCAGCCCACAGATCCTTTAAATAAGAATATGTCACATGCAAAATTTTAGGCAGCTTTTCAGGCGCTAGACCAGGCTGTGACTACTAGTATTCAGGGCTACCGACAAACTGCAGCCCCACCCCAGCAAGATGGGGATTCAGCTACAGCCAGAATTAAAAATTTTATGAGAATAAACCCTCCAGAATTCTTTGGGTTAGTATTAGGTGAGGACCCACAACTGTATCTAGAAGAGGTAAAGAAGATCACCCAAATCATGCATGTGTCAGTGGAGGAGAGTGTGGAATTAGCATCCTATAGGCTAAAAGATATTGCTCATGATTGGGTAGTATTGTGGAAGAAGAGTAGATGGGAGGATGCAACTCCCATGACTTGGCAGATATTTCAGGATGCCTTCTTAGATAAGTTTTTCCCATTAAAGATGAGAGAAGCTAAGGTAGAAGAGTTTCTGAACCTGAGACAAGGCTCCATAATAGTGAAGGAGTATTATCTTAAGTTCAACTAGTTAGTTAAGTATGCTCCTGACTTGATAGCTGGCCGCAGAGCGAGTATGTGTAAGTTTGTGATTGGTGTGTCCGGGTTAGTATTGAAAGAGTGTAGAACAGCTATGCTCAATAGGGACATGGACCTTGCTAGGTTAATGATGCATGCTCAGCAGATAGAGTTAGATAATTCTAAGGAGAGGGAGAGATCTAATAAAAGATTCAAAATATGTATTTACAGCTTTTTTCTGGCTGGGTCATAGGTTGGTAATCGTTGTCACCATAGTCAGAAAAATTTAGCCCCTATTCCATCTTCAGCTGGTGTTCCCACACCTAACTTTGAAGATGTTAGTCATGTTGGAGTGCTAGGCTCCAAATCCCAGAGTAGTGTTAGAAGTGAGCGTACTTATTCGCTTTGTAGAGAGTGTGGCAAAAATTATCTAGGTGCATGCAGAGCTAATAGTCAGGTATGTTTTGGGTGCGGTAAGCCAGGCCGCAGAATGCGGGAGTGTAGAGTGTTATCTCAGAAAGGTAGAGATTCGCGTGAGCAGGCCGCAAATCCCAGCACCAATAGTGGTCAGCATCAGAATCGACTCTATTCATTCTAGACTCACCATGATCCATAAAGTTTCCCCAACCTAGATTCGGGTACGTTATAAGATTTGCATGATCATTGTATGCATTATTAGATATCTTACACTCGTTTGAGCTTATATTTCCATATGATTTAGTCAGTAACATTAGCAGGTCTAGTCCAGTTCATGCATTATGCATTTGTCTCAGCTCTCCAATGTTTAGTTATAATCTAGTTCATTGATGCCCTATGCATCACCTCAGCATCTCAGCAAGGTAAACATTCCTAGAAGGACATAGTGTCCCAACGGGGAGATACCCCACCTTTTCTTGATGCTTTCATGTTCCCGTTATAAATTAGTTATCAAGTTCCATGGCATAATTAGTCAAGCTTTCAAGAGTCAGCTCATTTAGATATTCAGGCATTAGAAATGCGTGTTCAGTAGAGAAAGACTATTTATTAGTATCTTCACTCATACATTTATATATCATGTTAGTTATGTAATCATACATCAGATATGCATGGATTGAACCTTTAAGTTGTGCCTCAGATATGCATTCTTATTTGGAGAAAACTCAATTTATTAGAATCCTCAGTCTTATATTCATGAATCAACTTCCTATGCATCAAATATGCATATTCAGTATATTGTGCTCAGCTTTCAGTCATGTCAGTCATAAACCCATGTTTCAGTAGTGTATGTATTGTACATAATTCATCTTATCATCTCTCCCGCCTCAGTTAATTTCCATTTGAGGATGAATGTTCCCAAGGGGGAGATATTGTAATACCCCACATGTTTCTAAACTTGGAGACAAATAATTTTTCCTACATATGAAATATCCTATCCTGTGATTCATACTTGAGTACATGACTCACAATGAGTATCCTAGCGATAAGATAGCTTATGATTCATACTTGAGTACATGACTCACAATGAGTATCCTAGCGATAAGATAGCTTATGATACGTTAAGCATGTTCATATGAGTCACTTAGGGTAATACAAGCTAAGAGTTTTTGAATCCATCAAGTTTTAGTGTTCGATTTGTAAGGGTAATATTTTAACAAGTATAACTCGATGTTAATGTGGTATTTCTATATATTCATACCCACCAAATTATAGAGAATCGAATTAGCTTTCCAACGATACCAATTTTGCCTTAATCCCATACCCAAGCGAAAAGTTATGTCCATTTTTATGAGAGACAGTAAGGGTATGCGATTGGTTAGGCACCGCCCAACCAAACTTAGGCAATTTGTTAGGCGCCGCCCAACCTAGCTTGTGCGATTACTTGGGCACCGCCTAAGTCAGATCCAAGTGCAAAAAACACTCCATTTTGAGTTATTTTGAGGATAATTAAGTCTTTTAACACTCTTTACACGTCCCTAAACTTAACCCTACGAAATATATAGCTTCTAATTACTTTACAAGCCTACTAACCTCTTGAATTCATCATCCAAGAGCACTAAAAGAGAAAAACAATTAAGGTTGCATAATTAAGCTTGAAGATCCAATTTCAAGGAAATTCCTCTGTCAATCATCAAGAATCTTCCTTCTAAGGTATGCGTGAGTTGATTCATGAACACCTTTCATCCATGAAGCTCAAGAACCATCTTCTAAATTATGTATTATGATGTTTATGTTGTTGGTTGTTGATGTTCATGTGGTTGGAGTTTGATGATGCCTAAGATGGGATTTTTGTATGTTTTGTGTGAGGATATGGTGGCATTTAATGTATAAATATGTGAAATTGGTGGTTGAATATTTGTAATCTTGATGAATCCACCTATGCCTAAGATGTGCATGTAAGGTGTTTGTGAAAATACCTAAGGGAATAGAAATCATGCTTTTGTGAATTGTGGACTCTACTCTTATGATCAAGTCAGTCATGTGTGTCAGTTTCCTTCCATCGAGTCCTGGGGGTACTTGTACCCGAAAACTATAGCTGTGTTCCTAGAGCTAGTGTTATGTTTTAAGACATCCTCAGTCAAGCTATGCTCCATAGATTTGAGTTAGTCACGTGACTCAGAAAAATTCAGAAATCTTAGTAGTTCAGTAGTCCCAGTAGTTTTAGTCCTCTCAGTCAGACCTCATATGTCAAGTACCTTTCCTGTCTCAATGGAACTCAGTGAATTCAGCTTAGTACAGGCAAGAAAAAATTAGTTTATAAATCAGTTCAGTTCAGTTAGTCAGTTCAGTGCAGTTAATCTTTTTAGAGTCTTTCAGTTGGGAGTAGGGACTAGCACTGACCAAGTACAGGGATGGCGATTTTCCCGTTATAAAGGCAGAGCTGTTAGCAGCAATCCCTATACTCCAGAACTGTGTAGCCAGCACAGGACAGGAGTCACCCATCAGATTAAGGCTATACTTCACTATTATATTGCCTTAGGCTTGATTTCTTATTCAGGGTCACCTGTCAGAGAGGCTTGACCATAGTAGAGGTCTCTACCCGTGGCATGGTATTGACACTCTTCCAATCAGAGCAAAGATTGGACCCTACCAGTACAGTATCAGGGCATGTCGATTAGGTTACTACCTCTCATAGTCACAGTTATAGCTACAGTTTCAGTATCAGTCTTCAGATTAGAAATCAGGAATTAGGACTGTCAGATACAGTCATCAATCTCAGTAAGAAACTTAGATAGTTCCATTGATTCTTGGACCATCCCATCAGATAGGCTTGGTCCCATATTCAGATGCTAATTATTAGATCTAGAGGTTACCCGGTAGACAGGCTTGATCTCAATCTCAGATTCAATCGAGTATTCTCATTATTAGTTTCAGAGATCACTCATTAGCTAGGACTGATCTCAGACCTAGATGTTCAAATACAGTTTGGAACTCAGATAGTTTTCCCCAGAATTAGGACTAATAGATACAGTCATCCATGTTATCAGTCATTCAGTATCTTAGTATCACAAAACTCATGTTGTCAGAGTTCAAACTCAAGTAATTAGTATCTCCATGAGTTCCGTAGTAGTTATATATGTATGTATGGATGTATTCTCCTGTTCATATTAGTCAACCTGTTCATGCATATAAACCCCATGGATTTAGCCTACCCCTACATATACTCAGTACTTTAGTTGTACTGACGCATTTGCGCTATGGTGCTTTCTTTTTATGTTACACCATAGGTTCTGAGGTACAGATTCTAGATCAGCAGTAGCAGTTCAGTAAGCAGTGAGTCCTCATCTTTCGAGGACATGATTGTTATATACATTATTCCAGTATTTCAGTTTATTTTCAGTTTAGGGAGTTAGTTAGGGACATGTTCCTTCAACTCCTTATTCAGATAGTTTAGAGGCTTTCAGATGATTATAGAGTTTTCAGATTTAGACTTTAGTATTTTTATTTTTGTTTTGGTACTGTGATAGCACTTTATTTTGGATATTTTATTATTCAAGATTGAACCTTACGCCCTCTTTGTTCATGTTTTCATATGTTATATTTAAATTATGTTGTTACAGGTACAGATATCAGTCATGAGTTAGCTTGTGGTCCTTTTGGGTCATGAGCACCGGTAGTATTCCCGTTCAGAAAATTGAGGCGTTACAGGTTTCTATTGAAGATTCAAAATCAAGAAAATTCCTCCGTGAATCTTTCAAGAATCATATAGCAAGGTATGTTGGATGTTGATTCTTGGATTCCTTCCCCCAAGAAGTCCAATAATCCCTTTTTAAATTCAAGATTTTATGTTTATGATTTTTTCATGATTTATGTGGTTTGAAGTTGAAGCTCATGTAAATATTAAGTTTTAATTCATGTTGTGATCATAAAGATGCAAGTATTGACCTTAGTATGTGTTGGTTATGTGATGTTCATGATAAAGTCCCTTCAAGAAATATGTTGAATTATGTAATTATGTTAATTTGGTGTATTGAATGTTGTATGGCCAAAAGGTTCCTCCCACATGTTTGATAAATTTCTTATGTGAAGAAAATAGTGTCATTGCAATATGAAGTATGTTATTCCCAAGCATATGTCAACTAGTGCATGCTAAGTTTTTGTTAAAAGGCCTAAATGAATGAATTTTGATATGTTACATGTATTCCAATTCATGTGAATTCCTTGTTGGATGAGTTATGACATAATAGCATGGTTCCCTTTACAATTACATGTTTAAGATTCCCAAGTGCTCGAAATGATGCTTCATTGGTTATGTTGCGAATGATAGTCCTAAGGGTATTTAATACCCAAAAACTTAGCTGTTTTCTAGAGCCAAGTCAGTCTTATGATAATCTTAGTCGTGCTATGATCAGTATATCTCAGTTAGTGAAAGAAGTTAAGAAAACTCAACAATCTCAGTATTTATTCTAATCAAGTTCATTATTCAGTTCAGACCTTATTTCGTCAGTCAACGGAACTAAGTGAACTCAGTCAGATCAGTCAAGTAAGATAATTAGTAACAGATTCATCTCAATCCAGTATGACTAAGAATCAGTTCAGGGTCTATTCATTTTGGAGTAGGATTCAACACCGAGCAAGGAAAGGGATAACAACTTCCCAGTTATTTTAGGTAGAGTCATCAATAACAATTCTTGCACTCTAAAACTACATAGCCAGCGTAAGATGAGGATTCACCAATCGTATTAGGCTTGACTACCTCCCCGGAGTCACCCGATACATTAGGCTTGGCTCCAACAAGGTGTCACCCTTTATATTAGGCTTGGTATGCTGGGTTCAGATAGAAGTGTCTTTACCCGTGGCACGGTATTGGCACCCTTCCAATTGGGGTTACAGGTTCGACCCCAACTAGATAGAAGGGGCATGTCGAATAGATGACTACCTCTTATTGTTTTGGTTTCAGGTTCAGTCTCAGTAATAGAACTCAGTTGAGGAGTTACCCATTACACTTGGCTTGACTACCTCTCAGAGGTCACCCATTATATAGGCTTGATCTCACATTTAGATAATCATTATCATTATCAGTAAACTTTGAGATCACCTGTTATTTAGTCTTGATCTCATATTCAATTAATCAAGCATCCGACATTATCATCAGTAGATTCAGAGATCACCCATTATTCAAGCTTGATCTCATATTTAGTTAACCAAGTATCAAACACGATCAACAGTAAACTCAGGGGTCACCCATTATATAGGCTTGATCTCAGATATGGTAACTCAGTATCAGTATAAGTATGCTTAGAAATTAATCTCAGTAGACTCAGTTACTCAGTATCCCCAAGTTATTAAACTTAGATATCAATACTACTAGTCTCAGTCATCAGTAAGACAGTATTTAGAAACCCGTAATTCAGAATCTAGCATTAGTATTACTGCGATCGTAGTTTTTAGTTTATGCATTCATGCATACATCCTCATTTGGTATTCTCATGTTATTCCGTTAAGTAATGTTTATGCATAAGCCCTTGTATTCAGCCTTACCTCATTTAGCATACCAGTACATTCAAAGTACTGATGCATACTTTTTTCTTGATCTATGGTGTCTTATACCATAGGTTTAGAACGCGAGATCCAGAGCACCCATAACAGTCCAGACTTAGTCAGCAATAGTAGACGTATGGTTGAGTCCTCTTCATTCGAGGATGCCTCCTATTTCAGTTTTATATTAGGTTCATTTTATTTTCAGTAGACGAAGTTAGCTGGGGAAATGTCCAATCAACTCCCCAGATCAAATAGTTAGAGAATTTCAGATAGATGTATCAGTATTTAGTTCTCAGTTTTGAGTATTTTAGATATTTTGAACCTTATGGAAAATTTTTGCCAGTTTTTCACATTTGTTATATTATATTAAGCAGTGCTCAGGTACAAATATTAGTAAGGGGTTAACTTGTGGTCCTTCGGGATCATGGACACCGTATGGCATTCTGATCCTAAAAAATCGGGGCGTTACAAACTTAGTATAAAATCCTAATGTTCAACAGTGTCCTAGGAAGTCTGAAAAGCTATATCTAGTAGTGTCTTATGCATGGGTGCGTTGCACATTTATGTACAGGAGGCTATAAGATGTTTTAGGAATAGTTTCCCTCCTTTCAGTATTCATGTTGTGCGAGTAAGTATAAGTTCTAGATAATTCTCAGCCTAATCTATTCCTCTCTTCGTTTATAGAATATGTCTTCTAGAGAAGCTAGCGAAAGAAGTAATGAAAATCAGCTAGCCCCTCAGCTCATTTGGGAAAATCCCTCGGATGGGCATGTCTCTCATGCAGAGTTCAAAGCTGCTTTGACCACTTTAGCTCATGCAATAGTTGCTTAGAACAATTTGCAAAATGTTTTCCTATCTAGGATTTTAACTTGTACTCAGCAGAATGAGGGAAGAGAGCGTAGGATGAATTAGAGTGCTAGAACAAATTCCTCTGCACTAAGATCAAGGGATAGTAACCACTCCCAGTCCCGTCAGAGATTCTCAGCACCAGTTTCACTTTCAGTCCAGGCTCCAGTGTCTAAGTCTAAGAATATCAGTCGAGATAGAGCACCAGGATCTAAGTCACTAGGTCGTGGGAAGAGTGTTCTCACCTATCTGCTTTGCGAAGAATGTGGTAAGAACCATAACAAAGCATGTAGAGCGTGCAGCAATTTATGCTTTGGATGTGGTAATCCAGGCCACAAACCACGGGAGTGTAGAATAATAGCTCAAAGGAGTCAAGATTTACACCAGCAGGGCGCCACCTCCAGTACCACTAGTGGGCGGGCAGCGATTTATGCTTTCGATGTGGTAAGCCAGGCCACAAACCATGGGAGTGTAGAATAACAGCTCAGAGGAGTCAAGATTTACACCAGCAGGGTGCCACCTCCAGTACCACTAGTGGGCAGTGCCCAATCAGGCTTTGTGCACCTCCGACTCACCATGATCAGGAAAGTTCTCCAGATATAGTTACAGGTACGTATGAGTTTATCATCTTTATATTTATGATCAGTTAGATCCCAAGGCTTCTCTTAAAATTTTAGTGAATCCCTTAGTGTTGGCTAGTTGCTTAGATGAGAGAGAGTAAGTATTTCTTTTTAAGGAAAGATTGTAGCATGCTTGTTTTACACAAGGCTTTAGTCACAAAAATAGTCTTGAATGTTATGTTGATGTGTAAGTGGATAGATATATTTTAGAGATTTGAGTAGGCTTGAACTTAGCAGGAGAAGTTATTTCAGCTCAGACCTCAGCCAACAGAGTTATTAGTGCCCATTCTATAGAACTCTAGCCATGTTATGGTTTCCTATTCAGATGTCTTTTCCAGATCATACCAAGGTTCCTTACTCCCTAAGTTCATTAGAACCTTATAGAAAGAATGTAAGAGAAAACTTTAGTTAAGCTTAAGTTTTCAGCATGAGTTAGTCAGTAAAGACAGCAAGTCAGTTTAGCAGTCAGACAGTCAGATTCATATAGTTTGTTTTCTCATCATTTCATTTATGTATGCTATCAGAAACCTCAGACATGTAACTATCCCATGATATAGTATTCTAGTAGTTGAGAGTATAACTAAGTTCATGCGTCATGCATTAGATTCGGATCCCAAACATTTAGTTATGAACCAGTTCATAGGTGCCTTATGCATCGTCTCAGTTTTCTCAAGTACTTTAGTAAAGGAAGAGTTCTAAGAGGGACATAGTATCCCAAGGGGGAGATACCCTATGACTCTCTGATGTTTTCAAGTCCTTAAACCCATTTAGTTTCACGCTCAGATTCTCATTACAAGCTAGCATCAGTTATCCTTGCATAATCTGTCAAGGAATCATAAGTTAGTTCAGTAAAGTAGTCATACATTAGACATGCATGTTAAGTAGAAGAAGCTTAACTTATCAGTAATTTCAGTTGTGCATTTATGATTCAAGTATCCATGCATCAGATATGTATGTTCATTATGAGAATTCGGCTTATTAATAGTTTCAGTCGGGTATTCTATGCATCAGCTATGCATATCCAGTAAAAGATTCAGTATATCAGTAGTACCAGTTGTATAGATATGTTTCTGATGTTCTCATCCCCTAAGTAAGTATATTCGATTAGAAATCTCAGTTTAGTCAACCACATTCTAGGACGAATATTTCCAAGTGAGAGATAATGTAACACCCCGTAAAATTCCTGAGTCTTTAGAACTTCTAAAGCATGCCAAGAAAGGCTTAACACTTAGAAAATTTGGCTAAGTGTTGAAACTTTTCCATTCCATAAGCCTTTGAAACATTGATGAATTATTTTGTGACCTTCCCAACCTCCAATTCTTAATTTTCTTGTTGTGTTATGATGGGGCAAGTCAAGAGTATATTCCGGGTGAGTTTTAGAACTTTTGGATGAGCCTAAGGTCATGTTTAGGTTGGCAAAATAGTCGATAAAGGATACAGAGGGGCGCCGCCAACTTAGAGATGTGGCCCCCTCCCTCAGTAGCAAGGCGCCCCCCAGCCTATAAAAGGCTCTGGGAAAGGCGCCGTTTTCCATAGCCCTTGTGCCCAGTTTTTCAGCATTTCACTTCCGTATTTTCAAGGGTAATTCGGTCAAATACCACCCCTATATAAGATTCCTTAACACGAGATTCAACATATTTTCACCCAAAATATAAGGTTTTTTCTCAATTTTCCTCAAGAACAAGAATAAGAGTTTCTATTGAAGGTTTAAAATCAAGGAAATTCAACCATGAATCTTTTGAGAATCAGATAGCAAGATATGTTGGCTACTGATTCTTAGGTTCCTTCCAGCCAAGAAGTCCAAGAATTCCTTTTTAAATTCAAGATTTTATGTTTATGAGTTTTTCAAGATTTATGTGGTTTGAAGTTAAAGCCCATGTTAATATTAAGTTAATTCATGTTGTGATCATAAAGATGCTAGTATTGACCTTAGTATGTGTTGGTTGTGTGATGTTCATGATAAATTCCCTTCAAGAAACATGTTGAATTATGTAATTATGTTAATTTGATGTATTGAATGTTGTATAGCCAAAGGGTGCCTCCCACATGTTTAATAAATTGCTTATGTAAAGAAAATATTGTCATTGCAACATGAAGTATGTTATTCCAAAGCATATGTCAACTAGTGCAAGCTAAGTGTTTGTTAAAAGACCTAAATGAATGAATTTTGATATATTGCATGTATTCCTACTCATGTGAATTCCTTGTTGGATAAGTTATGAGACAATATCATCCTTCCCCTTACAATTACATGTTTAAGATTACCAATTGCTCAAAATGATACTTCACTAGTTATGTTGCGAATGATAGTCTATTTTTATGTCTTATTTATGTATGCTATCGAGTCCTGGGGGTATTTAATACCCAAAAACTTAGCTGCTTATCTAGAGTAGAGTCAGTCTCAAGAAAATCTCAGTCGTGCTATGATCAATATATCTCAGTTAGTGACAAAAGTTAAGAAAACTCAACAATCTAAGTATTCAGTCTAATCAAGTTCAGTATTTCGTTCAGACCTTAGTAGTAGTCCGACAGTCAATGGAACCAAGTGAACTCAGTCAGATCAGTCAAGTAAGACAATCAGTAATAGATTCAGCTCATTCCAGTACGATCTAAGAATCAGTTCAGGGTCTATTCAGTCGGGAGTAGGATTCAGCACCGAATGAGCGCAGGGATGATGACTTCCCCATTATTTTAGGCAGAGTCATTAATAACAATCCCTGCACTCTAGAACTGCGTAGCCAACATAGGATGAAGAGTCATCCATTATTTTAATCTTGACTACCTCCCCGGAGTCACCCGTTATATTAGGCTTGGATCCAACCAGGTATCACCCGTTATATTAGGCTTTGCATCCTGGGTTCAGATAGAAGTATCTTTACCCATGGCGTGGTATTGGCACCCTTCTAATTGGGGTTAAAGGTTGGACCCTAACTAGATAGAAGGGGTATGTTGGTTAGATGACTACCTCCCACAGTTTCAATTTCAGCTTCAGTCTTAGTAATAGAACTTAGTTGAGGAGTCAACCGTTATACTAGACTTGACTACCTCACAGAGGTCACCCGTTATATAGGCTTGATCTCAACTTTAGATAATCATTATCATTATCAGTAAACTTAGAGATCACCCATTATTTAGGATTGATCTCATATTTAGTTAATCAAGCATCAGACATTATCATCAGTAAATTCAGAGATCACCCGTTATTTAGGCTTGATCTCATATTAAATTAACCAAGTATCAAACACTATCAGCAGTAAACTCAGGGGTCACTCATTATATCAGCTTGCTCTCAGATATGGTAACTCAGTATCAGTATTAGTAAGCTTAGACATCAATCTCAGTAGACTTAGTTACTCAGTATCCCTGAGTTAGTGAACTCAGATATCAATATTACTAGACTCATTCATCAGTAAGCCAGTATTCAGAAACCCGTATTTCAGAATCTAGCATTAGTATTACTGAAATCTCCATTTTTAGATTGTACATTCATGCATACATCCTCATTTGGTATTCTCATGTTATTCTGTTAAGTAATGTTCATGCATAAGCCCTTGCACTCAGCCTTACCTCATCTAGCATACCAGTATATTCAAAGTACAGATGCATACTTTTCTCTTGCACTATGGTGTCTTATACCATAGGTTATGAAGCACGAGATTCAGAGCACCCATAGAAGTCCAGACTCCATCAGCAGCAGTAGACGTATTTTTAAGTCCTCTTCGTTCGAGGATGCCTCCTATTTCAGTTTTATATTAGGTTCATTTTATTTTCAGTAGATGGAGTTAGTTGAGGACATGTCCCATCAACTCCCTAGATCAGATAGTTAGAGGTTTTTCAGACAGATGTATCAGTATTTAGTTTTCAGTTTTGAGTATTTTAGATGTTTTAAACCATATGGAAAATTTTTGCCAGTTTTTCGCATATGTTATATTATATTATATAGTGCTCAGGTACAGATATCAATCAGTAGAGGGTTAGCTTGTGGTCCTTCAGGATCATGAGCACCGTGTGGCGTTCCGATCCCAAAAAATTGGGGCGTCACAGTTTTGCTATAGTATGTCTTGATTTTGCACTTCTTAATGCTTTGCTTAGTCTTTTTAATTTAAATTCTGATTGTCTCAGTGATAGCACCAATGGCCATGGATTATTAAATGTTTTATCCTCGCCATTAATTATCTGGGATCAACTTTTTGATGATGTCAAAAGGAGAAAAAAGTGGCTGTGAAATGATTATTACTCAGTACCTAACTTATTTCATTCTAGTATTGTTTCTTGCTTAAGTACTTTAGGAATCTGTGGTGAATGCACAAAGGCAGTGGTTTGTCATCAACAAAAAAGGAAAATTTTTTAGGTTCAATGAAGTTTTGATGATTGTCAATGAATGAAACAAGTTGCTCAAGCTTGTCCACCCATATGATCCACGGATATAAAGACCGGTACATAAAGACAAGACTGCTTGAATTCAAGAATGGATTAGCATGCATACCTCTAATAGATGAACATCATGTGTACTAAGGAAGAAGTTGAGTTTAATTCCAATACATGACAATAAGATAAAGAAGTTGAGTTGAAGAAGGAGTCTTACTTGAAGAAGAAGTTTCACTTCATAACAAACTCTAAAGAGTTGAGAGATCTATTCAAGATAGAAGACTTATTTGCTGAAGGACTCTCTGAAATGTGGATTTTAAGTAGGGAGAGTGACTTACATAGTCATTCACACACTTACAAAGAAAAAGGTAACTGGCAAATTGACTGAGCAGTTCACAACTTGAAGAAAATGTAGTTGAGCCTGGTTTTTGTATCTAGAAAATAAGGTGTCTTAGTTTCTATGTATTAGGTTGGTTCTTGAGTTGTAATATTGATGTAATTCTAATTTCAATGAAGTACAAATTAAAGTAGGATCATTGTGTTCAAGTTTGGGAACTCGAAGACTTAGGAACACTTATCTTGGGAGGTTTGTGTGTTTTGAAGAAATAGGGATTAAAGTTTATACTTCTTAGATTACATAGTTTTGTAATTTGTTGTGTGATGAGGCTCAAGGTTGTTTAGTGAAGTTTGGGGTAAAATTTTGTAGAAGTACAGGTCGTCATTTTTAAATCTTTTTGAGAGGATGTTTTCCACGTGAAAATCTTTGTCTCATTTGCTTACTGTTTTAGCATTGTTGAAACAAGTTGGGCAATCTATTTCATTGATAAAAAACTGTAAAGCTAAAATAAGTAAATTAGTAGATCTAGTTCTCTATCATTGTTATTCTCAATAAAACATTGATTGCCATTAAGAACTTGTTCACTACAAATTGCAGTAAACCTCCATAAACGCTAAACTATCTAACCGATCTTAACTTTAGTACTTGCTGACATGTCATTGGATATTTTTGACGAGCACTATTTATTATGGAAAGTTGAGGCAAAATTCTCTATCCTCTCTATATTTCGTGTCTTAACATATCTTATTTTTGTCAAGCATTATATTATTTCTTGTCATATATTTTACAACATTATTCTATTTTTGAGGTAAATTCAATTCATAGAGCTAATTAAGAAATACATATCAAGCTGTCAACTTTACAGATATATAGTTGGCAGTAGCACAATGGAAATTGGTACATTTGCATACCCTCACACCCAATTTATAGAAAAACAGATTCTATTACTAAATCGGATAAATTTATATTTTCTTCGTTTATCTGATTTTGACTTAACATAAATTTTTTACAAACATTATGATGTTAAATTAAAGGTAGATAAAATGTGTTAAAATGTCATTTAATATTATTAGAGTAATAAAAAATTAAAATCAAAGATTTGTTAATAAAGAAAATAGACATTATCTTTTAAATGGAGTGAAAAGAAAAAATAAAATAAATAAAACAAAACGGAGAAAATATAATTTTGCATACCCACATTAAAAAAAAATCCTAATTCTCATACATTAAAAAAAAATGTGGTATATTTGACCGACCATCTAAAAATAACTACATTCATTAACCAAACATAGAAAAATTATACACTCAATGTTTCAAATTGATGGGCAAGTTTTGACTTAATGGAGTTAAAAAATATAGAGATGTTTTTTTAATCTTATGATCTTAAATTAAAGATATCTAAAATGTATTAAAATGTCATTTAACATTATGATCTTAAATATGTCATATGAAAGTAGGAATTAAAGAAGGAAAACGAGTCCAAAATGTCCCTCTACTTTCATAAATTAGTTAAATCTGTCCTTAGTTAAATTATATGGTCAAATATTCCCCGCCATTACTAAGTATGCAAATATACCCCTCTATTTAACGGATATCCACACGGGCTAATATTTTCTACGTCAGCGCCACATTTTTATTCTTTTCCCCTTTCTTCTTTTTCTTTTCTTTTTCACTATTATTTTAGTTTCCTCTTCTTCGATGACATCAAGTTGACATCAAAGAAGATCTCAACAACATAGGGAATTATTTTCATAGGAAGAGAGCCAGATGGACAAATTTCAAAAGGAGTCCAATTAAGTTGTAAAGAGAGTACTTACCGTGTGTATTCATTGTGTATTTATTAGCAGGACAAACCGTTCCCTGCTGCTTTTCTAATGAACTCTATCATTTACAGAAAGAAAGCATGAGCTTTTCTTTGAAAAAATTTGCACATCATGTCACAACCATTCTGGCCTAGTACGACGATATCAATTACAGGTCCTCACAACTGGTTGATCAAGCAATCACAGACCAACTAAGAAGTCAGCCAAAACTACAAAGGACTCATATTATAGAATTCAAAAAATGGTATGCGTGTACCTCTGGAAATCCAGCTTAATCAAGAATAGCTCGCACGTTCTTTGACATGAAATCTACACCTAAAAACAAATATAAATTGACATCCAGATTTTGCCATATTGACAGCTGAATCTGCCATGATTAAAGAATCAGATATATGTATATGGGGCCAAAACTTCTGCGCTGCAGTAAGAACACCTTGCACCTCAGAGTCCATGTAAAAATTAGCAACAACTCTAATTTTCTTCTCTTAAGCAAATTGACAAGTTCTTGAACCCTTGACTCATCATGAAAAAAGAACCTGGCCTGCAATTAGAGTTGTCACCATCTAATGCTAGACATTGTACTAGAAGGAGTGTTCAGCTTGTTAGGACCGCCTGTAACTTCACCCACACTCCGCACTAGTATGATATTGTTCACTTTGGGCCAAGCCCTCACGGATTTGTTTTTGGGCATCTCCCAAAAGGCCTCATACTAATGAAGTTGGGTGAGAATTTAAATATTGGACATTGTTCCTCTATTTCTCCGATGTAGGATTGCTTTGCTTCCAAACAATCCTCCCCTAAAATCAAGACCACATCACTTGTGACCTCCCCTTCAGCTATAATATATTTGATCTCGCTAATCATCTTGTACCGCTACTACAAACCAGTGGGCCACGTCACTTGACCACAACTTGTCAAGAAGACTTTCGACACAAGGCATCAACCGTAGATCTCCAACTACTAGGTGTCAAAACCCAAACTAGGGCCTGGCCGCCGAACCATGAAGGCCCGGACGTCCTACTCTATCTGGTCTGGTAATCATGCACAACATTCATATCATAAAAAAATGCAGAAATATAATCTGATACGGAAACATGGTCATTAACTCTAGGTTTCAATACATAAGAAAGAAAACTGCAATTCAAAATATCTTAATAAGATCTAATTTAGTCTGCAAAATCTCTGCTACATTTCAAAAATTATTCTGAAAACTGAGACAAGGCCCCCAGTAGACCAAAAAAATGGAATAACATGTTTTGAAATAACAGGCCTTCTGGAACAAAGAAGGCTCACCACTGTACGGATCACTTCTCTCTGAAATACTGTATTGATTAGCCAGACCCTTAGACTGAGTCTCCGAACCTGGGAGCTAGGGGGTCAATACAAATGTACTGGTACGCAGAGCAAATTCAAAATAATAATTTGTATTCAACATATATGAGAGCAATTTAAAATAGTTCATAAATATATCATATAGTAAGAAATCTCATGGGCATTTTTGAAAGACTCTAAAAAATCATCTGAACTTTGTGACACTCTTTGTTTTACTTCTGCGCTAGGTGGTATACCCTAAAATTCTGTAATTCCACGGACTATATGGAATCTTCCATTAACTCGGAAGCCAAGCCATCAACCCAAGTGTGCCGCAAGGGTCGAAGTCTCTGAATCTGCCCGTATCGGCAAATACAGTTTTAGGCTAAGAGTTACTTAAACTCAAGCCTTCCTCAAGTAACCACCTAACCCTCTTTATGCCCATTTTTAACTCTTTAAAACATGCATTCTCTGGAAATATATTCTGAAAACATTCTCTGAAGCCATACTTTGAAAACATACTCTGTTATGGCATACATACTTATGGAATCGTCATACCATTGACTTGCAAGTCACATCTTTGAGCCATTATTAACATATTAGAATCTCTGTTTCCAAAGCATAAATTTGGGACCACCATATCAATAAATTATTTGAAGAAACTCTTTCTTAAGGCTCATGTAAACATATGCAAAAAACTCTCTTTGTCAACATTTCAAGAATTCAAGGTAGTCATGTCAAAGTTCTCAGTTACATGCATTTCTTTATCTTTAACACAAGAACATCATAGTAATATCAAGAAACACCCTCTTATTATTTCTAAATCATATTTCTATTGCTATGACATTGAGAAAACTACTTTCAAATCACAAGTCATGTATTTCAACTCTTTTCCGACAAAACCATAATCTTTAATTCAACATGCGAGAGGGGTTTCATAATATGTGCTCTTAAACAATCTTCAATCTCAGTTTTCATGCATATACATATACTTGTAAATCAATTCAAGGGGGAAAGGCCTAAATGCCAAATCAACAATATCATAAAAACCTTTATAATGCATAATTAAAACTTAGATTCCAAAAACTCCTTTAAAATTCATGCTTGATAATCTTTAAATCATGATCTAGTATTTACAAGCCCACGTAATTTTTAGGATAAATCCCATGTACCTCAAATTAGAAGCTTTTGAATGATCTCTAGCTTTTGGGATGCTATACGTATGATTGATGGGTGATTCTTAAAGCCCTAGCAATGGGGATTCCGAATATTGAAGAATTAAGGAAAACCTATGGTGAAATCTTAGGATATTTGGGTTTTTAGTTTGAAACCCTAGACAGAGTTTTTTGTAAATTTTTTTGAAGAAAATATGAATAATGTGGTCACTTAGGAGAAAAATTCCATGTTTAAGCTGATAAGGGGGTAGAAATTACCCAACATACCCTTAATGAGATGGAATAAAATATAACTAGAAGCCCGATTTTATGGGCCATCGCAATATGCCCTTATCACAGTGGCTCACTGGAAATTGACGAATGAGATTCTTTGGGTCACCGCGATGCAGAGCCATCGCGTTGTCCCACTGGTTGGGACCTAGAACGTTAGCGCGACACACCACAATCGTGCTAGGCTACTGAAATTCGACAATTGCTAAATAGACCCCCTCCGCGACACACCAAGCAATAAAATAACAATTTTTGTTGTAGCTTAAAATGTGAGGTATTACATTATATACCCCTTGGGATCATTCGTCTCGGAATGATGGGTAGGAACGTTGAAGCTTAAACGTATGGAATAAGGCTGACATCATGTGTCTTCTAAGAAAGGATATAACTGATCTGAAAAGTTTAAAATTCTATCATGAAACTGAATTCTGAGCTGACTTGCCCTTACTTATTTTAAGGAACTGATTTATGCTGACAGTTTAGGATCCCCCCCAAAGTGTTTATGCTCAAATCACACAACTTGGATTTGGAAGTGATAACTTATGTAAGTACGAACCATGAGGAAACAACATTTAGATCGTACAAAGGTATTACACTGTCTGAGCTAAAATAGCTGAAAAAATTTGAGATTATGTCCTAAACTCTTATGAACTGAGTCATGACTAAATAACTAAATTTGAAACATGATGCTTGGACTGAACTGAGTTCGCAACTTACACGGATGGAATAGATTATCTTTTGGGATGGTCATACGCATTGGACTTCAGATAGTAGGACTGGGTGAAAAGGTGGAAAAACCACAGTAACTTGTGTGCCTAACTGTTAAGTTGAATTGCTAACTACATAGACTGGATTATACTGGACACTTATACTTAACTGGAGTATCTCTTCAACACTCTTTCTAAAGAAGTTCTGGTAGCATTAGGGAGCGAGGAATCTTAGGCATGATTTACACAAGACATCCAGCTAAGAAATCACAACCTTGGCACTACTCTATTGCATAGAATATAGAAATTTAACTCATAAGCTAGGATAGAATTTCTGGGCCTTAGGTAATGCAACTTCTTACTTTCAAGGTTAGCCACACTTCTAAAATAATCACTCAACTATATTTTCCCCTTAAACACCATGCTCATTGATTCTACTTATTTTTCTCACAAGGCCGCTGATATTTTCATTTACTAATGTCTAAAGGGAACTAAATCCCTTCGCCATCTTCAAGCCTAACTCAAAATCACAAGACGCACCACATAATACTGTAGTACTAGTCTGAATTATGAAATCAGTACACCCTGCCTTTCACAATTCCTCATCTCATGCATAATTTTTATTGCCACTCCAACAATCACCTTCAACTTTGTATTAGACATTCACAAACACTCAAGGCATCCATCCATATGCACACAAACGTGACATTCAAGCCTATCTTCAGATCCACATATGCACTTCTAAACAACCACTCATAAATCATATTTCTCATATTCTCTAATAATCCTATCCATAACAACTTCCCTATACTATTCAGATGATACACATAAAATATTCTCAACTAACCAAGCCATACACGAAACTTCACCTCAAAATTCTTTCAACTTATGGACTTACATAAAAAAAGAACACAACAATTTTTTCCAAAATATAACACATAAAACTTCAACTAACCTTGACACGTGTCAAAGACTCGGCCTCAAACTTACTCCACAATTACCGCCTTAACTCAAATAAGCATACAACCATCTTTTATCAACAAGAAATATTTACTCTTTCCCATCTAAACAACTGTTCTTCATTACTACCTTGACCTAAGGTAAAAGGTCACTGAAAATATTGGAATACCAGAATCCAAAACATGAGGGAAGTACTAGCATAACTTGATACCCTACCGAGGCATGGGGAATAGAGCACTCATGGCATGAACTCATTAAAGAGATCTAAGTTGAGGACGTACGTGATATAAATCTGAATTTTCACTAATAGTTAAGAGTATCACATGTGCACAAGAGTCATGAACTGCATGACCTGAATTTTTGGAATTCATAACTTACGAAAAGTGATTTTGACTGCTGAACAAACTAGGAACTTATCATACTAAGAACTAGGAGAGTACATGATTCCTTATTATAAGCATGAACATGAGCTATGATCATGAAGCTGAAACATAAAGCACGAGTATGTATCAGAATGACTGAAGTAAACTGCTGAAATAAGAATAGATTGAGTATTATTCTTTCTCACGGTCGATTCCACAACTTACTAGCAAATCTATTATCATCTAAAAACTTGACTTGGTTACTCGTTCTATCATCTCCTCCTTAGATTTAAGCCCCAACTTTAAGTCTATGAACTACTATATACACTCTGGTATAAACTGAAATCACTTTACTCTAGAGTCGGGGATATAACAATACATATAAAATTAAACTTACCCTGTAAGACTGTATCTTCATGTATAACAACCAATGCTAATACCCCCTTCTAAGATTTAACCCTTAGGTTTCTATAGCCCCAAAAGTCAACATATAACATCTTAAACATTCACTAATTTAGGTTCTCCTAACATAAAACATGGATATCTCTAAACCTTTGATGAACCATACCACTTGTATCATAGTCTACCAGCATCATCCCTTCTAACTTATATTTCTAAACCATGAGAGTCAAGATTATATCAAAAGGCTCAACATCATTAATCAAAACTCCTTAACTTGGCTATTTAGGACACCATATACCATCTAACTAGTCGTTCTCCACTTAGAAACTGGTAACAATCCGATTTGCTGAATCAAAATGCTACACGGTGCTTATGCTCGAAAGATTACAAGCTAACCCATCACTGATATTTGTACCTATATACTACATAAGATAATATAATAATAAGAAAAAATGCACTAAAAGTCCATAAGGTTTGATCATGAACATAACTAAATAACATAACATTTATGTGGGGTAATAAAATACCCAAAACAAAACTAAAGTCTAAAATATGATAGTTTGTATCTAGTTTCCATCTAGTCTGAAAGCCTCTACTGTCTGAAGAATCTAAATAACGAGTTGATGGGACATGTCCCCAACTAAATCCAACTAATAAGCTAATCAATGAGATACTAGAAAATTATTATGTTCTCAAAGGATGAGGACTCACTCCTACTCTGACTGCTGAATCTAGAATTTACTGCTGATCTGGAACTCGTATCTCTAAACCTATGGTGTAACATAAAAAGAAAGCACCATAGCGCAAATACGTTAATACAATGAATTGTACTGAGTATACATGTGAGGTAATCTATATGCAAGGGTTTGCATGCATGATCAATACTAACTAACTGTCTAATATGAATGTGAGAATGCATACATAAATACGCAACTGTAACTGACAATGTAATAACATGATACTGATACCGTGGTAGCATGACTACTAAGTCTGGGTACTGATAACATGACATAACTGATAAAATAAATGACTATATCTGAATATAACTGATAACATTGGTGACTGTGTCTGACAGTCCTGAATCTGATAGAACTATCTGAGTTTTGTACTACGTCTGAGTTGACTGTGTCTGACAGTCCTGAAATAAGAAGAACTATCTGAGTTTTATTACTGAGACTGATTAACTGTATCTGCCAGTGAAACTGTGGGAAGTATTATCTAACCGATATGCCACAAATGTGCTATAATAGCTGAGCTAGGGTCTAATTTATGCCCTAATTGGAAGAGTGTCAATACCGCGCCACTGGTAAGGACAACATGTGAGTAACCCTTATATAACAGGTAGCTCTAGCAAGAATGGTGGGAACCCTCAAATAATAGGCTAAGACACCTTATCTACCCTCATATAGCAGACTACGATATCTCAACCTATGCTGACTACATAGTTCTGGAACGCAAGGATTGCTTCTAGGAATCACACCCTCGTATAATAAGGAGTCCCCATCCTTGGGCTCACTCGGTACTAATTTCTACTCCCATCCAAATGGACACTGAACATGATTTACTAAACTGAACTGAGCATGGACTGAGTTACTAAATTTCTATGGCTGACGGAATACTACTGATATCTGACAACTGACTGAGGCATGAGATCATGGAGATTTTTCCTGAGTCATAAGACTATATGAAGTCTAAGAGTTCATAGCTTGACTGAGAGTGTCATGAAAACATGACATGGATCTATGCACACAACTAATGTTTCAGGTACAAGTACCCCCAGGACTCGATGGAAGGAAACTGACATAGCATAATTTATGTGAAGACTTAACTATCATCATAATACATACTACATTCATAGGAGTGTTTCATCAAATATGTAATAGGCATAAACTTGTACATACATGGGGATTTCATGATATCATGCTAGTTAGACAATATTCCTTCATCTAGGCATTTAATCAAACATATGATAGGCATGGTACATGTAAACATTATTATTCAATTTTAATTTCATCATTCAAGGGTTTAAATCTTAGGGTTGCATGAATCTATGGCTATAGTAATTAAACCCACATAGGAACTATCAACAATCATGGAGTAGAATCCAATTTCACATTTATCAAACATGAACATGAGCAGCCAAAACATGAAAACATATAGATAATCCATAACTTGAGTTTAGAAAAAGGATTCTTGAACTTCAAGGATGAAAGGAGTCCATGAATGAACACTATGCATATCTTAGTTTATGATTTTGTGAAGATTCATGGTGAAACCTTCTTGAAATTGGACCTTCTATGAAAACCCTAGCTTGAGTTCTTGAGAGTATTTGAGAAAATCATTAATATTTTGGATGAATAAGGGCTAATCATGTATGCTTGAGAGCTTTCATGCTTCATAAGAGAATTCGTATAAAGCATATTGCCAGCATCTGACTTTTCGGGCTGTTAGAAAACACTGGTTTCTGACAATCTATAATTTTGGAGAGATTAAGTTGCAAGGAGAATTGAATATTATCTTTATTGTTTCTACTGAGTGATTCCATCTATCTTATTTGTTTTCTAAGGGGATAGATTTTGCAGTTTAGTTGCCTTGTTGCCTTTAATTTTCGATGTCTTATTTTATGTACCCACTCAAAGCAGTGTTGGTGATGTTATTGGAAGGTTCAGCTCCATCCCTCCTGCTATAATGTTAATTATGCTCCATAATGTTTATGTTATGTTTATCTTGTATCCCCCGTTTCACATATTGGTGTTGCCTAATTGCTTTTGAGAGACCTGGCTCATGGTCATTTTCCATTTGTAGGAGCTGATACTTGCAGCAATTGACATGGTTGATGCCAACTCAAAGTCAGGTGGATACATAGTGTATTCTACCTGCTCCATTATGGTTGTGAGGTATCTTTCTATAATTATATTTCTCAAGTAATCTTCCAAAAAAGGGTATCTTTCTGTAAGTGTTTGTATGCATGCTAATTTCTACTTATTTCTTTAACTTGGGTATATTGCAGAATGAAGCAGTTATAGATTACGCACTCAAGAAGAGAGTTATTAAACTTGTGCCATGTGGACTTGATTTCGAGAGGCCTGGGTATAGCTTGTGCTATTAATGTGCATTTACTTGAAGGGGTGTTTAATTCTACTACTAACTAAAGCTGCGTTAGATTTATTCGCTTTAGGCAGCACCGTTTCCACATATCTTTGGACAAGACTAGGCGATTCTATCCTCATGTGCATATGGATGGATTCTTTGTGGCAAAGGTATGCTGTATCATTTGATGATAATTTTATGCTGTCAATAGCTGCATAACAAATGCATTATAAAGAACTTCAGTTTAATAGTGAAATAGAGAGAACTGTGGACCAATGAGAAGGTCCTTCAGAATGAGAAGTATCAAGTTGAGAGAGCTCTAATAAATTTTCCCTCCTTTTGTTCTACTTATTTTATTTTATATAATTTTGCCCATAAGCCATTTATATTTTTGAACACAATACGCGCTAGAAGATAGAAGAATTGATTATGGTTGATGGGACTGATACATGTGGTTGTAAAAAACAAACGGAAGATTCTATATGTTTTTGCTTTGGAGTTGCTACAAGTTTGTCTCAGTTGAGAACATTTTGACCATATGTCCTTTTTCAGTTGAAAAAGATGAGCAATTCCAAGTCTGCTGCAAAATCGATGTCTCAGTCTGAAGAAATACAAGGTGCTGATACTATTGAGAGTCGTGATCTGCAGAACGCTGAAGGGGATGATGAGCATTTAGAGCAACAAGATATTGCAGAAGAGAATCGGAAATTGAATGAAAAAGTAGCAGCTGATAAAAAGAGGAAGAGAGATGTCCCAAAGCATTCAGATAAAAAAGGTGTTGAAATAAAAATGGGAGGGGAGAAAACAAATCAGTGGCACCAAAAAGAAGGGAAAAGAAGAGGGCCCCTCCTAGAGAGGAAATTGCCGAAGCTAGGTAAATTATTTAGTTCCACGAACACGAGTTGGTAACATTGATGTGGCAATGGAACAGAATCAATTTCAGATCATATTACCTTATTCTTGTCTTCAATTTTTTTTTACAGGGAACAGAAGAGGAAAGCTCTTAGAGAAGAAAAGCGAAAAGCCATGACGAAGAAAAAAGCTGAAAAGAAATGAGTTATCCTGTAATGATATCCGGAGGATATTTTCTCAGAGGCGACATGAATGAACATAAAACGAAAGGTGCTCTCTGGAGATGCTGTTAAGCGTAACTCCGGTATTATTAGCAGCTGCCAGCTAGTAGTTATATATTTGTGATTAGTTGATGACTCTTAGATAAAAGTGGATTGGAGATCATGCATGATTTGCTTTAAAAAAAAATAAAATGAAAACTAGGATTTGTGGTTCCACGAAAACCAAGAATCAAAAATTTTGACTGTACATTTCTTTTTTTTTTTTGGGGGGGGGGGGGGGGGGGGGAGCGAGAGGTGACTTAGAGCTACATAAATATCAATGATTTACTCTAGATACAAGTAAAAACAAATTCAATCGTTCCAAGTCTAGAGCACTTTACTGGTAGAAATAATTTTAATGGACAATTGTTTAATTAATTCCTAACAGAATTTAAGTCTAGAGCATCTCTATGCATCATCTGCTATTAGATGAAGCTTTTGCCACTGATATTCCTGCAGGAGCATGATTTCAATGGAATATTTTTTCAACGAAGAGTAATTTATAGACTTAATTGAAGATCCGTGAAAGTAACATTATTTGAAGCTTGTTTTACCTCAAATAGTTGCGTGTTGACATAATTGAGTGGCCTACTGCTGAAGTTGGTGAGTACTCCAGAGCTTAGGAACTTGATGCTATTAAAATTCTTAGAGTGACACTTTCTTATGTAATGCTTGTCTAAAAGCTTAAAAAAAGAGACGGATGATCCAAGTGTACAAAAATTACTCATATTAATGAAATGAAATGGCTCGTGGCTCAACTGGTCAAACTACTAGAAAAAAATGAAAAATTGACCACAAAAAACTGACCACAGAATGTCGTTGGAAGAAACCGACCGCACGTAGTCGGATTTTTAATTTTTTTTTTTTTTAAAAAGCAACCACATGTGGTCGCTTCAGCTATGGTGTCCTTAAGCATGTACTCACTATCTTCAAGTCCATCACCACTAGTATCCTCAACATAGGGAATACATAAAGAAGAAGTAGATGGAATTTCTAAGCATGCACCACCTTTTATTTCAAGAGAATAATCCCCACATAGATCTAAATCACCATGGGCAGCAAAGGAATTATTCACAAAAATATTCTTACAAGAACAATCACATTTCGGATTTCCCAAGTAATCAAGCAAATCATGGTCATCTTCACCCGATTGACTATTGCTTTTTAAGACTAAATATTCCCTACCCTTAAGAGTACTCTCATATTCCAAGAAGAGATTTCCATCTTGAGGAGAAATATTGTCACACCATAGTGGTTTACCATATAGGCTATAGCTTCCAACACAAGCCATGCCGTCAACATCACTTGCACTAGTAGGTTTATTAGGAGTAAATAAACTACTACTAGGTTCATTAGGAGTAAATAAACTATCTTCAAACAAGACATTGTGCCTAATGAGTGAATTATCTAACCCGCGGATAGATTTGGAACTTCACTCTCTAAGGAATCATTATCAAGTTTCAAAGATATGTCAAGCATATGATTAACCCTATGAGCCAAACAAACATTAGCATCTTTACATCAACATAGGCTAATAGGTTCACTCCTTTTTCTTTGGCCAACATCTTTAAATCCTTCACTCACTTGAGATTCATTAATCACATCACACATATCCCCAAGTGGTGGGCAAGTTTTACTCACAAGTTGGGCAGCAACTTCCTCTAGGAAGCTCTCACCACAAGGTGCTTAGACAACTGGATTTTGTCGGTTGAGTTTGGGTAGAAATTGGCATATAATTTCAATGTGCCATTTAATATCTTTAATATTTTCATTGATACGATCACATGTGGCATTGAAATTATGGGAAGACATTGTACCTAACAAAAAGACACAAAAAACAAAGAAAACAAACAAACTTGTTAGATCAAAAATGCCTCACCACACTCTCACTCTCGGTTTTACCTCACACTTGGTTTCACAAGTGTTGAAAGCCAGCTTGTACTTCGTGAGTGATTGAGTATCGAGTCTTCTCTTGTCCCAGAATGGATTTTTGTTTGAAACTCAAATGAAATCTTATAGGAATTGAGTCAAGAACTAACAATGAACTTAAAAAGATAAAAGTACACAACAAACGTAAACACGAACAAACGGACACAAAACTAATTTACAAGCTAGTTGCAGATTACTAGGTTGTCAATTAGTGTTTGAACCAACAAACGAACTAAGAGACAATAAAATGAAACTAAGAAATCTAAAATTTGAGCCAAAATTGTTACATGAACAGTAAAAAATGATGATGTGGCAGTCACATATTGGTTGCGGTTTCTAACAATTTTTGTTGTCCAATTTCAAGTCTTGGTCAATTTATAATTTAGGAATTGGTGGAATTTATTTTAAGGAGGGAAATTCAAAAAAGTATTGGAGCCTTTTCAAATTCAAATTTTCAAGACTTGACTTTTATCGTACTTTTCCTTAAAACATGGACCCTTGTTTCATGGGAAAATGGTTGAGAAGTGATGTAAAGTCTTTAGTGTGTAGGAAAAGTCTTTGAGTAACAAGTACTACACCTTGAAACTTGGTTCTATGTCTT
This sequence comes from Capsicum annuum, assembly GCF_002878395.1. Classification (NCBI taxonomy): domain Eukaryota; kingdom Viridiplantae; phylum Streptophyta; class Magnoliopsida; order Solanales; family Solanaceae; genus Capsicum; species Capsicum annuum. Next base: position 188,675,760 of record NC_061117.1, on the reverse strand, counting down.
GCAAGACTAACACAATACACACTCTTTTTTCTCTTCAACTTCTAAGATCAACAACCATTTTGTTTTTCAACAATATATGGATATGGTGAAGAACACCAAGAATACAAACTTTGAGTCTTGAAGTTATAAGGTTCAAGTTGGACCTCCCAAACAACAAAAACAACTTTCCAAGCTTAAATTCCACAACACAATCTCTAAAATACACGTTTAAAACTTGAACCAACAATACATCACACGTTCATGTCTTGAACCCGCAACAACAATACCAACAACAATCGGCCAAGTCCAAGTTCATAATAACAACATCAACAACAAAGGTTCAAATCAAGATATAGACTCAAAGTGTTAGTGAAGAACAATATTAATACTAGAAACACTTAAGACAAGTAAAAATCTCGGGCAAGATACAATAAGAACACAATTTTCGGCCAAGAACACAAAGTGGACAGATTGCTATTTTCTGAAAATTTCAGTTTTCAGTTGTTTTTTTGTAGTTTTCAATTTTCAAGCCCAAGATTGATCTTGTTAGACCAAAATCAACGATGGCTTTGATACCAAATGATACGGAAAATATAAGAGGAACAAGAAACATACTCCTAATAGTCCACAAATCACACGATCTGAAGACCTATTGGAGACCAACTCTCAAATTCAACAAATACAACAAGAATACAAGATACAAGAGTGTATTTTAACACTAAAACAGCTACAAAATGTGATGAAAAAGATGAACTTAACAATGGGAATAACAACAACAACACAAATGGGTACAATACGAGATACAAACATTATAAGATTGCAAAAATAGAGAGAATAGATAGAGTGACATACAATATCTCATGGACCAAGAACCTAAGTGTATTCAAGCAGCTAGACCCTTAATACAATGATAATTGGAATACCTACTCTCTTCGGTGAGCACAAGAGAGACCTCAACCTCCTCTAGCACCCAACGTTCTAAGCTTGAATCCAATACGAGTGATTCCACACTCAAGTTGATTTCCCTAGTTACAAGTTTCAGATTTATGGTCTTATCTCCTTAGAGGAAATGTTTCTAAGTGTTATACAACATTCATATTCAGCAAAGTCTAATGAATGAAACCCTAGAAGGTTGCATTTATGGTGTATTACAAGAATAGTGTGAAATGTCCAAAATGACCCCTTAGTAAAAGTCTTCAAGTGGGCTCCCTTGAAGTGCATTGTATGGACTGATTTTGGAGCCTATTTAGGCCTTCCTTTGCACTTCACATGTACACTCCAAGTCTCAGGTCAATTCACTCTCGCACTCACCTACCTTCGTGGTCGTACCCATATCACCTTTTTAATGATACATTAATCAATTATAATCTATTTTATATTCCTGTTTATTTTAGATAATATGGCACCCAAAATAAAATAAATCGAATCAAGCCCAAGTAAAGGAATAAGTGAAGCAGCTATGCTACATCCACCACTCTATGAGCTTGCTTTACAAGCGTTATCTTAATCAAAAGCAGAAGATGATGGACATGGGGAGGAGGAATATTTCAAAATAGATGATCTAAATAATAATATCCCTTCCATCGAAGAGTTGGTCAAAACCTTCAGGATTGATCATTATCCTGTGAGAATGTAATGTGATTGTTCTACAGATTTAACGAGTGATTTCGTGATTAAGTCAGCCATGGAAAAATCTTTCGATGCCCTCAAAAAATACTTCGAGAGTAAAAATTGAATTATTATTTCAGGGACAACTACTTTGGGCAATATCTTGATTTGTCGGAGGACAACAATGCTCGTTTTCAAATGAAAATGGTCTATGATCTTCTCAAGCATATGTTTATATATGAAAACAAAGATAAGATGGATGAGGTGTGGCTAAATTACTGTGGCATGCCTATTTGTTTTGGTTGGAAGGAGTTTGCCATAGTTACTTCATTAAAATGTTTTCCTACTTCTCTGTCTCAAGTTATACCTATTCTAACCCCAAAAAAAAACTACCTGCACACCAAAAAAGGCAAAGGCAAGTCGAATGATCGTGATAACCTAGTGTCCCTTGTTAGTCCAAACATTCAAAGAAGTACAAGCAATTATTATGCTTGGTTTGGTTTGGACATAATGTTCTTTGGGCGAGAGACGTTAACAGTAACATACCACTTGATTTGATAAATCTCTCCAAGGATCTTGAGGTATTTAACATCTATTCCCGGGGTTATGAAAGGTACAAAATGACTATTAAATATTTGTTGACTCTATTAACGCCAAGGACAGTCAATTTATATGGCTTTCCATAAGTTTTCATGGTAAATATTTCTTTTATTATGACATGACTTTTTTGTTTTTCAATAATTCTTTTAATTTATTGGCATTATTTTATAGGCTTGGGCATTTGAAGTCATTCCTTATGTGAGACAACAAGTGAACTACCAGGAAGAAGTTTCCTGTCCAAGAATCCTGAGATGGTTGTCGGTCATAACTGATAAAAATGCAAAAATTCTTGATCTCTTCAATCCTTCTAAGGAAGCAGCAAATGTAATTTTAATTAAGTTTTTGTTTTAATTAATGATTTTTAGAAATGATTTCATCATCATTCTAATATTTTTACTGATTTATTTTAGATTGTCTATTCGTGGTTTGTTCCATCCGATTGAGAGTTGAAGATGCCATTTTTCTTACTTTATGGTATGTGCAAACTTTATTGGACCCTAACGTCAATGATAGAATAAAGGAGGAATTGTTTGGAGTAATAGTTATCATAAGTAAAACAATTTTGGAGGGTGGGCTTGATGTTGTTGATGATGGTAGTGATAGTAGTAGTGGTGCTCCTCTTATAGTTTATGAAATAACTAACCATTCTGCATGAAAATATCAAGATTACAAGGCCAAACATGATAGAGTGGTTAATGCTATTAATGCATTAACTGTTTTTGTAAAGGAAATGACATCTAAGAGGGGTGTCATTCCATCCAAGAGAGTTTCATATCCATACACTCCACTAGAGATCAAGGTGGCTAAGGGTAGAGGGAAAGAAATTTCAAAGGCATCATCAAGCATTGAGTAAAGAAAAATTTCAACTCCTCTATCTCTGTCCTGCACCTCTGATCAATGTACAAGGGCCATAGGAGAGCGGCATAAGTTGAAGAAGGTGAATATATATCATCTGTTCCAACAAACAAACAGGCACATATTTGTTTCAATAGATTATACATCTACTGAAAATTATCAAATAGGTGTATACATGTGTTGTAACTGTTGTATAACTTATTGCATCAGCTATGTTACCTGTTGTAACATATGTCCATCTATTTCAGCAAATCAAATAGGCCTTAGTATTGTTTTAATTTATACCAATAGATGAGTCACATATTACAACAGAGGAGTCATCTGTTCAAAATTATCGTACAACTCTATTTTGAGTTTGTCCCAACAGACAATCCATCTAATGCAATAGATAGATAATTTGTTGTATATCTGTGATTATTAGCATTGACAATCTGGATTTCTAGGTGGATGTCATAGTAGAAGATACTGCTAAACAACATAATATCACGGTTGATTATCAACTGCTTCTATGAAAGAAAAAAAAGTGGAGCATTTCCATTCGGGAGAAAAAAAGAATTACCCATTTGAAGGGTTCAACATCTTGGATGAATCTCTAAAAATAATTAACAAAGTTGATCAACGACTATTTAGAATGGATTTTTGAAGGGCTATTATAGCATCACACCGGCAAGTACATAAATTAGCTCTTAAAGATATTGATCTATACAATTCTTGTTGTAAAAACATAACATTAACACATATAAATTATGTAGAAAATAAAATGACGAACACTACAAAGGGAATTAATCGAGTCTTGGTTTTGATATTTTCAACTTTGTTGTTGCACATTTCGGAATGAAGGATTGGTTCTATTTGATGTCACATCCCAAACTTGCTGGAATGATAAGGTTTCAATTCCATACATATTACTATTAAATAATACTTTATTTAATTACATCCGTGTATTAATTTTATTGTCATATAATCTGAAATGTTTGATAATATGTGCGGCACATCGATGTCATTTTTTACTACCTCCGAAAGAAGGCCAAGTTGCAAACACAAGAAAAATACAGATACACAACAAATAATTATTTGTACAAAGTTTACATCAGTAAGGCCTACAATAGATTTTGTCAACAACTGCCGGAAGTTTCCCAAACTGAGGAATGCTTAATCAACATCATCAAAGGTTTTAGCATTCCAGCTGGCTTACCTTGGTATTTGGTCGACGAAGTCTATATCCCAATCAGTTGCGATGATGAATTCCATTGGGTCTTGGTTGTCATCGTTCCAAAAAAGAGGCGAATTCGAGTTTTTGACTCGATGTTAGGAAGAAGACATTCCGTATCATCGCCGGAGATACAAAAGATGGCCAAAATATTGCCTACTTAACTTGATATGAGTGACTTTTTAGATCAAATGGTTCATGCTGATTGGTCAACGATTGAAGTATACCAACATAAAATGGGTAATCCATTTGATGTAGAATATATTGAAGAAATTAAAGATCCACGACGACCAAAATCGAATTCCATAGCACTGGATGAAGAACAACTTGTCCATATTGAGTAGATCTTATAGCTTGAGTCTGTCAAAGTAATAACCTCTCCTTGGTAATTGCTGGCACAAAAGGTTAAATTGTTGATTTATTTGTAAAGTAGATCATTTGTACCCATAATAATTTTTTTACATTTTATCTATTTGTTAAGTTATTTCATGTAATTTCTGAAGTCTTCAATTTATTTAATATTGTCTGTGAATATAATTTAATCCTTAGTTTTAAACTTACTAATTGAAATGGAATACTAGATTCAAATATCACAATAAATAATACATTTGTTTCAACAGACGACACATCTATTAAAAATTATCAAACAGATTAAGACATATGTTGTAACATGTAGGTCATTTGTTGGAAATTATCAAGTCTTCCTACTTTTTTTATTTGTTCCAATAGATTACCTATCAGTTGTAACAAATAGACTCTATGTTGCAACAAATTGTATATCTATTGCGACAGAGACTGAGAGACATCTGCATAATGCAATAGATGACCAACCTATTGCAATAGATAATCAATCTATCACAATAGATATACTTTCTGTTACAACAGATAGACAATCTATTGCATTATAAAAAAGTAAAATTTTGTCAAACATAAAAAATGGTTATGATGTTTGTCTTTGTACATCTTCTTCTGTATACACAGGCTCCAACCATTTAGTTAGTACCCCCTAAGCTCAGACCTCTTACATCTTTACCATATCGGTGTCGCACAGATCAGATATTTCTGTGTTGGTCAGTAAATATTTGATATATGCAAGCGAGTACGGCCCGCACGCGACACCGAGTTTATTTTTCAAAAGTTGCATGCCCTTGTTTCGACCTTCAAAATCCCATGCTTTCTTCATCAACACTTCTACTTTCAAATAATCCATCATTTTACTCTGCCTCAACAAGCTAGGGAGCAACTCCAACAGTGGTTGCACGTGGATAAAAAAGCAGTGTCTTTGAAGACCGGTAACTTACAGTCATAAACCTTAATATTTCCCTCCTCAAGAAGTGTCTCAACAATGAGAAAATATTTGACTTCCACATTTATGACTACAAGAATTCTCTTTGCCTTGGTTCAAATCTTACATGTAGATATGGCCTCTTCTCTCTAACATAGTTAATCATATCTTCCTTCCATTCATACATAGAAACTAATGTATCAAATCCTATGCCATCGGGAGTTGACGCTAGCTTACGGAGCCTATTGTGCCTATTCTTGAAAGTGTTGTAGAAGTTGAGGTCCATTATCCTATCGAAAACATCATAAGCATTTGGGTATGCTAATTTTCTACCCTCATAAGGCAGAAAATTTCATCAACATACTGTAAGATGATAATTTTTAAATAGGTTAGTAATTGTAAAGAAGGAAAACATAGTGGAAAGATACAACGGATGGTCTATCTATTGTAGAGGATTCTGTGAATCAGTTCAAAGATTACCCAGCTAACGCAACTTATGCAACAAATATTTAATCTGTTACAATAAAAAAAACCACCAGCTGCACCAAAATACCCAGCTATTGAAACAGAGGACACATATGTTGTGTAGCTTCTACTTCATGGAGTGGATTGGAGGCTAGGTTAGGAAAAGTAAACTTACCCTATCCACGTACCACTGATGCATAGATGTCATATTCCTAAAGTCTTCATAGTCAAACGTATGCATGGTGTATTCTTTGGTAGGTTCCTTTTTCTCGGGATACTTGGCATTTCGCAGTTTTCTCCTCTCTTTGTCTCCATGTTCTGCATATATGTCCACCTTTTTTAGTGGCCCCTGAACTTTAGCAACTTTGGAGGGGGACGAGTTACAATTTTTTTTTTCAGAATGGAGAGTATTTGGCTAATTTTTCTTTTCCTCCTCCTAACCACCACTATAAGAGTGTATGGCCCCCTCACCTTCTTGGATGGTATGACACCCATCTTAGATTTCAATTCCTCGATAGCTTCAGAGATAACCTCTAGTTTTTTAGGACGTTTATCCTATCTGTACTTGCATACATTGTATTTGCAATGAGAACATGAGGGTAAAAGGGGGTGAGAGGGACCACTGTAAAGGTGGGAGGAACTGGTGTATGAGCGAGAGGGACTTGTGTAAGGGGTGATTTCAAACATATTTATTTTTTCTTGAGCATTAACATGATCATCATCATGATTGAAATCAGTATTAGGATGGCTTCCACCAGTAACACCCCCAGAAGAAGCACCCGAATCTATTGCAGTAGGTTGGTTATTAAGAGCTTCAACATTAGGTTGACCTTGCCTAACTGCTCTTCTTATGGTTGTTGCTCTAGCCAATTCCTTCTTTATTAACTCCATCATTGGGTCTGCTATTTTATCAATAAGACTTGGAGTAATAAATAAGTCACCCCCAACTCTTGCTTAGTAGGCACGATCCAAGAATGCATATCCTGTAAAAAAAAAAAGACAAAAACATTGTATCTGTCGCAACAAATGGCACATCTGTTTCAAAATCTTTCTTTGAGTCAAATTACTTTACTCAAAAGAAGATGTACTACATTATCTAGAGGGTTAAAGAGATCAGCCTCCTTAATTCTTATGCTGCTCTTTGCAGCCAACCACTTAAGGATCCTTGGATACATGGGAAACCTCATCCGGGTAATCCTTAACCTGCTTTTGAAGTGGAGAAATGACTTTAAATGCCCAAGCCTAAAATATGTAAATAGGAAGCAAGCAAAAAAAGTCATAATAATTATTCAATATAAATTAATGAAAATAAATAGTGATTAAATTTACCATGAAAGCCCAAGAAAATCTATATGATGTGATCGTCTTTGAGGAAAGCTTTGTCAGTAAATATTTGACAATCAAGTAGTAGTTTTCATATCCCCATGGATAATTGTTAAATTTCTCAAAATCATCAGCAGGCTTCAACATATCATCTTCTATGACTTTGTTGATATCTCTTGCCAATATAAAGGCATAGGAAAACCAAACTAAGCGTAATTTCTCCTTGTACTGCTTTGGTATGATTTTATCCTTGAGATCTTCTATCAAATTCACCGCTTTGTATCTATGTCCAACAACTTATTTATTTTTCCCTGTGTTTGTTCATTTTTGTGGGTGGTTTCTTGGACAATACCTTCCGTCTATTTGATGGTGGTGGTTTGGCTGTCCTGCTTGCCTTGGACCTTTCAGGGGGTGTTTCCTTAATGAGAGGCTCTTTTGGACAATCACATCTGAAGTCCTTCACTATGGCAAACTCTTCCAAGCCAAAACAAACCGGCATGACACAGTAGTTGATCTAGATTTCATCCATCTTTTTTGTGCCCTCCTTTGATTCTTTATTATCGCCCCCCATACTTGATCCTGTTCTTGAGAAGACCGTATACGATGCTCATTTGGAAACAGTTAGTGTGGTCCTCAGGCAGCTCAAGAAAGCATCCAAAGCAGCTCTTCCTAAAAAGTCCATCTATGTTTTCATTCTTCATAATATTCCTAAATTCATCAAAAGGTTTCCCAAACTGACATTTAAGTACAAGATCACCAGTTAGTGTTGCAGGGTCATCTATCAGCATCGTAACTTGAAACCTATCAATACTAATAGTTTTGATAGCCTCATGTTGGGATTTCGATCTTATTTCACACCCCATTGGTGAGGCATTATCATCTTGTTTATCTTCTTCTTCCTCCTCACTTTTATTTTCCTTACTAGCCTCTAAATACCCTTTTCCACCACCTTTTTCATAACTTTTCTCAGCCTCATTTTCCCCTAACTAAGATTGTTCAGGAAGTTTCTCCAAATCTATCTGTACTCTAGCCTTTTTTCTTTGGTGGTCAAAAGTTGATCCTCTTTCAGTTTCTTTTCTTTTGGGAGACATCTTTTAACTACAAACAACTAAAAAATGAAAAAATACATTACATTTGATGTCTGCATAATTTTTTTTTTCTAAAAAAGCTAAGATAAATTTCAATAAATGATTATACGCCACATTATAAATAAATACTCCAATGGATAACCCATCAGTTGGAACAGATGGGGAATTTGTTTGAACACCTATTTAATATCTCCCAATAAATGGTCCACCTGTGGCAACAGATGGACCACCAAAACCACCACTAGTACCACTACTAATACCACCAATACCCACACCAAGGCCGCCAAAACTACCACCACCACCACCAAGACCACCTATACAACTACCAAGACCACTAATACCGACATCAACAACAATATCCAGCAACAACACCACAAATACCATCCAACAATACCATGAAAGTCAATGAAACACTATGATAAAAACTAGGCTTTCTCGAGTTCTTCCTATAATTTTAGCATCAAAACTCAAAATTGTTAACCCATTTTCGAAGATAATACAACTAAAAGTCTTATTTTTTTTATCATTAACTAAAATCCCTAATTTTTACAAAAAATAACAAATACAGAATTCTTCTCAAACTTTGTTACCTATGAAGATAGATAAAATGACAGATATGAGTAAGAATGGAGTAAAAAATAATACCTATATGGTCGAAAATGTGAAAAAATTGATCTATTGTGAAGGGTTGAGAAATTTGGTGAGTAGTTATTGTCTTTATTATTGAGAGAGAGAAAAGAGCGAGAAAATTAAGATTTGAAATTACGAAACATTTTCCCCCAAATGGATGATTTGTATGGGCTGATTTGTCTTTTGGAAAAGAATGAAAAGTTTTGAAAATGTTAATTTGGTCTGAATTGATCTTAATTATTTTTTAAAATTTTAAAAGATATGAAACATTTTGACTCAGAGTGATCTATCGATGACTCGAATAGGGAGGAACGCAATACCAATATCATGCAATCGTAAAGACTCAATTGAAGTTGTACTTCACCCTAATGTACTCATCCCTAGTTATATATAAATCAATTTAGGTATTATCTCAATAATAAGTTAATACAAAATGTTTTGACTCAGAGTGATCGATCAACGACTCCAACTCAGGTCAGTAGGAACACAATACCAACATCATTAATCACAAAGCCTCAATTGAAGTTGTAGTTCACCCTAATGTACTCATAGCTAGTTCTATATCAATCAATTTTGGTATTACCTTAATAATAAGTTAATACGAAATGTTTCAATTCAGTGTGATTGATCGACAACTCTGACTTGGGTCAGTAGGAAGGTAATACCAACATCATGCAATCACAAAGACTCAATTGAAGTTGTAGTTCACCCTAATGTACTCATCCCTAGTTCTATCTAAATTAATTTAGGTATTACCTCAATAATAAGTTAATATGAAATATTTTGACTCAGAGTAATCGATTGACGACTCTTACTCGGGTCGGTAGGAATGCAAGACCAATATCATGTAATCGCAAAGACTCAATTAAAGTTGTATTTCACCCAATGTATTGCAAATAAATCTTTTGCAACAGACAACTGAGCTATTAGAAATTTTCAAATAGATATTGATATCTGTTGCAACAGATGACATATCTGATTTAATTATCAAAAAGATATTTGCATCTATTTTGACAGATGGCTGAGTCATTGGAAAATTTCAAACAGATATTAATATCTGTTACAACAGATGAAATATCTAATTTAATTATCAAATATACATTTGCATCTATTTTGACAGATGATTGAGCGGTTGGAAAATTTCAAACAGATATTTATATTTGTAGCAATAGATGACATTTCTGTTTGAATTTTTTTATTTATTTTTAAGCAATTTTTTGTCCAAAAGAAGAAGAAGAGATATAGTAAAATAGTACTACTAAAGGCAGTAAAAAATATTTCTTGGATGACTCAAAAATCTCATTGAGTAGTCTAGTCTTGTCTTTTCAAGTCACTCGTCTTCCTCATGCCCCTCAAGTTATTAATGAATAGTTAAAACTATGTCTAGAATTATCTCTCCTTCAGCACTAAATTTATTCATCTCTCATCTTTTTCTTTCTCTCTTCTTTAGGGTTATCACAACCATCTCTTTTTTTCTCTCTTTTTCTCATAAAAATCCTTTCGGATCTAAATCGATCTATATCTTTCCTCGACTAAAATTGTTGTTTTGATCCCTTTGCTTTTGACATTGCAGGTATGGTTCACTATTGCTCTTTCATCTCATCTTCTTCTTTGCAAGTTATTTACATCTATTTTTTTATTTAATTATGATTTATCCATAGCATATTTATTTTAAAACTTTGAAGGAACTTTTAAGTCTTGAATGAATGAATTGTTGTTTTTATTGTAATATGTAAAAAAATCTTCTGTTGGGAGAAGTTTAAAAACCTTGTTGGCAGTATTTTTTTTTATGTATTTTATTTGATTCTTTATTGTTGATGATGTTATTGATATTGGTAGTGGGATTAGTATTGTTGGAACTTGTGGTGTGGTGTTGGACCAAAGGATGTTGCTTATTTATTATTGATGTTGTTATTGATGGTGTTGGAATAAATGATATTGTTTCTTTATTATTGATGTTGTTTCTTTGTATTTTATATTATTGTTGATGTTGCAACAGACGAAGCAAATGTTGGAACAAATCAAACCACTAGCAAGGCTGGTTTGATGTATTCCAATAGACTCCATATCTGTTGCAACAAACTCTACATCTGTTGCAACAGATGGATAATGTTCTTTCTATTTTTCTCTTGTTTGACATCAATTTTTTTCTCTTCTTTGTAGATACAAGGAAATAAAATATGATCAACTTTTGTCTGACCAACACAAGAGGCTATAGTAAAGATGGGTTCGGAGGAAAAAGTTGCTTGCAGATGGAACTACTTCATATTGTGGGAGGTATGTATTACTAATAATGTTATCATGAAAACATGCATAGAGTACACTGATTTTTTGAATGTTGTTTTTACCATTAGTCATTGATTATTCAAACAAGATATCTGTAATTTTATAGTTAAGTTTGATAGGTTCGAACTGATAAGGCCGAGGAACCCTGAATATGGTTCTGATACACTGTTAAGATTTAATGTCGGTTTTTGCTCATGTTTATGTGTCAAGCATTATGAAGGGATCAAGTTTTGGTAGCATTGTAAAGAGATTTAATAGCAATTGGACTAACTTTTAGGATACATTGGACTCTAAAAGGGCCTTCGAAGACTCCTGCTACTTCAACCAAGAATGAAAATCAATATAGTTATTTCCTTAGCCCAAATTTATATGGTTGGGTTGCTCAGGGTGATGATTATATGCTAGAAGGTGCAGTATGAGAATGCATGCGAGGGAAAATAGGGGGTTGATGAAAGACTATATCATTTGGGAGCTAATTGAAAAGGCAACATAGGGTAGAAAGGAACTTCTAACGAATCTCGCCGATAAAACTAAATTAAAACATTAGAAATGTGAATCAAGTAAAAATATGAAAGTGTATCCAATAATGAAAATTCGTATGTTGTTTCTCTAAAAGAAAAATAATATAGATGGACACTTTGCTAGGGATCTGCAACTAGGTAGTGTGGTCGTGATGATCACCTTTACAAAAAATAGTAGAACACCATGAAAGAAGCATTATTGGCACCGAGAGTTGAAATGATCTACTGTAAGTCAATAAAAATTACGCCAATAACATCTGTAGTTAAAATAAGGAATCTAAGAGAAGGTAGGAATTTTTGAATTTTAATTTACATCCCATGCCTTCTTGTTTGTGGTTCCAATTAGGTCCACTTTTATTGACCTGATCAAAACCACAAACAAGATTGAAAGGCATATTGCGTATCATTACTTCCTTAGCAATATATATATAATTGATTGTGTTTTCTAGCCTTAGAATGCTTTCAACATATCTTGAAGAAGATCATAGGCTTATTGCAGTATGTGAATATCGATAATTTTAAAACTTGCCTCCAGTTTGTTGATTTTGTATTCAAGCTTTTCGTTGAAGTCTTTATGGTTGGTATAGAGTTCTTGGTCTTTTATGAGCTATTCAATAAGGAACACTTTCTTTGAAGTTGTGGAATTATAAAAGGCCTTCCGAAGGCTTCCAAAACACTTTCTTCAGAGGGCTTAAATGATGCATGAAGAGTCTGCTATGTTTGTTTTAAGTCAAAATGTGTTGATGCATACTCAAGAAGTGTTCCCAACAGTTGAACAACTCACTTTTATCAAGCATTGTTCAATGAAGTTTTCTAAAAAAACCTTCAAAAGATTTGATAGATTAATTAGCCTGGAATTACGTAATGTTTGATCTTGATTCCACTAATCCTATCAAATGTTACATAACTTCAGGATCAATAACCTATCAAAACCTTTGTCCGAGTTAGTGTACAAGTAAAATGAGCTCAATCTCTTAGCTTTTTTGCTGATCACACTTGTCCTAAGAGCTAACAGATTGAGCTCATTCAATTTGTGAACTAACTCGGGCAAATATTATGATAGATTAATGAGACTGGAGTTACGTAACCTTTGATAGGAATAGTGGAATCAAGATCAAACATTACCTAATTCCAGGCTAATTAATTTATCAAATCCCTTGAAGGTTTGTTGAGCAATCTACATTGAACAATGCTCAATAAAAATAAGTTGTTCAACTGTTGGGACCATTGCTTGAGTGTGCATCAACATATTTTGACCTAAAACAAACATAGCGAACCCTCTATGTATCATTTAATCCTATCGAAGAAAGTGTTTTGGAAGCCTTTTGAAGGCCTTTTACAATGCCATAACTTCAAACAAAGTGTTCGTCATTGAAAAGCTCACAAAAGACTAGGAACTCTATAATGGACTTAAAAATGGCAACGACCAGCTTGAATACTGAATTAGAAAGTTGGAGGCAAGCTTGAAAATTATCGGGGATTCACATACTACAACAAGTCTCTGATTTTCTTCAAGATATGTTTAAAGTATGCTAAGGCAAGAAAACATAATCAATTAATCCATATTGCTAAGGAAGTAATGATACTCAATCTTCCTTTCAATCTTATTTGTGGTTTCGATCAAGTCAATAGCAGTGGACCTAATCGGAACCACAAACAAGAAGGCATAGGATGTAATTTAAAATTTAGAAATTGCCTCCTTCACTTAGATTCCTTATTTTAACTATAGCTATTATTGAGAAAGTTTTCTCAACTTACTGTACATTATTTCAACCCTCGGTGCCCATAAAACTACTTTCTTGGTATTCTACTATTTTTTATATTGGTGATCATGCCGACCATGCTACCTAGTCATGGCTTCGTAGCAAAGTGTCCATCAGTATTATTTTTCTTTCATAGAAATAATAGACAACTTCTCATTACTGGATACACTTTCATATTTGCACTTGATTAAGATTTTCCATATCTTAATTCAGTTTCATCAGCCAAATTTGCTAGAATTTCCTTGCTACCCTATGTTTTCTCTTTTATTAGATCTCAGATGCTATAGTCTTTCATCAACTCCCGTTTCCCACGCAAGCACTCTCATTCACCTCCTTCTGACGTATAATCATCTTCTCAAACAACCCTTCTTTATAAATTTGGGCCAGGGGAATTTCTATTGGTTTTCTGTTCTTGTTTGATGAAATGCGAGGCTTCAAAGGCCTTATTAGAGTCCAATGCACACTTAAAGTTAAGTCCAATCGATATTGGATCTCTGCAGTGACACGAAATATTAATCCCTTATCTAAACTTGACACGTATAAACGTGAGCAACAACAGTCAGTAATTTATAACAGGGTATCAACACCATCTTCATGGGGCCCTCGTCCTTATCAATTCGAACCTATCACACTTAACTATACAATGTATGATCTTGTTTGAATGATCAGTGCCTAATCGATTAAAAATTGTATTCACAAAAATATTATACGTTGTGTATGTTGTCCTAATGGCCTTATTAGTAATACTTAACTCCACACATGAAAGTGGATCCATCAATTTGCATGCACCTTATTCTTCCTATCCCATCTATGGCTTAAATTGAATTAACAGATGACTAACCTATTGCAAAAAATGCCACATCTGTTTAAATTATCAAACAATTATAGTCATCTGTTACGACAGATGATCAATCTATTGCAACATATGACTTATCTGTTGAAAAAATTAAATAGATATATCTTTCTGTTGCAACAGATTGTTAATATGTTGTAAATTAACAAATAGATAGGATATATTTTGCAACAGATTACCCATCTGTTAGATTTATTTTAAAGTAATTTTTTTTTTCAAAATATAATAAAGATAAAATGTTGTATTTAGATCCCATTTTTTTAATTTACGTAAGCTTTAAAAGTCATCAAATATGGCTGATCCAAATTTGTACAAGGTTATTCATCTCTAGTCCTTACAGGAACTTGAAAGGCAGATTCATGAACTCCAAATGGAGTTGGACAACTTCAGAGCAAGGCTAAAGATGGCCACGCTGCTGCCAGATGACAATTGACCGGTTAACAATAATAATAATACTAATAATAATAATAATAATATAATAATAATAATAATTAGGTTATTTTTTTTATTTTAGAATATGTATTTTCTTTTCTTATATCGGATCTACCCAAGGGTACATTTTTTTATTGTATATATTTGTATATAATGGATACAAAAATCTATGTTCGGTCGACTTTAGATTTTTAATTCTTATTTAATATTTGATTATCATTTTGTCTATTCCATATTCTCAACATGTATACGGTTGGAGGTAGGGATTGAGCGTTTGTGGCAACCTATGAACTATATATTAACATACGATTAATCTGATGCAACAGATGAATCATATGTTGCAACAGACGGTTATTAATAAAAAAAGCAGTTATTATTGTTATTGAGAGGGTGAAAAGTCATGACTTTTCAATTATTTAATATGAAAAATGGTTCATAAAAGAAATAAATGATAAACACAATTTATAACCGTAAGATAACGATTATTTAATTTTAATAACTGATCGTGACTTTTCACCATTTTTGTTTTTAAATCTGTTTTTTTTAAATTATTTAATTAATAAAAAAGTCACAACATTGGATAATTAAGTTATATGATGATTGTTAAAAAAAGGTGAACAGTCGTGACTTTTTATCTAACACATTCAACAATGATGTTGTAACAACTCAAAAATGGGTCCCCGAAATATCACACGGTGCTCAAGACTACGAGTAACCCTTAAGCTAACCCTGTAAGCCATCTACTAAATTTGAAAGTCATAATAGGGAAGTATAGATATGTAATCAAGCAAAAATGTAGAATTCTATATGAGCTAAGTTGTAAATGTATGAATATAATATTTGAAAATGCTAAACTTAAGAGTTTGATCAATCATTACTAGAAATCTGAATTATATCTAGCAGTGCGACAAGCCTCTAATACTAATAACTAGAGAGTCACTGGGACAAACCCTAAGCTGACTCAAACTGTCTAAAAATACTGAATCATCTATACTAATAATCTAAAAAACTGAATAACAAAGTACCCAAACTATAAGGACTCAGCAACTATCGGGATGTAGATGGAGATGCTCGTAATTACTCATGCTGCTGACATTGAGCACCTGAACCTACATTAGGAGACAATGTAGCACATAGACGTATATGGGGGTGAATGCACAAGTAAATCAATATCTCAATATTATTATAAATTTATAAAAGAATGCATGCTAAATGTAGATGACTCACATAAGCTGGAATATCTAAAAACTGAAAATCAAAATCATGAATAGAAAAACATGTTGCATAGATCTAGTGAGTCATAACATTTAGTTGCTAAAAGTTGTACTTGTATTCTATCTTCAAATCATGTTGTCTAAGTGAAGAAAGGACTTGTTTTTATATCTGAAATTTAAAAGCTAGCATTTGTAACTAATACCTCATATAAAGCAATATCTGAATAAATTTGTGAGTCTTTACACTTAGTTTCTAAAAGCTTTTCTATTATTCTTTAATCTTTTCTGTAAGCTATAGGGAAATAATTTTTAAAACCTATTCTGCAAGTCATTACTGTTAGGGAGGTTCTTCTAATCTTCATACACTATGTGAGCTATCATAGTGTCCAAATTCTAGTTCCCTTATTGGAAAACCTCACATTGGGGAGAGGTGTCATACTCTTGCCAAGGAGTATAACCTAATCTAAGTGATCACATTTGTATCTGTTATCCGTGTAGAAATAGGAATAATCTGATTATCCAAACCTATTTTGACTCATAGTTCTGGGGAATGTAAACACTACTCGGTGCTAAATACTACTCCCTTTAATCTGTATGCTCATTCTGTAGGAAATCCACTTTTAAAACTAATATAAGGTTTTATAATTAAAACCTCTTGTAAATCTATTTACTGTAAACTATAGCTAAATTTGTAAAGTGGATTCCATATCTAAGCTGAGATCAAAAGTTCAAATCTTTTTTTCAAATCTGAATATAACAAGTCATCGGATGCTTAAAAGCATAATCTTCTTGAAATAACAACATTCAAACTACGACAAATAACTCAGAAATTCAATTCATATCAAATCATCATAAAACTCACGCTAAGTAATGAAAATATTTATAATTCAAGTCTAAATCTGAAAACTACTGTAATACGCATGGAAATACAATAGTAGACATGAAATGGAACGCCTAAATCACTTGAAATCTCATAATCTTGCAAATAACAATATTGGGTATGAATCCTAATTCAAAACTCATGTAAACTCATGTAAAATTATCTTCAAAATCTAATTTTGGGCACAAGGATGAAAGAATTATCCTTGTTGAAAACCCCACATACCTTAATTGATGATTAGATGAAGAAACTTGAATTTTGAATCTCTATTGTGCTATTGAAGATAGATTCTTGAAGTTCTTGAATTGGGAATCTTTAATTTTGAGCTATCTTGGAAAAAGAATGGTGAAATTTTGGATTTATTGGAGATGGATATTTGATGTTCTAGGGTTTCCTTGAGAGAAAATTTTGATGAAAATATGCCTATAATGGTTAGAATAGGATTAATTCTGTATTTTACATGATTTGGGGGCTTGGAAAAAGACTAAATTGTCTTTTTAAAATTTTACTCGGAACTAGAAATCCCAACTTTGCCTTCCACCACGATGCACCTCTATCACGGTGGCTTACTGGAAAAGGGACAATTATCATTTTGGCATTTGGTGCGACGTGGTGAAATCGCATTGCAATAGTGGAAAAGGGATGAGTGCCATTTTGCACTCCACTGTGATGTGGTGTTTATCTAATTGGGAATTTTTGATGTGACTCGGGCTAATTGCGGTAAGCTACTGGAATGGGACGAATGAGAACTAAAATTTCTCTACGACGCGGGCTAATTAAGATGCTTCACTGGAATCGGACAATTGCAATTTTGTCCTTCACCGCGATGCGGTGCTTTTCGAAATGCCCTACTGTTTTCACTAAAATCTCCATAACTTTTCAGCCGAGTATCGGATTAAGGCAAAATTGGTATCTATCACAACCCGAGCCAGGGCCCTAGCCGTGATGAGCATCCCAAACCATGAAAGCCCAGAACACCCTTATCTATCTGGTAATCATGCATAACATTCATAAAACAAAAGATAATGAGGAAATAGAAATCTAATACGGAAACATGGTCAATCTAAATGAGATCATAATACTAAAAACTGAAGTCCAAAATATATCTGAATAATAATATCTGACTCAGTCTGCGAAATCACTACTATGAATTAAACAAGCTATCTAAATAACTAGGACAAGGCACCCAGTAGACCAAAAACATAACTGAAAATAGTATCTGTAATAATCAAGACTTATGGATCATAGAAGTCTCACCACTGCTCAATCTGTTCTGCGATTTGAAATATCGACTGATTAGCTGGACCCTTAGATGGTGCCTCAGAACCTGGAAAGAAGGGGGGTCATCATAAAAGTACTGGCATGCGAAGCAGTCCAAAATAGAGTATTTGAACATATATATATATATATATAATATGAGAGAAAAGTTTTCATTAAACATCATGCATGAAATAGTTTCTAAAAATACATGGGCATCATTCGAAAATCATAAGTCATTCTTTTCAAAACATTTCTGATCTTTGTATTACTTTTGAGTTTGGTGGCGCTCCCCTACAAGTCTGATATTCCATGAGCTATATGGAATCCACCATTGAATCGGTGGGGAAGCCCCCAACCCAAGTGTGCCGCAAGGGTTGGAGTGTCTGAGTCTGATACGCCACACGATACTAGGCCAGCGTGATATAATATACCCAGATTGGCAAATCACAATTTGGGGAAATGAGTTATCTAAACTCATGCCTTCTTTGGGGAACCACCTAAGCTCTCTTTATGCCTTATTTTAGCCTTCTCTGAATATGCATCATTCTGAAGTTCAAAAACATGCAAATCTGATAAAGTCTGATTTCTGTAGGCATTTTCTGAGTTTGGTATAGTCATACCAAGACTTGCAAGTCCTATTTCTGAGCCATGATGTCATAAGCATGATCTTTCATAAAAATATAGTTTCAAACCACCCAAACATGTAATTTGCATAAGAGATTTCATGTTCCAAAATTCAAGTCAAAACCATACAAAAACTTTCATCAATTATATGGTGGTCATGTACTTTTGGAAAAACCATGCACTCTTTGATTACATGTATATTCAATATTCACAACCCTCTCTCTCGTATTCAAAAGTCATAATCAAAACATAGCAAAAGCTAAAGTATTTCATATCTTGCTTTTCAAAACGCATTCAAAACCATTCCTATCATTCGAAGATGGGAAAACTCATAACAAGAGAGGGATTCATTATAATTCATGATCTCAATTGAATAATCATGCTTGAACACATACATACATATATACATAATTTTAAATCAATTTGGGGGAAAGGTCTAAAGACCAAAATAATACCGTCAAAACCTCTAAAATATGCTTATATTCATAAATTTAAAAATCTCATTCTTAAAACATGAATTCTATGCCCATGAGATTTTAGGAAAATCCCGCGTACCTCGAATTTAGAAAACAATGGGTGCTTCTTGATGCCTACGACCTGGGGATTCGAAAAATGTGATTTTCTTCGAAAACCTACGATCGAATCTTGAACTACTTTGTTTTTTATTTTTAAACCCAAGAGAGTGTTCTTGAGATAATTTGATGAATATGGTTATATTTTGGCTCTCTAGGAATTAAATCCCGTGTTTAAGTTGATGGGGGATTGGACAGTTACTAAAATGCCCTTAATTTTTTGGATGAGCTGAAAAATTTAGCCTAGGGTGATCCACCAGGCGGCGCGGGCCCTCGACCACCGCTATTAAGCAAGCGTCACCTGCTCTATCGCGGGCTTTTTCCAGGTCGGGCGATCCAGCGGGCGGCGTGGGATAATCGCTTGATGCTACTGGAATGGAAATCCAAACTTGCCCTTAAGCCTGTCTAAAAATCCCGAAAGTCACCCAGGACGTCCTACGACCTTTCCCTATCGCAACGCAATATGAAAATCTAAAAACGGAGGTCGGGAAGGTCAAAAATAAAATCCCCAAAGATTACTAGTTAAAAATGAGTCTAAGTCCTTTGACACTTAGAAAAATTTCATGCTTTCAAGTCTAAGGCCACACCACTAAGAGTTAGTACATGCACGACTTTTACGAGGCATTACATTATACCCCCTTGGGATCATTCGTCCTCGAATGATGATGCAGAATTATAGTCAAGCACGATTTTTGAACAATTAAAGGCATAGAAAGAAAAGGACAAGGATTGTACCTTCCATTACTTCGTTCACCGGATCAAATAAACTTGGGTATTTGTTTTTCATGTCATCTTCTGATACCCAAGTTGCTTTTTCAATTTTCTGATTCCTCCATAACACTTTAATCGAAACAATCTCTCTGCTTCTCAACTTTCTAACCTGGCAATCCAGAATTGCTACCGGCTCTTCATCATAGGAAAAGGAGTCTGTTACTTTGATTTTCTCAATGGGTACTACCAACGAATGATATCCAATGCACTTTTTGAGCATGGATATATGAAATACCGGATAGACAGAACCCAAACTTACCGGCAACTCTAATTCATATGCAACTTCACCTATCCTTCTCATAATCTGGTATGGTCCTATATAGCGAGGAATCTTCTTGCCTTTCTTCCCGAATCGCATAACTCTCTTCATGGAAGATACCTTAATAAAAGCCCAATCTCTAACTTCAAACTCTAACTCTCTCCTCGTAATATTAGTGTAGAATTTCTGATGACTTTAAGCTATCTTAAGTCATTCTCTAATAAGCTTCACATCTTCAATTGCCTGATGAACAAGATCAGGACAAAACATCTGCATCTCACCTACTTCATACCATCCTATCGAAGACCTACATCTCCTACCATACAGCGCTTCAAACGGTGCCATCTTAGTACTAGAATCGAATCTATTATTATAAGAAAATTCTATCAATGACAAGTGGTCTACCCAACTACTTTTAAAGTCAATTAAACAAGCCCTCAACATATACTCAAGGGTCTGAATGGTGCGCTTAGCTTGCCCATCAGTCTGAGGGTTGAATGTTGTACTTAGGTTCACTTGGGTACCTAAACCTTTCTGAAAAGATCTCCAAAACTGAGAAAAAATCTGCAAACCTCGGTCAGATATAATAAACACAGGTGCCCCATGCAAATGAACAATTTCTGCGATGAACAACTTAGCATAATCCTATCCCGAATAGTTATTCCTGACAGGCAGAAAGTGCAATGACTTGGTCAGCCTATCCACAATTACCCATATAGAATCATACTGGTTTCGGGACTTCGAAAGTCCTGTAATGAATTCCATATTGATCATCTCCCACTTCCATAAAGGCAATGCTATCTCTTGAGAAGTACCACTGGCATCAAGTGTTCTACCTTGACTTGCTGATAATTTAAACACTTGGAAATATATTTAGCCACATCACGCTTCATATTATTCCACCAATAAATGGTTTTTAAATCATGATACTTTTTTGTAGAGCCTAGGTGAATAACATACCTCGACATGTGAGCCTCGGTAAAGATTTTTTCCCGCAACCCGCCTACATCAGGGACACATAATCTACCCAGATATCTCAGAATACCATCTCCCCCAATCTCAAAAGATATTACTTTTTGTTGACCCATATCTCTCTTAATCTGTATTAAGATGGGATCTTCGGCCTGCTTCTCTTTAACTTTATTATAAAGAGGTGACTTAGCTATCTCATGAACAATCACCCCTTCATCTTTGAAATCTAAGAGTCGTACTCCCAGATTTGTAAGGCGGTGAATATCCTTCACCATCTCTTTCTTCCCTTCTTCAACATGAGAAAGGCTGCCCATAGCCAACCTGCTGAGACGTTGGCTATAATGTTTGCCTTTCCCGGATGGTAATGCAGGCTTATATCATAGTCTTTCAAGAGCTCTATCTAACGCCTCTACCTAAGGTTTAATTCTTTCTGCGAGAAAACATACTGCAAACTTTTGTGGTCAGTTTAAATATCAACATGTACCCCATAGAGATAATGCCTCTACATTTTAAGTGCAAACACCACGGATGCTAACTCCAAGTCATGAGTGAGGTAGTTTCACTCATGCACCTTTAACTGCCTAGACGCATAAGCTACCACCTTACCATGCTGCATCAAAACACAACTAAGTCCCACACGGGATGCATCACAGTAAACTACAAAACCATCTACACCCTCGAAAGAGTCAAAACAGGAGCAGTAGTCAGCTTGTAGTTTAACTTCTCAAAACTATTTTCACACAAGTCAAACCATACAAACTTCACCTTTTTCTGAGTTAATTTAGTAAGCGGAGCAGCTACGGAGGAAAAACTCTTTACAAAAATTCTATAATAATCCGTCAAACCCAAGAAGCTCTGAATATCGGTTGGAGTCGTGGGTCTTGGCCATTTTCTTACTGCCTTAACCTTTTGGGGATCCACTCTAATCCCACCACTACATACAATATGCCTTAAGAAGGCAATAACATTCGGCTAGAATTCACATTTGGAGAACTTAGCATATAACTGATGATCCTTAAGGGTTTGAAGGATAATTCGAAGGTGATCGGCATAGTCCTTCTCACTTTTGGAATAGATCAGAATATCATCAATGAACACTATGACGAACAAGTTTAGAAACTGATGGAATACTCTATTCATAAGATCCATGAAGGTTGTAGGGGCGTTAGTCAACCCGAAGGACATGACTAAAAATTCATAATGGCCATATCTGGTTCAAAAAGCTGTTTTGGGAACATCTGACTCCCTAACATTCAACTGATGATAGCCCGAACGAAGGTTTATCTTTGAAAAACATCTAGCACCCTAAAGTTGGTCAAGAAGATCATCAATCCTAGTAAAAGGATACTTATTTTTAATCATGACCTTATTCAGCTGACGGTAGTCTATGCACATACGAAGGGAACCATCTTTCTTTCGCACAAAAAGTATAGGAGCACCCCAAGGAGACATATTGGGGCGTATAAAACCTTTATCTAGGAGATAGGCTAACTGTTCTTTCAACTTCTTTAGTTCTGCAGGATCCATTCTATATGGTGGAATAGAAATAGGGCGAGTATCTGGTAACATATTAATACCAAACTCTATCTCCCTATTAGGTGGTATCCCTAGGAGCCCATCTGGAAAGACTTCTGGAAATTCATTTACTACAGGGACAGACTAACGAGGAAGACCCTCAGCATTAGAGTCCTTGAACCAGATAAGGTAATATAAACAACCCTTAGAAATGAGTCTACGGGCTCTGAGATAGGATATAAAGTGGCCTTTAGGTGCTAAAGAATGTCCTTCCCATTTTATCACTAGTTTATTTGGGAAAGAAAAAGTGACTCTTTGAGTCCTACAATCTAATGTGGCATAGCACGAATAGAGCCAATCCATCCCTAAGATAGCATCAAAAGCAACTATATCAAGTTCTATGCAGTCTGTCACCGTATCCTGGCTAAAAATAAATACCACACAATTCTTATACACCCTCTTAGCCATAACAGAATCACCCACCAGGTTGGAAATAGAGAAAGGTTCAAAAATCACATCGGGCTCAAACCCGAAACCAATAGCCATATAAGGGGTCACATAGGATAAGGTAGACCCGGGGTCAAGTAACACATAAACATCATGGGAAAAGATTTTTAACATACTAGTGACAACATCTGGGAAAGCTTCCGCCTCCTGGGGGTTGGTCAAAGCCTATAACCTATTGAGACCGCTCCCAACAACTGATGTGGCACCCTTTTGGGGCGGGAGTGGTGCCGAAGAATTTGCCTAAGACTTTGCAGCACCAATATTCTTCCTAGAAGATGGACAGTCCCTCTTAAAATAACCCGGCTTACCATATAAATAATATACAAGTGTGCCCAACTGATACTTCCCTGGATAATTTCTACCACAATTCTCACACCACAGAAAAGTATGATACTGCTGAGCCACACTACCCTGCGACTGAGTATCCAGTGCTCTGGGTCCATGATGAGTCTGAAAACTCTGAGTTCGTCGGTCTGCTGGTGTTCTGGGAGCTGGGGCACTAGCAGCAAATTGTGTATTACCCCAGTTCTTCTTCTTCTGCCTTTTATTTCCCCACTTATCGCTTTAAGGCTGATTGTGACCCTAGCTGGCAGATCTAGCTTTTTTTTGCCTATCTTTTTTTCTCCCTAGCTTAAAAAATCCTCTTCTTTTTCTCTTCTACCTACTGCATATGAACTGTTAGCTTAGCAAAGTCCAACTCCTTATTCAGTATAGCTCCCTGACACTCAAGTATCAGATTATCTGAAAGGCCGGACGCAAGCTTCCTCATTCGGGCCCTCATACTGCTTGTTATCTCAGGAGCATAATGGGCCAGCTGATTAAACTTTAGAGTATACTCCTGAAAGATCATCTTACCCTGCTTAAGGTTCATGAATTCCTCCGACTTTGCCTCCCTCCATTCCAAAGGAAAGAACTGGTCAACGAAAGCATCTACAAACTCATTCCATTTCGAGGGCTCAACATTGTCACCTTCTGCATATTCCCAATCATTTTACCACTAATTCGCCACCTCTTTCACCTGACACCACCAATTCTACCCCTTCTACTTCATCTACATGTATCACTTTGAAGATCTTTTCTATTTCATCTACAAATTCCTGCAGGTCCTCTTCTACTTTAGTATTTGTGAATTTGGGAGGATTCATCCTTATGAATTGACTCACCTACGTAGCTTTAGAAGTAGCAGATCTAGACCTAGTATCTTGTGACCGCTGAGTCTATGCAGCCACCAGCTGTGTTAAAATATGAATGGATTGTCTAAATTCTTTATTTGAAATATCTTTCTGATTAGGAGAGGGATGGTTAACATTGGTCCATCGAGCCCAGGGTGGACTGGTCGGGACTAGAGGGACTCCCAGAGTAGGGACAAGGTCTAAAGTTGGAGCTCTGTTACGTGTCCTCATCCTATGAGTGGGATGAATTTTATCATTCTGAGCACTCTGATGAGAATTACGACGATGAGGCATGACAGTTATTTCTGTAAGACAAAAGATCACTAATTAGGAACAGACTTGACTCTGAAGCACAAACTAAATCACAAAGAAGGGAAACATTTCCTAAACGCCCAGTAGCCTCCTTCTTATAAGTGTGGTACACTATACACCCATAAATAAGACTACCCGATGCAATTTTGTAGACACCCTGGGACCATGAACCGTGCTCTGATACCAAGTTTATCACGACCCGAGTTGGGCCCCTAGCCATGATGAGCACCCCAAACCATGAAGGCCTGGAACACTCTTCTCTATGTGGTAATCATGCACAACATTCATAAAATAAAAGATACTGCAAAAATAGAAATCTAATACGAAAACATGGTCAATCTAAATGAGATCATAATACTGAAATCTAAAATCCAAAATATATCTGAATAATAATGTCTGACTCAGTCTATAAAATTTCTATTATGAATTAAACAAGTAGTCTGAATAACTGGGATAAGGCCCCCAGTAGACCAAAAACATAACTAAAAATAGTATCTGTAATAGTCAAGCCTTCTGGATCATAGAAGTCTTACCACTGCTCAGTCTTGTCAGTGATTTGAAATATGTACTGATTAGCTGGACCCCTAGACTGTGCCTCAGAACCTGAAAGGAGGGGGGTCAGCACAAAAGTATTGGCACGTGAAGCAGTCCAAAATAGAGTATTTGAACACACACACACACACACATATATATATAATATGAGAGCAAAGTTTTCATT
>NC_061117.1:188625626-188647086 GCF_002878395.1 Capsicum annuum | reverse complement strand
TGCATAAAAAAGTTTCTGAAAACACATGGGCATCATTCAAAAATCATAAGTCATTCTTGTCAAAACAGTTCTTATCTTTGTATTACTTATGAGTTAGGTGGCGCTCCCCTACAGGTCTGATATTCCACGGGCTATATGGAATCCGCCATTGACTCGGCGGGGAATCCACCAACCCAAGTGTGCCGCAAGGGTTGGAATGTCTGAGTCTGATATGCCACACAGCACTAGGCCAGCATAATATAATATACCTAGATCGGCAAATCACAGTTTTGTGAAATGAGTTGTCAAAACTCATGCCTTCTTCGGGGAACCACCTAAGCTCTCTTTATGCCCTATTTTAGCCTTTTCTGAACATGCATCATTCTGAAGTTCTAAAATATGTAAATCTGATAAAGTCTGATTTCTGTATTAGTCTGTGTCTGTTATGGCATTTTCTGAGTTTCGTATCATCATACAAAGACTTGCAAGTCCTATTTCCGATCCATGATGTCATAAGAATAATCTTTCATAAAAATATAATTTCAGACCACCCAAACATGTAATTTTCATAAGAGATTTCATGTTCCGAAACTCAAGTCAAAATCATGCAAAAACTTTCATCAAACATATGGTGGTCATGTGCTTTTGGCAAAACCATGCACTCTTTCATTACATGTATATTCAACATTCACAACCCTCTCTCTCGTATTCAAAAGTCATATTCAAAACATAGAAAAAGCTAAATTATTTCATATTATGCTTTTCAAAATGCATTCAAAACTATTCACATCATACGAAGATGGGAAAACTCATAATAAGAGAGGGATTCATTATAATTCATGCTCTCAATTAAATAATCATGCCTGAACACATACACACATATATACATAATTTTAAATCAATTTGAAGGAAAGGTCTAAAGACCAAAAGAATATCATCAAAACCTCTAAAACATGATTACATTCATAAATTTCAAAACCCCATTCTTAAAACATAAATTCTATGCCCATGAGATTTTAAGAAAACCCCGCGTACCTCGAATTTAGAAAACAATGGGTGCTTCTTGAAGCCAACGACCTGGGGATTCCAAATTTGCAATTTTCTTCGAAAACCTACGGTTGAATCTTGAACTACTTGGATTTTTATTTTGAAACCCTAGAGAGTGTTCTTGAGATAATTTCATGAATGTGGGTGTATTTTGGCTCTTTAGGGATTTCATCCCATGTTTAAGTTGATGGGGGATTAGACAGTTACTAAAATGCCCTTAATTTTCCAGATAAGCTGAAAAATTTAGCCTGGGGAAATCCACCAGGTGGTACGGGACCTAGAGCACCACTATTAAGCAAGCATCGCATGCTCTATCACGGGATTTCTTTTTGGTCGTGTGATCCAATGGGAGGCGCGGGCTAATCTCCCGATGCTACTGGAATGCAAATCCAAACTTGCCCTTAAGCTTGTCTAAAAATCCTAAAACTCACCCAGGATGTCCTACGACCTTGCCCCATCGCAAAGCAACAAGAAAATCTAAAAATGAAGGTTGGGAAGGTCAAAAATAAAATCCATGAAGATTACTAGTAAAAATTGAGTCTATGTCCTTTGACACTTAGAAAAATTTCATGTTTTCAATTCTAAGGCCACACCACAAAGAATTAGTACATGCACGACTTTTACGGGGTGTTACAGTATCGTTGGAAAGCTGGTTCAATTATCTACACAGTGGTGGGTTTAGAGCTTGAAAATTCTACATGTATTAAGAGTTATTCATTTTCAAAGCTAACCCTTGGCATTCTAGAAGCTAAACTGAGCTAGGAAAAGTATGGGGTGTTATATTATCTCCCCCTTGGGAACATTCATTCTTGAATGAGACAAGTTAAACTGAAGATTTTAAGGAACTGACGCTATCTATGATTGTATGCACAACTAAAACAACTACATGGCTGAATCTAAAACATACCGAGTAATTGAACTAATCTTTGAGTGCATGAATTTACATGAAGATTACTATATAGATGAATCTGAGAGTGGGAAATAATTGAATTAAGAAAGACTGTTACCTTTGCTAAATCTGAGTTCGTGGAGAAAAGGTGAGGATACTTGGTTTGCATGTCTGCTTCTGCTTCCCAAGTAGCACCTTCAACAAACTGATTTCTCCACAGAACTGTGACCAAGGAAACTTCTTTGTTCCTTAGTCTATGGATCTTATGATCAAGAATCTCTACTAGAATTTTTCATATGAAAGGTTATTCTGAATAGTTGTGCTTTCTAGATGGACTACAATAGTTGATCGTCCATTCACTTCTTCAATAAGGACATATGGAACACTGGATGTACTAATGATAAGCCTGTGGGTAGCTCAAGACCATATGCTACCTTCCCAACACGACTAAATATCCTATAGAGGCCTACATATTAGGGACTAATCTTTCCTTTTTCGCCAAATCTCTTCACCCCCTTTATGGATAAAACCTTCAAATACACCAGATCATCTACTTCAAACTCAAGATGTCTCCTTCTTACATCTGCATAAGATTTCTGACGACTCTGAGCTGCTTTCAATCTCTATCGAATCAACTGAACTTTATCCATGGATTCAAACACCATATCTATCCAATCAAAGTGGCCTCACCTACTTCAAACCAACTTATTGGTGATCTACATCTCTTCCCATAAAGAGCCTCAAACGGGGCCATCTGAATACTAGAATGGTAATTATTATTGTAGGCAGACTCGATCAATGAAAAGTGGTCATCCAAACTACCTTTGAAATCAAAAAATACATTCCCTCAGCATATCCTCTAAGGTCTGAATGGTCCTCTCTTTCTAACTATCTGTCTACGAATAAAAAGCTGAACTGAGATGAACTTGGGTACCAAAACCCTTCTGAAAGGCTTTACAAAACTGAGAGGTAAACTGAGTACCTTTATCTGAGATAATGGACAAGGGAACTCCATGCAATCTAACCAACTCTCTAATATATAGCTTAGCATAATCTTCATCTATGTAGGACATGTGAACTGGCAATAAATGAGCTAAATTGGTTAATCTATCTATAATAACCCAAATCAAATCATGTTGACGACGCAAATAGGGTAATCCAGTTACAAAGTCCATATTCACCTCTTCCCACTTCCAAGTGGAAATACCAAACTCCTGCAATATCCCCATTGGTCTTTGTTATTCTACCATAACCTGTTGACAAGTTTCATACTTAGCTACAAATTCTTCTATATCTTTTTTCATATCACTCCACCAATAGACTTCCTGCAAATCACGGTACATCTTGGCAACTCCTGGATGAATGGAGTAACACACACCATACACTTCTGCCATAATCTACAGCCTCAAATCGTCAACACCTGGCATACATAATCTACTCTGGTATTTCAACACATCATCTCCCCCTTGGAAGAAGACCTCTACCCTTTGGTCTTTAACTGACCCCTTCAGTTTGACCAAACTAGGATCCTTATCCTACTTCTCTTTCACTTCATATACTAGAGAAAATTCTGAACTATGTTGAACCCAGACATTCCCTTCAGTTGATTCAACCAACCTCACACGAAATAGAGCTAATCGATGAACTTCCTGACCTAGTTCTCTCTTATCATTCTCCACATGAGCAACACTGCCCATAGATAATCTACTAAGGGAAATTGCCACTATATTGGCCTTGCCTGGATGATACAAAACATTTATGTCATAATCCTTCAACAATTCTAACTACCTTATCTAACGAAGGTTTAACTCCCTATGAGTAAACACATACTGCAAATTTTTGTGATTCATAAACACATCAACATGTACCCCATAAAGATAGTGCCTTCAGATTTTTAATATCAACACAATTGCAGCTAACTCAGGATCAAAGATAGGGTAGTTCTTTTTGTGAGGCTTAAGATATCTAGAGGCATAGGCTATGACCTTATCTCTCTACATCAAAACACAACCCAAACCAATTCTAGAAGCATCACCATAGACAATGAACCCATCTGTACTATCAGGTAGTGCTAAAATTGGGGCTGAAGTGAGTCGAGTCTTCAACTCTTGAAAACTTGTTTGACAGGAATCTGACCATTAGAAATTAACTTTCTTTTGGGTCAATCTAGACATAAGGGATGTAATAGATAAAAAATCCTTAACAAAATATCTGTAATAGCCAATTAAACCCAAGAAACTTGTAATATCTAATGAAAAAATAGGTCTAGGCTAGTTTTTACTGCCTCTATCTTTTAGGGATCAACTCTAATACCATCACTATAAATAATATGACCGAGGAAAGCTATAGATCTTAGCCAAAAGTCACATTTGCTAAATTTTGCGAACAACTGGGGATCCCTAAGAGTTTGCAACACAATTCTAAGGTGGTTTGCATACTCATCTTCATTTTGAGAATAGACAAATATATCAACTATAAAGACTATGAAAAACATATCCAAATAATATTTGAACAATTGGTTTATCAAGTCCATAAAGGCTACTGGCATATTTTTTAGCTAGAAGGACATGACTAGAAACTCAAAATGACCATAACGGGTTTTGAAAGTTGTCTTTAGAATATCACATTCCCTTACTCTAAGCTGATAATAGCCAGATTATGATGCCCCGAGTCTGTACCCCGAACGCTATACAGTGCTTATAATTCTGAAGGACCACAAGCTAACCCATGACTAGTACCTACTGTAATAACTGAATAACAATACTAAAAAATGCTGAATTTAGGCAAAAATAGCCATAAGGTTCAAATCTAAAAATCAATTACTAAATACGAAAATCAATACTGTAAACTAAACATCTGTCTAAAAAATACTCTATGTCTGAAAAGTTTCTACTGTTTGAATAGGGTGTTGATGGGACAAGTCCCCAACTAACATTGACTACTAAAATAAATGGAGTACTAAAATACTGGAATAATAAATTTGACCTCTAATAATGAGGACTCACCACTAGTCTATTGCTGATGGATTAGGATCCTAAGTTTGATCAGGAGCCCGTGCGTCTGAACCTATGATATAAGACATCATTGTGTAAAAAAAAGGTATGCATCAGTACTTTGAATGTACTAGCATGCTAAGTAAGGTAGGCTGAGATGCATGGGTTCATATGCATGAATAATACTGACTGAATAACATAAGTATAACTGAATGAGAGTACATGCATGAATACATAACTGTAACTGAGGTCGTGATAACACTAGATACTGAATTTTGAATCACTGATTTATTCATATCTAAGTTTACTGATACTGTATTACTATTAATTGGGTGACTGTATCCGACAGTCCTAATTCTATGGAACTATTCTGAGTTCCATCCTGAACAGAGTACCTGTGTCTGACAGTCTTAATTTCTATAGAACTGAACTGAGTTCTATTCTGAAGACTAAAACTAAGACTGTGGGAGATAATTATCTAACTGATATTCCCCTTTCTGAATGGATTAGGGTCCAACCTGTAACCTTAGTTAGAAGGGTGTCAGTACTAGGCCATGGGTAAAGACAAGTTGAGTCCCTCATCTGGTAGGTGCTCTGAATGAGAATGGTAGTACCCTCAACTGGAGGGTAAGATACGTCATCAACCCTTAACTAGCATGTTCATGTCTCAGCCTATGGTTGCCACATAGTTCTAGAACACAAGGACTACTTCTAAGGATCACACCCTCTACTGGCAGGTGAGTCCCCATTTTTGGGTTCACTCGGTGCTGAATCCTACTCCCAACTAAATAGACATTGGATTGAGTTTTAAACTATACTAGGATGGACTATATTGTTACTGATTGTACTATCTAACTGAACTAAACTGAGTTCACTAAATTTTGAATTGATTACTGAACCATTGATCATGATATAACTGATACTACTCTGTAACTGACACTGACTCTAGATATACAGCTAAATTATCGGGTATTAAATACCCTCAGGACTCGATAGCATAAAAAGTAAATCACTGTATGACTTTAGTAGCATAATGGTACTAGCTTACTAATAATACATTCACTTAGTCATTTTTGTCAAACGTTTGCTATACATGAGCTTGTGCATGATTGAAATCACACAATAACATGTTATGCTTGGACTATATAATCACATAAGCATTTTGACAAACACTTGCGGAGCATGGGTATTTCACATATAAATAAATATGTAGTAATATCATGGATTCTACATTCAACTTGCAATTTAATAGTTTGACATGTAGTTCACAAAATTCAATTCACAATTAACTAGTTTGCATAAAACTTAGGACAAATCATGGAATTAGATCACCATTAACATCATAATCATTAATACATTCAAGATCCAACATGAAATCCATAAAATCAATTAACTTGTATAAAAAAAGTTTCTTCAACTCCAAGGATGGAAGAAAACCCTTGGATGAACATTTCACATAACTTGGTATTCAAATTTACGAAGAATGATGATGAAATATTGAGTCTTGAATTTAAAATTTGATCTCCTAGAGTTTTTGTTCTTGAGTGGTTTGAGAAAGAATCAGTATATTTTGCTAATTAAAGGCTAAATTTTGTGTTTTGGAGGCTGAAGGATGTGGAAAAATAACCCAAATACCCCTAAGAATTCGGCCTTTTTAATGACTAAAAACTAAACTATCAATGTGCAGACCGACACACTGCGTCGTTGACATCAATGTGATAGCCAATGCACCACATCGAGTCTACGACAGTTCACTAGAATATGCACTGGGAGCAGGAGGAAAATATTCATCGATGCAATAGGAGATGCAGCGCGTCGATATCGCATTGATCCACTGGTTTGGACTTCAAAACATGCCTCAAACAAAGTTTGAAAAATACAAAACTTGTCCGAGAACACCTACTGATATTCCTGATCATGAGTTAACCTAAAAATCAATATTTAAAGGTCATAAGGGTCGTGAAAAAGGATTGCCAACTTACGAAGGCTAAAATAACTCTAAGTATGGATACTTAGCTGAATTTTTTTCTAAGTATGGGGCCCCTTACTAGTTTTACAGGACTGAATCAAGCTTAAGATTTTGCGGGGTCTTACAATATCTCTACCTTGGGAACATTTGTCCTCGAATGAGACTGACTAAGCTGGGAACACTGAAAGACTGAATTTAGATATTGGATATGCACAACTGCAATATGATTTCATAACTGACACTACTGATACGCTGAAATTTCATACTGAACATGCATATCTGATGTATGAGTACATAGCTGAACATGATTCATGAATGCATGACTTGTATTGTTAATAAGATGAGTTTCTCATGCTGAACATGTAGATCTGATACATAAAGTCACAACTAAATATGCAATGGTAATTGGTACCAAGTCTATAAAGGAAAACCTAAGCATGGAAATGAGTAAGTTTCAAGAAAAAATTGTTACCTTGGGTTGAGTCTGAGTTGGCGGAGAAAAGGTGAGGATACTTGGTTTCTATATTTGCTTCTACCTCTCACGTAGCTCCTTCAACAGACTGATTCTGCTAAAGAACTTTGACTAGAGGGACCTCTTTGTACCTCAGTCTGTGAATCTAAAAATTAAGGATTTCGATTGCAATCTCCTCATAACAGAGGCTGTTATGAATGTCTATACTCCCTACAGGGACTACAATTATTGGGTCACTTATGCATTTCTTTAGCAATGAGACATGGAACACTGGATGGACTGAAGCTAAGTTTGAAGGCAACTCAAGCTTATAAGCTACCTTTCCGAAATGGCTAAGAATTCGGTAAGGAACTATATATTGGGGACTAACCTTCCCCTTTTTGCAAAACCTCTTCACTCCTTTATAGGAGAGATTTTTAAATACATATAATCACCAATCTCAAACTCAAGATCCTTTCTGCGAACATCTGCATATGATTTTTATCGGCTCTTAGCTATCTTAAGCCTTTTCCTGATTAGATGAACCTTTTCTAAGGCATTAAAGACTAAATCAGGACCTACTAATATGGCCCCTCCTACCTCAAAGGAACCAATTAGAGATCTGCATCTCCTACCATAAAGTGCCTCAAACGGAGCCATCTGAATGCTAGAATAATAGGTGTTGTTATATGTGAATTCAATCAAAGGTAAGTGGTCATCCCAACTACTTTTAAAGTCTATCACACATGCTCACAGCATATCCTCTAAAGTCTGAATGGTCCTTTCTACTTAACCATCTATCTGAGGGTGGAAAGTGGTACTAAGATGGACTTGGGTACCAAGACCCTTCTGAAATGCCTTCCAGAAATGAAAGGTGAACTACGTACCTCTATCTAAGATAATGGAAAATAGAACTCCATGTAACCTGACCACTTTTCTGACATAAACTTAGCATAGTCCTTGGCTGAAGAAGAGGTATGGACAGGTGGGAAATGAGCTGATTTGGTTATCCTATCTACAATGACCCAAATTAAATCATGTTGACTACGAGTATAAGGCAAAACCATCACAAAACCCATTTTCACTTTTTCCCACTTCTAAGTGGGAATACTGAACTCCTTCATAGACCCACTAGGTTTCTGATGCTCAATCTTAACCTGCTGACATGTTGAGCGTTTGGCTACAAACTCTGCAATGTCTCTTTTCATGTCACTCTACTAATAGATCTGCCACATATTACGGAACATCTTAATGGCCCCTGGATGAATATAGTAATGCATACCATAAGCTTCTGCAAGAATCTGTTGTCTTAGGTCATCTACACCTGGCACACATACCCGACCCTGAAATTACAGAACACCATCTCCCCCTTGGAAGAAAACCTCTACCTTCTGATCTCTGACTAATTCATTCAACTTAGCTAGACTGGGATCGCTATCATATTTTTCCTTCACCTCAGAAACTAAGGATGATTCTGAACTACTCTACATCCATACATTACATTCTGCTGAATCGAGTTAGAGAACATCTAGTTGGGCAAGCTGATGAATTTATTAGGATAACTTCTTCTTACCATCATCCACATGAGCAATAATACCCATATACATCCTACTAAGAGCATTAGCCACTATGTTAGCCTTGCCTAGATGGTACAGAACACTCATGTCGTTGTCCTTCAACAACTCCAACCTATTTCTTTGATGGACGTTTAGGTCTTTCTAAGAGAACGCATACAGTAGGATCTTATGGTTAATGAACACATCAACGTGCACACCATACAAGTAATTCCTCCAAATCGTTAAGGTAAATACTACTACTTCTAACTCAAGATCATAAGTAGGATAGTTATTTTTATGATATTTGAGCTTTCTAGAGGCCTAGGCTATGACCTTGCCTCTTTGAATCAAAACACACTGCAAACCAACCCTGAAAGTATGAAAATATACTATAAATTTGTCTGAACTATCTGGTAGAGTCAAAACTGGGGCTGTAGTGAGCCGAGTCTTCAAATCCTAAAAACTCTTCTTGCAAAAATCTGACCACTGAAATTTGACCTTCTTCTAAGTCAATCTGGACATAGGGGATGCAATAAATGAAAATCCTTCAACAAAACATCGGTAATAGCTAATCAAACCTAAGAAATTCTAGATATCCGATGGAGAGATAGGTCTGGGCTAGTTTCTTACTACTTTAGTCTTTTGGGGATCAACTCTAATGACATCAGTGGAAATGATATGACCGAGGAAAGCTACCGACCTTAGCCAAAATTCACATTTACTGAATTTGGCCAACAACTGATGGTTTCTGAGAGTCTATAACACTATTCTGAGATGGTCTGCATGATCATGCTCACTGCAGAAGTAAACAAGGATATCATCTATGAAGACTATGATAAACAGGTCCAAGTACTACTTGAACACGTGGTTCATCAAGTTTGTCAAAGCTGTTGGGCATTGGTAAGACCAAAGGACATGACTAAGAATTTGAAGTGACCATACTAAGATCTGAAAGCTATTTTTGGAATGCCACATTCTCTGACTCTGAGTTGATGATAACCAGATCTGAGGTCTATCTTAGAAAAGTAACTGGTACCCTGAAGTTGGTTAAACAAGTCATCAATTCTAGGAAGTGTATACTTGTTCTTGATCATGACTTTATTTAGTTGATGGTGGTCTATACACATTCTGAGAGAACTGTCTTTCTTATGCACGAATAGAACTGGTGAACCTCACGGGGACATACTAGGCCTGATGAATCCCTTGTCTAGGAGATCTTTCAACTATTCTTTTAATTCTCTGAGTTATGCAGGAGCAATTCTATATGGTGGAATAGATATGGGCGTAGTATCTGGAAGAAGGTCTATTCCAAAGTCGATTTTCCTTTTGGGAGGAACTTTGGGAATATCTTCGGGGAAACACGTCTGGGAATTCACATGCTACTGATACTAACTCAAGAGTAGGGGTTTCTGATCTAGAGTCCTAGACTCAAACGAAATGGTAGACATATCCCTTTGATATTATTTTCCTTTCCCTAAGGTAATAAACAAGCTAACTCCTAAGTGCTGAAGTACTACCCCTCCACTCTAGGACGGGCTCATTCGAGAACTGAAACTAGACAATTCTATTTCTACTGTCGACTGAGGCATAGCAGGAATAAATCCAATCCATGTCGAGAATGACATCAAAGTCAGTTATCTTTAATTCAACTAAGTCTGTTCAAGTGACTTTTGAAGATACCATAACCGAAAAGTTCATGTATACCAATCGGGCTATATAGATTTACCCACTGGATAGAGACTGAGAAAGACTCTACTAGGATTTTGGGACTGACTCTGAAGTAGACAGCTATATATGAAGTTATAAAGGATAAAAAAATCTCCTAGATCTAGCAAAGTATAAACATGTAAATAATAAACTTGTAACATACCAATGAGCACATCAGGAGAACATTCCTGATCCTGTCGGGATTGAAGGGCATAGAGTTTGTTTGGGCGTTGCCCACTAGCGGCACTGGAAGTGGCATCCTGCTGATTCGGGTGACCAAACTGAATAGAAGGATGGTCGGACTGACCCTATTGGCATAAATCCTTTCCCATTTGAGCCATTACTCTATACTCCCGCATCCTGTGGCCTGACTTACTGCATCCAAAATATACATCACTGCCAGCTCTACACAATCCCTTATGGTTCTTACCACATTCTTCGCAAAGCAAATTAGTACGAATACCCTTTCCCCCACCTTACGACTTAAAGCGTGATGCCCCATTTCGATTGTCATTCTTAATCTTAAGCACTGGCACCCTGGCTGAAGGAGGAACTAAGGCTGAGAATCTCTAACGGAATTGGGAGCGGTTACTACCCCCTGATCTTGGCTTAGAATTATTTGTTATAGCCCTATTATTCTTCCTACGCTCCATTCCCTCACCTTGCTGAGGGCAAGTCAATAACCTAGATAGGAAAATAGTCTGTAAGTGGTTCTGAGCAACTACTGAATAAGCTAGTATAGTGAAAGCATCTCTAAATTCAGCATGAGAGACATCTCATTTAGGGGATTTGCCTAAATGGGGTGAGAAACTGGCCGGTTTTTCATCTCTTTTTCCATTAGCTTTTTTGGGAGACATGTTTTGGAAGCATAAGGAAGAGGTGAATTAGACTGAGAGTTTAACTGGAGCTCATGCTCACTTGCATGACATGAATACTAAAATAAGGAAAACTTTTCCTAAAACATCTAATAGCCTCCTATCCATAAGTGTGGCGCATTATACACCCATGCACAAGACTCTACTAGATGTGTCTTTTAGAGTTTCTAGGACTACTTTGAACATTAGGCTATGATAACAAGTTTGTAATGCCCCGAGTCTGTACCCCAAATGCTACATGGTTCTTATAATCTCGAAGGACCACAAGATAACCCATGATTGGTACCTGCTGCAATAACTACTAATAATACTGGAAAATGTAGAATTCAGGCAGAAATAGCCATAAGGTTCAAAACTGAAAATCAATTCTAAATACTAAAATCAATTCTATAAATTGAACATCTGTCTGAAAAATATACTATGTCTCAAAAGCGTCTACTGACTGAGCAGGGAGTTGATGGGACAAATCCCTAACTAACTCCAACTACTAAAATAAATAGAGTACTAAAATACTGGAATGATAAATCTATCCTCAAACAATGAGGACCCTCCACTAGTTTGCTACTGATTGATAAGGTTGCTAAGTATGATCAGGAGCTCGTGCGTCTGAATCTATGATATAAGACATCATAGCACAAAAGAAAGGTATGCGTCAGTACTTTGAATATACTGGTATGCTCAGTGAGGTAGGATGAGATGCATGGGTTCATATGCATGAATAATACTAACTGAATAACATGAGTATAACTGAATGAGAGTACATACATAAATACGTAAACTATAACTGATGTCGTGATAACACTAGATACTGAGTTCTGAATTACTAATTTGTTGATGTCTCAGTTTACTGATACTGTATTAATGTTAACTAGGTGACTGTACCCAACATTCTTGATTCTATAAAACTATTCTGAGTTTCATACTGAATTATGACTGTGTCTGAGAGTCCTAATTTCTGTAGAACTGAATTAAGTTCTATTCTGAAGACTAAAACTGAGACTGTGAGAGGTAATCATCTTATCGACATGCTCCTTTCTAAATAGATTAGGGTCTAACCTATAACCCAAGTTGGAAGGGTGTCAATATCATGCCACGGGTAAAGATAAGCTAAGTCACCCTCATTTAGTAGGTGCTCTGAATGAGAATAGTGGTACCCTCAACTAGAATTTAGGACACCTCATCAACCCTCAATTAGCAAGTTGATGTCTCAACCTACGCTGGCTACGTAGTTCTGGAACACAAGGACTGCCACTAAGGATCACACCCTCTACTAGCAGTTGAGTCCCCATCCTTACGTTCACTCAGTGCTGAGTAGGTTCCTAACTGAATAAACACTGGACTAAGTTTTGAACTGTACTAGGCTGGACAGAACTGTTACAGATCATACTGTCTAATTAAATTGAACTGAGTTCACTGAATTCTGAATTGATTACTAACTGAGTTCTGAACTGATTACTGAACCACTGATCATGATATAAATGATACTACTCTGTAACTGGACATTGGCTCTAGATATACAGCTAAATTATCAGGCATTAAATATCCCCAGGACTCAATAGCATGAAAAGTAAATCACTTCTTGACTTTAGTAGCATAATGGTACTAGCTTGCTAATAATATATTAACTTAGACATTTTTTGTCAAACGCTTGCTATATATGAGTTTGTATAGTATTGAAATCAGTAATGCCCCAAAAAATGGGTCCCGGAGAGTCACACGGTGCTTGAGGCTATGAGTAGCTCCAAGCTAACCCTTTAAGCAATTTTCATTTAGTTCAACACAAATCAACGGGGTTTCCATAAATAACCCTCAAATATCAACAGAGTAATCATCATCCATGAATAAAAGAATTTTAGAAAGATAACAAAATACGACTTATTAGTCAACTCCCAACATCTATACTA
The DNA here is from genome assembly GCF_002878395.1 of Capsicum annuum. NCBI lineage: Eukaryota > Viridiplantae > Streptophyta > Magnoliopsida > Solanales > Solanaceae > Capsicum > Capsicum annuum. Next base: position 188,633,716 of record NC_061117.1, on the reverse strand, counting down.
GTCTGGCAAGCCTCTAAGAAATTAATAAAACCAGCGAGCCATTGAGACATGCCCCAACTGACTCATACTCAGTTATCAAATGTAAACAATTCCGTGAAACCAACATCAAATATCACATCCTCAAAACATGAGAACTCACCACAACAGATGATATAGAACACCATGCCCAAAGAATCACTGTTGAACCTGGAACTGAGCACCTGAACCTACATTCCGAGAAAATGAAGTCCACATCCGAAGATGTGGGTCAGTACCATGGAAAGGAACCGAGTATACGGGGGTGTATTCAGTTGTATAAACATCATCATCATAAATATTTATAAGAAATATGCAGGATGTATGAAAGACTCACATAGCCCGAGGAAAATTATCATAATCATGAGAGGATGAAATAAGTACAATAACACATGTGAGTCATCATATAATTTTTCAATCACTTTCAGTTCATCAAGAATATCAATTCTCATAATATAAATATCATTTAAATCTTTCGAAAGAATAACTTTCACAATTCTACTTACAAATCACTTCACCATTCACCATAGACACAAGGAAACACACACACGCTGGGAGATGCTATAACCGACATAAACCATGTGAGCTATATGGAGTCCAACATACAACCCACGTTGGGGAGAGCCGTCCTACCCTTGCCATCAGAGTAGGACTATCGATATCAAATCCACACAAACTAGTGATCACTATATAAATCAGCCTCAAGCTCACTCCTACGGGGGCACATCGTTCAAGGGAAGTAAGGTCGCTTTATACCTCCCACTCGGTGCTAAAGATTTCTCCCAGACTTAGCTCAGATCATTTCAAAGACAATCCATAACAAAATAATTTCAGTAATATATAAATATACATCGAGAGCAATCATGGTTCCCATCTATCAAAATCAACCATGTTGTAGATTTCTTTCATACTCAAGTTCAAAACAACTCCATTAAGACCAAAAGGTCAAATCATTCAAAATATCTCAAATATTCAACCTCAACGTGCTTATAACACACACTTTCTAAAAAAATACAATTTTCAATGGGGATTCACGACCCAAATATCAAAATCATGATAAATATCGTTCAAGATTCATGCTTTATATCTCCACACATGTAAATTCATCTTACAAAATCATAAACATCAAGATTTCATAATAATCATCATAAGATATGGGTTCATGCTTCAAATTAGTAAAAATCAAATAAAAATCATGCCTTTGTAAAGAAAATTACTTTTGGGCACAAGAACAAAAGTGAGTTCTTGTTGAAAAACCCCATATACCTTGAATGATGAACTTTAGATCGATACTCATTTTTGAGATGTTAATCGTGCCTTTGAATGATGGTTCTTGAAGTTCTTGAACTAGGAACTTGGAATCTTGAATAAATTTGCAGAATTAATGGTGAACTTTGGAGGTTCTTGAAGTTGGATGTAGGAGCTTAGGGTTTTCTTTTTGAGGGAATTGGATGAAATATAACATATAATGCTTCTAATAGGCTTTAATATAGGGTTTGGAAGGATTTTGGGTGAGGGTGAATGACCAAAACGCCCTTTAAAATCCAAATAATTCTCGAATCTGTCCTTTGGTGGACTGTTTTGATAGTCTGAAGTAGATCAACCACAACATTTTACTCTGATATTCAAATTGGATAAAACCAATTTCATTGAAAAGAGGACTCTCATTCATTTCCGTTGATATGTAGTATCTCACCCAGATCATTGTGTACGAGGAGTTATGATCATTTGAAGTTGACCCAAAAATTCTCTTTTGATAGGTTGAAGTAGATCGACCATAACTTTTTGCTCTGATAGACAAATTGGATGAAACCAATTTCATTGGAAAGAGGACTCGAAGTTCCATTGATATATAGTATATTACCCATATCATTATGTACAAGGAGTTATGATCGTTTAAAGTTGGAGCAAAAATACGCCAGGCCTCAGTACTTTTTCCTGCAAGTTTTACTGTTTACTACTATTCACGGTTCGATCGAAATGTTCATAACTCGTGGGTCGGGTGTTCGTTTTGAATGATCCACATATCGTTGGAAAGATTATTCGATACTCTATGCAATGGTGGGTTATAATCTAAGAGATTCCACACGGAAAATTTATAATTCACTGTAGAATTTAGAACCCAACACGTTTACGCACAAAATTTCAACAAAAAATTTCTTGGGGTATTACATCATCCCCCCTTTGGAAACATTCGTCCTCGAATGATGCTAGACATGCCAAGATTAGATAGGAAATATACCATACAGCTGAAACTATTCGTTAGACTCATCACCACATCGTTTCTCACTCCGAATGCAACATAGAATGCATAATTTCAAGAAACTACAGTTGAACACATAATAAATGATAGCTGAACTGCTGTAACTTTTATCCAAAGTGCATGATTTAGGAAAGAACGATACCTTATGCTTGATCGGAGTTCACGGAAAATAGGTGCAGGTACTTGGATTTCATATTCGCCTCATCTTCCCAAGTTGCACCCTCAACAGATTGGTTTCGCCACAACACCTTGACTAGGGGAACTTCCTTGTTCCTTAGTATTCGGACACTGAAATCAAGAATCTCAACAGAAATCTCATCAAAAGAAAGATTTTCTTGAATGTCAGAACTCATAGAAGAATCCACTACCAAATCATCGCTAATATGATTTCTAAGCATGGAGACATAGAATATTGGATGAACAGAGGACAACTCGGAAGGTAACTCGACCTCATAAGCTACCTTGCCAACACGACTAAGAATTTTGTAAGGACCAACATAACGAGGACTAAGCTTTCCCTTATTTCCGAATCTCTTCACCCCCCTCATGGGTGAAATTTTCAGATATACTAGGTCACCAAATTCAAACTCAAGGTCTCTCCTTCTAACATCTGCATATGACTTCTGACGACTCTGCGCAGTTTTCAACCTTTCCCTAATCAACTTAACTTTTTTCATAGCCTCAAATACCGAATTAGGACTACTCACAGCCGCTTCACCCACCTTGAACAAACCTATGGGTGATCTACACTTTCTTCCATATAAGGCTTCAAACGGAGCCATGCCAATACTAGAGTGGAAACTGTTATTGTAAGCAAACTCTATCAACGGTAAGTGATCATCCCAACTTTCCTTAAAATCAAGTGCAAAATCTCTCCACATATCCTCTAAGGTCTGGATGGTCCGCTCAGCCTGACTATCGGTCTGCGGATGAAAAGTAGAACTCAAAAGCACTTGGGTACCAAGACTATTCTGAAAAGCTTTCCAAAATTGCAAAGTGAACTGAGTACCCCTATCCGAAATGATAGACAAGGGAACTCCATATAGTCTGGCTAGATCTCGGATATACAATCTAACGTAATCCTTAGTAATATATGAAGTATGAACAGGCAAGAAATGAGCAGACTTAGCCAACCTATCAACCACAAACCAAATGGAATCATGATGGCATCGAGAAGGAGGTAAATCAATCACGAAGTCCATAATTATCTCTTCCCACTTCCAGGTGGGAATACTAAACTCTTGTATCATACCACCAGGTCTTTGGTGTTCAACCTTAACTTGTTGGCATGTTGCACACTTAGCTACAAACGATGCTATATCTTTCTTCATGCCACTCCACCAGTAGATTTCCCAAAAGTCTCGGTACATCTTGGTGGCACCAGGATGAATAGAATATCGTGCCCCGTGCATTTCCGCCATAATCGTCTGTCTCAGATCATTAATATTCGGGACACACAATCTACCATACAATCTCAACACACCATCTCCCCCTTGGGAGAAAACCTCTACTTTTTGGTCCTTGACTAACTTCTTCAGTCTGACCAAACTAGCATCTAAGTATTGCTTTTCCTTTACTTCTGAAACCAAGGAGGATTCGGAACTACTCTGAACCCCTATACTACCTTCAGCAGAGTCAAACAACCTAACCCCTAATCTATCCAAATGATTTACATCACGAGCCAACTCTTTCTTACCTTCTACCACATGCGAAACACTACCCATGGACATACTACTTAGGGCATCCACCATAATATTGGCCTTGCCCGAATGGTACAGCACACTCATATCATAGTCCTTTAATAATTCTAACCATCGTCTCTGTCTAAGATTCAATTCTCTCTGGGTAAACACATACTGCAACTCTTATGATCAGTGAAAACATCAACATGGACACCATACAGATAGTGTCTCCAAATTTTCAAAGTAAACACAACAGCAGCCAACTCAAGGTTATGGGTGGGGTAACTTTTCTCATGGGGTTTCAACTGTCTAGAAGCATAAGCTATCACCTTACCCTTCTGCATCAATACAAAACCCAACCCAATTCTCAAAGCATCACAGTACACCACAAAACCATCAAACCCATCAGGCAAAGTCAAAACAGGGGCTAAAGTGAGTCGAGTCTTCAACTCTTGAAAACTCTTCTCACAAGACTCAAACCATAAGAACGTCACTTTCTTTTGGGTCAACCAAGTCATAGGAGAAGCTATAAAGGAGAAACCCTCAACAAAATGGCGGTAATAGCCAGCTAAACCCAAGAAACTTTAGATATCAGTCAGAGAAATAGGTATAAGCCAATTTCTAATAGCTTTGGTCTTTTGGGAATAACTCTAATACCCTCAAAAGAAATGATATGACCTAGAAAAAAAACTGACCTTAGCTAAAACTCATACTTACTGAACTTGGCAAAAAACTTGTGATCTCTAAGGGTTTGCAAGAAAGTTCGGAGATGATCAAAATGTTCATCCTCACTACGGGAGTACACCAGTATATCATCGATGAACACTATGATAAACATATCTAGATATAGTCTGAACACTCGATTCATGAGGTCCATGAAAGCTGCTGGGGCATTAGTTAACCTGAAAGACATAATAAGAAACTCAAAATAGCCATAACGAGTTCGGAAAGTGGTTTTCGAGATGTCACACTCTCTAACTTTGAGTTGATGATAGACGGAACGAAGGTCTATCTTTGAGAAATAACTTGCACCTTGCAATTGACCAAACAATTCATCTATTCTCAGAAGGGGGTACTAATTTTTTACCGTGACTTTATTTAGTTGGTGGTAATCAATGCACATACGCAAAGAGCAATCTTTCTTTCTCACAAACAACACAAGAGCACCCAAAGGAGAAACACTGGGCCTTATGAAACCCTTATCTAGTAGATCTTTGAGTTGCTCTTTCAACTCGTTAAGATCTGTAGGTGCTATACGGTAAGGAGGAATAAAAATAGGCTGAGTATCAGGAAGAAGATCAATCCCAAACTCTATCTCTCTATCAGGAGGTATCCCTAGGAGATCATCGAAAAAGACATCAGAAAACTCATTGACGACGTTAACAGACTGGAGAGTTGGAGTCTCAGACTTATTTTCTTTGACTCTAACCAAATGGTAAATACACCCCTTAGAAATAAGCTTTCTAGCTTTGAGGTAAGAGATAAAATGACTCTTGGGTGACACAGAATTCCTAGACCACTCAAATATGGATGCACCCAAAAACTAAAACTTGACCACTCAGGTCTGATAATCAATAGAGGCATAAGAAGAATACAGCCAATCCACACCTAGAATCATATCAAAATCTACCATGTCTAACTCAATTAGATAAGCCAACAAGACTCTATGAAGAATGGTAACAGGACACTTTTTATATACTTTTTGGGCAACAATCAAATCACCCACTGGGGTAGAAACTAGGATAGACTCAGGAATAATCTCAGGACTCATTTCAAAATTCACAGCAATCAAAGGTGTAACATATGAGAAACTAGATCCAGGATCCAACAAAGCATACACATCAAACTGAAATATACGAAGCATACCAGTAACAACATTGGGAGAGTCCTCCTATTCCTGGCAGGACGGTAAAGCATAGAATCTATTCTGGCGCTGCCCGCTAGTATTGCTAGAAGAGGCGTCCTGAGCTGGGGCTGGGCGAGTCACTGAAACTAAAGCACTAACAGTCTGAGTCTGGGTCTGAAGGTGATAGTTACGACGCCCTTGTCCATCTTGTGGACAATGTCTAACTTTGTGACCCATGTCACCACACCAGAAATAACCCCTCTTCTCACCCCCAACACTCACCCGAATGAGCCCTACTATACTTAGTACATAGGGGATAATTTGGCTTATTGCCAGCACTGTACTAGGACCTGGATGCATATGACCTGTTACCTTGCTCCTTCCTACCTCTAGGCACGGAAGCACTAGAAGATGACGATTCTGGTATAGATGAACGATCCTGATACTAAGGGAGACTCCCTCCCTGCGATCTAGTCTGACCCTATCTGTGCTGCTCGGACTTAACTCTCTTATTCCCTCTCATTCTATCTCTCTCCTTAATTTTGTTTGCCTCAATCTATTACGCATGAGTCATCAGCCTAGAAATATTCATATCACTATTCAGCATAGTAGACCTACACTCTTTGACCACATAACTAGACACTCCAGTCACAAACTTACTCATACTAGCCCGATTATTAGCCATTAAGTCAGGAGCATACTTGGCCAACTGATTTAACTTTAGACAGTACTCCCTAACAGTGATAGAGCCCTATCACAGGTTCATAAACTCTTCCAACTTTTCCTTCTTTATCTCCAAAGGGAAAAACTTATCCAGGAATGCATCCTGGAACTCTTGCCAAGTTGTAGGGATAGCTCCCTCACCTCTACCTTTCCTTCAAGCAACAACCCAGTCATAAGCAAGGTCTTTCAACCTATACGCAGCCAACTCCATACTATGTTCCTCAGATATATACATCACCTGAGTAATCTTTTGTACCTTCTCTAAAAACAACCATGGATTCTCATCAGACTTGGACCCATAGAATTCCAGTGGATTCATCCGTATGAAGTCATGGATCCTGGCAGTAGCTGAATCACCTCCCTGCTGCTGTGGAGCCGGGGCCGGGTTGGCCTGAACATTTCCAGTAACAGCTTGGGCCAACGCTTGAAAAGCTGCCCAAAATTTAGCATGAGACACGCTTTCATTCAATGGGTCAGCGGGTTGAGGTTACTGACCATCATTATTTCTTCTCGCTCAATCTGGAGGCATATTTCTGAAAGAGGAGAGCATGGATCAATAGAAGAGAAAGACACTTTAAGCACGTTAGGCTTCTGAAAGAAAGAATCACATTTTTCCTAAAACGTCTTGTAGCCTCTTGCTCATAGATGTGGCACGCTACACACCGATGATCAAGACTCTACTTAACGCGGCTTGTCAGATGCCCTAGGACACCTTAAAACCTTAGGCTCTAATACTAAGTTTGTAATGCCCCGAAAAATAGGTCCCAGAGCATCACATGGTGCTTAAGGCTATGAGTAACCCCAAGCTAATCCTTTGAGCCATTTTCATTCAGTTCAACAAAAATCAATGGGGTTTCCATAAATAACCCTCAAATATCAACAGAATAATCATCATCCAAGAATAAAAAAATTTAAGAAAGATAACAAAATACAACTTATTAGTCAACTCTCAACATCGATACTAGTCTGACAAGGCTCTAAGAAAATCAATAATGCCCCAACTAACTTATACTCAGTTATCAAATGTAAACAATTCCGTGAAACAAACATCAGACATCACATCCTCGAAACATGAGGACTCACCACAACAGAGGATGTAGAATAGTGTGCCTGAAGAATTACTGTTGAACCTAGAACTGAGCACCTGAACCTACATTCTAAGAAAATGCAGCCCACATCCGAAGATGTGGGTCAGTACTATGGAAAGAAACCGAGTATATGGGGGTATATCTAGTTGTATAAACATCATCATCATAAATATTTATAAGAAATATGCAGGATGTATCAAAGACTCACATAGCCCAAGAAAAATCATCATAATCTTGAGAGGATGAAATAAGTACAATAACACATAAGTCATCATATAATTTGTCAATCACTTTCAGTTCATCAAGAATATCAATTCTCATAATGTAAATATCATTTAAATCTTTTGAAAGAATAACTTTCACAATTCCACTTTCAAATCACTTCACCATTCAGCATAGACACAAGGAAACACACACATACTGGGAGATCCTATAACTGACATAAACCATGTGAGCTATATGGAGTCCAACGT
>NC_061117.1:188566438-188625526 GCF_002878395.1 Capsicum annuum | reverse complement strand
AGGGAGATCCTATAACTGACATAAACCATGTGAGCTATATGGAGTCCAACGTACAACCCACGTTGAGGAGAGACGTCGTATCCTTTCCATTGGAGTAGGACTATCAATATCAAATCCACACAAACTAGTGATCACTATATAAATCAGCCTCAGGCTCACTCCTATGGGGGCACGTAGTTCTAGGGAAGTAAGGTTACTTTATACCTCCCACTCGGTGCTAAAGATTTCTCCCGGGCTTAGCTCATATCATTTCAAAGACAATCCATAACAAAATAATTTCAGTAATATATAAATATACATCGGGATCCATCATGCTTTCCATCTATCAAAATCAACCACGTTGTGGATTTCTTTCACACTCGAGTTCAAAACAACTCCATTAAGACCAAAAGGTCAAATCATTCAAAATATCTCAAATATTTAACATCAACGTGCTCATAACACACACTTTCTCAAAAAAAAACAATTTTCAATGGGGATTCACGATTCAAATATCAAAATCATGATAAATATCATTCAAGATTCATGCTTTATATCTCCACACATGTAAATTCATCTTACAAAATCATAAACATCAAGATTTCATAATAATCATCATAAGATATGGGTTCATGCTTCAAAATAGTAAAAATCAAATAAAAATCACGCCTTTGTAAAGAAAATTACTTTTGGACACAAGAACGAAAGAGAGTTCTTGTTGAAAAACCCCACATTCCTTGAATGATGAACTTTAGATCGATACTCATTTTTGAGATGTTAATCGTGCCTTTGAATGATGGTTCTTGGAGTTCTTGGACTAGGAACTTGGAATCTTGAATAAATTTGCAGAAAATAATGGTGAACTTTGGAGGTTCTTGAAGTTGGATGTAGGAGCTTAGGGTTTTCTTTTTGAGAGAATCTGATGAAATATAACATATAATGCTTCTAATAGGCTTTAGTATAGGGTTTGGAAGGATTTTGGGTGAGGGTGAATGACCAAAATGCCCTTTAAAATCCAAATAATTCTCGAATCTGTCCTTTGGTGGACTGTTTTGATAGTCTGAAGTAGATCAACCATAACGTTTTACTTCGATATTCAAGTTGGATGAAACAAATTTCATTAGAAAGAAGACTCTCATATCTTTCCTTTGATATATAGTATCTCACCCAATCATTGTGTACGAGGAGTTATGATTGTTTGAAGTTGACCCAAAAATTCACTTTTGATAGGCTGAAGTAATCGACCATAACTTTTTGCTCCAACAGTTAAATTGGATGAAACCAATTTCATTGGAAAGAGGACTCGCAGAGCTTTTCGTTAATATATAGTAGATCACCCAGATCATTATGTACAAGGAGTTATGGTCGTTTAAAGTTGGAGCAAAAATACGCCAAGCCTCAATACTTTTTCTTGCACGTTTTACTGTTCACTACTATTCACAGTTTGATCGAAATGTTCATAACTCATCGCTCGGGTGTCCGTTTTGGATCATCCACATATAGTTGAAATGATTATTCGATACTCTACGCAATGGTGGATCATAATCTAAGAAATTCCACACGGAAAATTTATAATTAATTCTATAAGATAGAACCCAACACGTTTACGTAGAAAATTTCAATGAAAAATTTTCCGGGGTATTACAAAATCACACAATAATATGTTATGATTGGACTAGTCTAATCATATAAGCATTTTGACAAAAACTTGGGGAGCATCGGAATTTCACATATCAATAAACATGTAGTAATATCATGGATTCTACATTCAACTTGCAATTCAAGAGTTTGGTAATTCAATTCACAATTAACTAGTTTTCATGAAACTTGGGACAAATCATGGAATTAGATCCCCATTAACATCATAATCATTAATACATTCAAGATCCAACATGAATTCCATAAAATCAATTAACTTTTATAAAAAAATGTTTCTTGAACTCCAAGGGTTGAAGAAAACCCTTGGATGAACACTTCACATACCTTAGTATTCAAATTTGCAAAGAATGATGATGAAATCTTGAGTTTGGAATTTGAAATTTGATCTCCTAGGGTTTTTGTTCTTGAGTTTTTTGAGAAAGAATCAGTATATTTTGCTAATTGAAAGATAAATTTTGTGTTTTAGGGGCTGAAGGTCTTGGAAAAGACACCCAAATAACCCTAAGAAGGTGGCCTTTTTAATGACTGAAAACTAAACAATCGATGCGCAGACCCATATACTGCGTCATCAGCATCGATGTGATAGCCAATGCACCATGTTGAGTCTTATTCGGTTAACTAGAATTTGTACTGGGAGCAGGAGGAAATATTCATCGAAGAGATGGGAGATGCGGCGGGTCAAGATCGCATCGATCCACTGGTTTGGACTTCTAAATATGCCTCAAGCGAAGTTCAAAAAATCCAAAACTTATCCGAGAACACCTACTGACATTCCTGATCATAAGTTAACCTAAAAATTGATATTTAAAGGTTTCATAAGGGTCGTGAAAAAGGATCGCCAACTTACGAATGCTAAAATAGCTCTAAGTATGAATACTTAGCGAAAGTTTTTTCTAAGTCTGGGACCCCTTACTAGCTTTTGTAGGACAGAATCAAGATTAGAATTTTTTGGGGTCTTACATAGATCTAAGGTCTATCTTGGAGAAATAACTTGCACCTTAGAGTTGTTCGAATAAGTCATCAATCCTAGGAACAGGATATTTGTTTTTGACTTTGACATTATTCGGCTGACGATATTCAATGCACATTCGCAAAGAACTATCTTTATTTTGCATGAATAGGATGGGAGCACCCCATGGAGAGACGCTGGGCCTTATGAAACCATTATCTAATAGATCTTTAAGATACTTCTTTAACTCTTTAAGCTCGATTGGAGCCATATGATAAGGAGGAATAGAGATAAGTTGAGTATCTGGGAGAAGCTCAATATCAAGTTTAATTTCCCTATCGGGAGGTACCTCTAGCAAATTTTGGGAAAAACATCAGGAAACCCATTGACTGCACAAACTAACTGAACTATTAAAGTCTCAGATGTAGTGTCTTTGACTCGAACTAGATAATAGATACACCCTTTTGATATCAACTTTCTGGCTTTAAGATAGGATATGAAATAACTCTTAGGAGATATGAATTACCTTCCCACTTAAAGATTAGCTCATCGGTAAACTGAAACTTCACCACTTGGATGCGACAATCTATGGATGCATAATAGGAATGGAGCCAATCCATACCAAGAATAAGGTCAAATTCAACCATATCTAACTCTATTAAGTCTGCTAATATGATCTTATGAAGGACAGTGATAGGAAACTTTCTATAATTCTTTTTGGTAATAACTAACTCTCCCACTGGGGTAGAACCCAAGAAGGGCTCAGAAAGATTTTCAGGACCTACTTCAAATTCTCCACAAGTAATGGGGTCACATAAGAGCAACTCATCTCGGGTTGTAACAATAAATAAACATCAAGATGAAAGACATAAAATATACCAGTAACAACATCTGGTGAATCCTTCTGCTCCTGATGGGATGGTAAAGCATAAAACTAATTCTGGCGCTAACCGCCACTGGTACTGGATGATGCGTCTTGAGGAGGGACTGGGCGACCTAGAGGAGTCAGTGCACTAATAGCCTGAGTCTAGGGATAAATATCCTTGTTTCCCTGCTTAGCGTGGACACTCTTTGATTCCATGACCTAACTTACCACAACCATAACAACCTTTATGTCCCAACAAGCACTCACCAAGATGATTCTTACCACACTTAGTATATGGAGGATAACTAGATTTTCCACTCACACTATTTTGAGAGTTGGATATAGAAGTCTTACCTTACTGCTCTTGCCTAGCTCTGGGGGTGGGAGAACTAGATGAAGATGGCGCTGGCATAGATGAATGATTCTAAAATATTGAACAAGTTCCCTATCTATACTTTGTCTGGCCATACTCAAATTTCCTGGTTCTAGCATTCTTATTTCCCCTCTCCTCCCTTCAACTTTTCTGCCTCAATTTGTTGAGCATGAATCATCAACCTAGTAAGGTCTACGTACCCAATAGGCATGGAAGTCCTACACTTCTTGACTACTAAACCAGATACTCCAGTAACAAACTTACTCATACTCGCCCTAGGGCCAGCCATTGTATCAGGGGCATACTTAGACAATTAGTTGAACTTAAGGAAACACTTTTTTACTGTCATAGAGCCCTACCTCATGTTCACAAACTCTTCTACCTTAGCTTCTCTCATTTCATGCAAAAAGAACCTATCTTGAAACGCATCCTGAAACACCTGCCAACTCATAGGAGCTGCATTCTCACCTCTACTATTATTTCATATGACCACCTAATTAGATATTACATCCTTCAATCTATAGGATGTCAACTCTACACTCCTCTCTTCAGAAATATGCATAATTTAGGTGATCTTTTTTACCTCATGCTATCTACTGCTAAATCACCATTATGCTGAAGTGGGACTACCACCTGATGGTTTCCCTAAACATTAGCAGTCACAACTTAGGCTAATGCCTGAAAGGCATTTTGAAATTCAGCATGGGATACATTTTTATTCAGATGGTCAGTAGGCTGGGGTGGATAGTTATCATTTCTATAGGCATTAGCTCGACGAGGAGGCATATTCAACTGTTACGTAAGAGCACAATTTAAAAAAATATAGAGATACTATAAGCAGGATAGATCATGAAAGAAAGAAATGATTTCCTAAAAATGACCCCTAGCCTCTTGCCCATAAATGTGGCACGCTTCACACCCATGATCAAGAATCTATGTAACGCAGCTTGTCTGACTCTAGAGGACTCTTATAACCTAAGGCTCTGATGACAAGTTTGTAATGCCCCGAAAATGGATCTCGAGATGTCACACAGTGCTCCAGACTAGGAGTAGCCTTAAGTTAACCATGTAAGCCATCTGTTAAATCTGAAACTCATAATAGGGAAGTATAGATATACAATCAATCTAAAATATGGAATTTTGTATGAGCTAAGCGGAAAATGTCTAAATAAAATATCTAAAAATACAAAACTCAAGAGTCTAATCAATCAATACTAGAAATTTGAATCATATCTAGCAGTGCGACAAGCCTCTACTACTAATAACTAGAGAGTCACTGGGAAAAACCCTAGCTAACTTGAACTGTCTGAAAATATTGAATCATATATACTAATAAGCTGAAAAAATAAATGACTAAGTGCTTGAACTATAAGGACTCACCAATTGTCGGGATGTAGATGGAGATGCTCAAAATCACTCACACTACTGAAATTGAGCATTTGAACCTACATTAGAAGATAATGTAGCACATAGACATAAATGTAGATCAAAACTTCTGGATTATACTGAATATATGAGGGTGAATGCACAAGTAAATCAATATCTAAATATTATTATAAATTTGTAAAAGAATGCATGCTAAATGTAGATGACTCACATAAGCTAGAATATATGAAAACTGAAAATCAAAATCATGAATAGCAAAACATTTTGTATAGATCTAGTGGGTCATAACATTTAGTTTCTAAAAGTTGTACTTGTATTCTATCTTCAAATCATATTGTCTAAGTGTAGAAAGGACTCACTTTTATATCTAAAATCTGAAAGATGACATTTATAACTAATGCCTCATATAAAGCAATATCTAAATAAAATTTGTGAGCCTTTACACTTAGTTTCTAAAAGCTTTTCTATTATTCTGTACTCTTTTCTATAAGCTATAGGGAAATACTTTTTAAAACTATTCTGCATGTCTTTACTGTTAGGGAGGTTTGTCTAACTAACATACACTATGTGAGCTATCATAGTGTCCAACGTCTAGTTCCCTTATAGGAAAACCTCACGTTGGAAAGCGGTGTCATACTCTTGCCAAGGAGTATAATCTAATCTAAGTGATCATATTTGTATCTGTCATCCATCTAGGAATGAAAATAATCTGATAATCTGAACCTACATTGGCTCGTAGTTTTGGGGCATGTAAACATACCCAATTCGATGCTAAATACTACTCTCTTTAATTTTTATGCTCATTCTGTAGGAAATCCACTTTTAAAACTAATATAAGGGTTTAGAATGAAAACGTCTTGTAAATCTATTTACAGTAAACTGTAGCTAAATCTGTAAAGTAGATTCCATATCTAAGCAGAGATCGAAAGATCAAATCTGAATATAACAAGTCATGGGATGCTTAAAAGCATAATCTTCTTGAAATAATGACATTCAAACTAGGGCTAGTAACCTATGCATCAAATTCACACCAAATCATCATAAAACTCATGCTAAGTAATGAAAATATCTATAATTCAAGTCTAAATCTGGAAATTACTGCAATACGTATGGAAATACAATAGTAGACATACAATTTAACACCTAAATCACTTAAAATCTCATAATCTTGTAGATACCTATATTGGGTATGAACCCTAATTCAAAACTCATGTAAGCTCATGTAAAATTATCTTCAGAAACTAATTTTGGGCACAAGAATGAAAGGATTATCCTTGTTAAAAATCCCACATACCATAATTGATGATTAGATGAACAAACTTGAATTTTGAATCCCTATTTGTGCTCTTGAAAACAGATTCTTGAAGTTCTTGAATTAAGAATTTTTAATTTTGAGCTATCTCGGAAAAAGAATGGTAGAATTTTGGATTTCTTGGAGATAAAGATTTGATGTTCTAGGGTTTCTTTAAGAGAATTTTTTTATGAAAATGTGCATATAATGGTTAGAATAGGATTAATTTTGTGTTTTACCTGATTTGAGGGCTTGGGAAAAGACTAAATTGCCCTTTTAAAATTTTATTCGAAACTGGAAATCTCGACTTTACCTCCCACTGCGAAACACCGCGATAGCGGTGGCTTACTGGAAAAGGGAAAGTTACCATTTTGGCCTTTGGCGCGATGCAGTGAAATCACGTTGCGTCACTAGAAAAGGAATGAGTGCAATTTTGCACTCCACCGCGATGTGGTGTCTGTCCAATTGGGAATTTTTGACGCGATACGGGCTAATCGTGGTGAGCTACTAGAATAGGAATTGAAATTTCTCAGTGATGAGGGCTAATCATGGTGCTTCACTGGAATTGGACAATTGCAATTTTGTTCTTCACTGTGACGCAGTGCCTGTCGAAATGACCTACTATTTTCACTAAAATAATCATAAGTTTTCAATTGAGTATCGGATTAAGGTAAAATTAGTATCGTTGGAAAGCTGGTCCAATTATCTACACATTGGTGGGTCTAGACCTTGAAAATTCTACATTTATCAAGAGTTATTCATTTTCAAAGATAACCCTTGACATTCTAAGAGCTTAACTGAGCTAGGAAAAGTACGGGGTGTTATAGTTACTGATGCATCAAATTCTCCATCTATTGCGACTGATGAATCTGTTGTTAGAAGAAATAAAAAAAGTTCCTAAATAGATGGTCGATTTGTTGTAACATATGGTATATTTATTTCAATAGATGGGTTATCTGATATAATAGATATATAATCTGTTGCCACAACTCAATAAAATGGTTATTATTTTATTAAAGAAATGGGTATTTAAAAGGTGTCTTCGATATCTAAATTGAGAAAAAGGTTAAGCTGAAAAGTCATGACTTGTCACAATAATAAAAAAATCACCAGCTTGATTTAATTAAATCTTTTCTTTTTTCATAGAAAATAATAAGCAAATAAATGATAAACAAAACTTCTAACCGTAAAAAAATTGTTATTTAATTTTAATAATTGACGTTAATACTAATAACAAAAAGTAGTGACTTTTAGCCATTTTTATTTTTAAATCTATTTTTTAATTTATCTAATAAAAAAGTCACAAAATTTGGATTAATGATATGATGATTATTAAAAAAAATAGATTATATGTTGCTATAGATAGATTATCTGATGCAACAGGTTGTCTATTTATTACAACAAATGTTATATCTTTTGTCACAAATGAATTATCTGATTCAACAGATATAGAATCTATTGTCACAACTCAATAAAAATGGTTCTTGGAAAGAACTAATTAATAATAATAAGCTAAAAAGTCATGACTTATTACAATATTGCTTAATTTAATTAAGTCATAACTTTTCACAATAAAAAAAAATATAATTAATAAATAGAGGTGAACAGTCGCGCCTTTTTGCCTAACTCATTCAAATTCAATCCTCTATAAATAGACCCCTCCTTACTCAATCGTTCATTTTACTACACTCTATTTATTTGTTGCATCTTGTCTTTCATAGTACACCTTCCACCACTTTCTCTTTCTTGATTCAGGTAAGTTTTTTTCTTGCTTTATTTTTAAATATATCCAATTTGTAGTATATGTTGTATTACATTTAGATTCTTTTCTTTACTTTTATTTTTACATTTTTTGTCAATTCATGTGTGTTCTAGATAGGCTGATCCAGTGTGGGATATTGCTTTTCTGCAAGACACCGTGAATAAAATTCGAATGCAGGTTTGTGACCTATAGTGGGAGTTAGGAGCAGTGAGAGCAAGGATGCTCCGGAAGATCCGCAGGCTGAGGAGGGCCCTGCTATTGCCAGTTGAAGATTTGCCGGCTAGCAATAATAATAATAATAATGATAATAATAATTAGATTTTTTTTCATTTAGTCTATGTATTTTTTTTGTTTTTGTTTAATAAAAAAATTATGTTTGATCGGCTTTGACGTTTTAATTCATATTTAATTTTCATTTTGTCTATTATCTGCTCAAGAACATGTGGATGATTGGACGTAAGAAATAATTTTGAATTCAGTAGCAATAACAATAGTTGAAACATATTGGTTATCTGTTGGGTTTGTGGTAGGAGCTGATTTGTATTGTTCCAAATAGATTACTCATCTGTTGTAATAGATAAATAGTCTGTTGCAACAGATAATTATCTGATGCAACAGAAAATTATTTTGATACAATAGATAATAAGTTTGTTGTAACAGATAACTCTCATATTGCAACAGATTTCCCATCTATTCAATTTATGTTACGGGCATTATAGAACCATAAACATGAATCCAACATATGAGTCTTTCATTGCAACAGATTACTCATTTAATGCAATAGATGACTGATCTATTTAAACTGTGGGCTCTTATGTTGGATTCATGATTGGATTCTATACATTGTTGGAAAAAACAGCAGTAGTTGTGTACCCAAATGACAAATTAGATTAAAAATAAAAATTTTACTTACCAAAGTCACCTATGAAGTAATATTGAAGTGGAAAGTGATGTACGAAATAAAATTTAACCTAAAAATTGGTCAAGTAGTAGCACTAATGGTAAAAACAACAACAACAATGGTCAACAACAAGAAGATGAAGATGATAATGAAGTAGAAGATGATGATAATGATGCAGAAGATGAAGAATAAAGCAGCAGCAACAATGAACAACAATAATCATGAAAAGAGAGGGAATAACTTTGGATGACAAGAGAGAGAAATGTGCCTTTTTTTCCTCTGTTTCCTGTTATATTAAATAACATTTGGATCAAAGTATAAATTCAAAAACCTGTGGGTTATTTTCAAACCTTCCCAACTTTCTTAATCCATAATAAAGTAATTCTCACCTCCACTCAATTATTAAGACTTGTGTCACTTATACCTCATTTTAAAACTTTTTTGTCACCTATAGCTCCAAGCCCGAGTGACTTGGGGCTTTGAGCTATAGGTGACAAAAAAGTTTTAAAATGAGGTATAAGTGATACAAGTCTTAATAATTGAGTGGAGGTGACAATTACTTAATTATGGATTAATAAAGTTTGGAAAACTTCAAAATAACCTACAAGTTTTTAAATTTATATTTTGATCCAAATGTTAGTAAATACAATAGAAAACGAAGGGAAAAAAGGCGCGCTTTTTCTCTTCTCATCCGTTGTTACTTTCTCTTTCTTCACGATATTTGTTGTTCATTGTTGCTTCTATTTTACTCATCATCTTTTGATTCATTATCATCATCTGATACTTCATTATCATCTTTATATTCTTCTTGTTGACCATTATTATTGTTTTTGTTACCGCAATTGCTGCTCTTTGACCAATTTTTTAGGTCAAATTTTGTTTCGTACATCACTTTTAACTTTCGTATTAACTTGAGTAAGTCAAATTATGCTCTTTAGTTGAATTTGTCATCTGGGTAACTTCTAGTGTGTTTTTTCTCAATAATAGCTAGTATGCAAACATGAATGCAATATAATAGCAATCTGTTTAAACAGATCCATCATCTGTGGCACCAGATAAATATTCTGTTGCAATAGTAGACTCATGATGGATTCATGTTTATGGTTCTAGGTGCCCGTAATATGAATCGAATAGATGGGTACTCTATTACAACAAATTAGTAATCTGCTTCAACAAATAAATAATCTATTGCAACAGATTAGTAATCTATTTCAACAGATAAATAATCTGTTGCACCAGATGAGTTATATGTTCCAACAGACAAGTAATCTGTTGCAACAAAATATATATCTATTGCAAAAGAATATTTATCTATTGCAACAGATAATTATTTTATTGCAACAGATGAATAATCTATTTTGAACAAGACAATATAGATCCTGTCATAAACCCAACAAATAACTTATATATTGATCCCTTGCTATTGATACTAGATTCAAATTATCCCTTAATTGTAGACATGTTATTTGTTGAGAAGAATAAATAGACAGGGTGAAAATTAGATGAGAATTAAAACGTCAAAGTGGATCAAACATAAATTTTTTTACTAAACAAAAAATATAAAAATACATAGGTAAAAGAAAAAAATAATCTTAATTATCATTATTATTTGTATAGCTAGCTGGACAATCTTCAACCGGCAGCAGTAGCACCCTTCTCAACTTGCGGATCTCCCACAGTATCCTTACTCTGACGGCGGCCAACTCCCACTGTAGTTCATGAACCTCTTTCTGCAATTCCTATATGGCGTCTCGTAAAATAATGATATCCCACACTGGATCAGCCATATTTAGAACACGTATAAATTGACAAAATACGTAAAAACAAAAGTAAAGAAAAGAAAGAATTTGAATGTAATACAACGTATATTTACACAAAAAGGAAGAAAAAACTTACCGAAGACAGGGAAAAGCTATCAAGTCCTTGAAGAGAAAGTAGTTGAAGGTGTAACAAGAGCAAGGAATAAATAGAGTATAGTAGAATGAACGATTGAGTAAGGAGGGGCCTATTTATAGAGGATTGAACTTGAATGTGTTAGGCAAAAATTCGAAACTGTTCACCTCCATTTCTTAATGACATTCTTGCTTACTGTGAAAAGTTATGATTTAATTAAATTAAGCAATATAATGATAAGTCATGACTTTTCAGCTTATTATTAATAATAATTAGTTCTTTCCAAAAACCATATTTATTGAGTTGTGACAATTGATTTTATATCTGCTGCAATATATAACTAATATGTGTAAGACCCCAAAAAATCATAATCTTAACTCAGTCCCTTAGAGCTTAATAAGGGGTCCTAGACTTAGAAAATTTTAGCTAAGTATTTATTCTTAGTATTATTTTAGCCTTCGGAAGTTAGAGACCTTATTTCACGACCCTTATGACCTTAAAGTATCAATATTTAGGTTTATTCATGATCAATAATGTCATTATGTGTTTTCGAATAAGTTTCAGATCTTTTGAACTTCGTTTGGAGCACCTTTGGAAGCCCAAACTAGTGAATGAATGCGATTTCGATGCGTGCAACGCCTATTGCGTTGATGAATATTTTTCCCCAGCTCCCAGTACAAGTTCCAGTGAATCGATGCATTAACCATAGCATCGACACCATCGATGTGGAATGTCGCTAAACCAATTTTCAATCATTAAAAAGCCACATCCATAGGGTTATTTGGGTCTTTTCCCATGTCTATCAGCCGCAAAAACAAAAAATTAAACCATTCTAAGAGCAAAATTCATTCATTTTCGCAAGTTTCTATCAAGAACAAACCATAGGAGATTTAAATTCAAATTCAAGACCTAAGAACTTACCATCAATCTTTTCAGAAATCAATCATTAAAGTATGTCAAGTGTTTGTCCAAGGGTTTCCTTCCACCCTTGGAGTTCAAGAAACCTTTTTAAATTACAAGTTAATAGATTTGATGAATTTCATGATTTAATTTTATTATGTTCATGAATATGATATTAGTTGAGACTAGAATCCATGATTAATTGCAAGTTCATGCGAAATAAATGACATATGTGGGTTCTTGTATGGTTTTATGTTATAACCCCTTTGAATCTGTTAGTTGAGATCATATTTATGATACTTGTATGATATATTACAATCATGTTCATAAAGTATGCCCTCCAAGTGTTTGATGAATTGCTCATGAGAGTTGAATACTGAAATTATATCATGTTATCATGTATACAAGTTAATGTCATGCAAGTGTTTGTTAAAATGCCCCAATGAATGAATGGTGACAAAGTAATTAGTTATCATGTTTCAAGAAGATGCTATGTCTTATGATTTATGCTATCGAGTCCTGGGGGTACCTAATACCCAAAAATCTAGTTGTTACCTAGAGATTTAGTGGTTACGAAATAGACTAGGTAGTATTATGATCAATAGTACAGTAATCATTTAGTTTGTAATCCATTAAGAACCCAATTCATCTCAGTTAGTTAACATGATCAGTAACAGTTTAGTCCAGCCTAGTATAGTTTAGAACTCAGTCTAGTGTCTATTCAGTTGGGATTATAATTTAGCACCAAGTAAACCCAAGGATGGGGACTCACCTGCCAGTAGAGGATGTGATTCTTAGAAGCAGTCCTTGTGTTCAAGAACTATGTAGCCAGCGTAGGTTGAGACATCAACCTGCCAGTTGAGGGTTGATGAGGTGTCTTACCTTCCAGTTAAGGGTACCACCATTCTCTTTTAGAGAACCTTCCAGATGAGGGTGACTCAGTACTTGTCTTTAGTTATGGCATGGTACTGACACCCTTCCAACTAGGGTTACAGGTTGGACCCTAATTTAGTTTAGAGAAATGTTATATCGGTTAGATGATTACTTTCCATAGTCTCAGCTTTAGTTCCAGTCTTAGTATAAAATGCAGTTCAATTCCACAGAAAATTAGGACTGTCAGACACAGTCACTCAGCTCAGTATGGAACTCAATACGATTCCACAAAATCAGGACTGTTAGAAACAGTCAGTCAGCTAATAGTATTTTAGTTATTAGTAAACTCAGATATTAGTTAATCAGTACTCAGAACTCAGTATTGAGTGTTATTATGATCTTAGTTACAGTTTATGTATTTATGCATGTACTCTCATTCAGTTATTTTCATGTTACTTAGTCAGTTATTTTTCATGCATATGAACCCATGCATATCATCCTACTTCACTTAGTTTACCAGTACATTCAAAGTACTGACGCATACCCTTATTTTGCGCTATGATATCTTATATCATAGGTCTAGATGCATGGGCTCCAGATCGCTCTTAGCAGCCCATATTTTCAGCAGCAGGTTTAGTGGTGAGTCCTCATAGTTTGAGGATAAATTTATCATTTCAGTTGTCCGTATTCAATTTGTTTCAGTAGTCGAAGTTAGTGTGAACTTGTCCCATCAACTCCATGTTCAGACAGTAGAGGTTTTTCAGACTAGAGTATTTTAGACAGATGTTCAGTTTCAATATAGAAGTCTAGTATGTATTTCAGATTTGAACCTTATGGTATATTTCTACATTTATTTTAGTTATATTATTATTACAATATTACTATTGCTTTGTACTCACAGCAGGTACAGTCATGGGTTAGCTAGTGGCCCTTTGGGGTTGCTACCATCGTGTAGCATCTGGGTACAGAATCGAGGTGTTACAAACTTGGTATCAGAGCCTAAGGTTCAACAGAATCCTAGAAAGTCTAAAAGCTGCATCAAGTAGAGTATTGTGCATGGGTATGCAGTGCGCCACACTTATGAATAGGAGGCTACAAGATGTTGTAGGAAAATTTTCCCTTCTTTCAGTATTAATGTCGTACGAGTAAGCATAAGCTCAAATTAAACTTTTAGTCTAATCCTTTGTCTCTTCTGTTTATACAACATGCCTTCCAAGAAGAATGGAAAAAGGATAGGAGATCAGTCAGCCCATCTAGGAAGATCCTCTGGACGAGCATGTCTCCCATGCAGAATTCAGGGCTATATTTACTACTCTAGATAATTCAGTAGTATCTCAAAATAAACGTCCAAATGTTATGCCATCCAATCTAGTGGCCAACACTACTACAGCTAGAATTTGGGACTTTACCCAACTGAGCCCTCCATCATTTATCGGGTCTAAGTCAAATGAGGACCCACGGGAATTCCTTGATCAGATGCAAAAAGTCATAGATATTATGGGGGTGACTACTAGAGAGAGTGTTGAGTTGGTTGTATATTAGTTATAGGATGTAACCCACTCGTGGTTCAAGTAGTGAAAGGCAGTGAGGGCTACAGATGCAGGGCCAATAGAATGGGAGGAATTTGCCACTACTTTTCTTGATAGGTTCTGCCCACTGGAGTTAAGAAAAGCTAAGGTTTTGGATTTAATTAATCTAAAATAGGGCAACATGACAGTGAAATAGTATTCTCTCATGTTTACTCAATTAGCCAGATATTCCCCTCATGTGGTAGCAGATAGCAGATAAAAAATAAGTAAGTTTATGTCAGGTATGTCTAGCAGTGTGGTCAAGGAGTGTAGGACTGCGATACTGATTAAGGAGATGGACATATCCAGGCTCATGGTCTATGCTCAGCAGATAAAGAAAGCTAAGAATAGAGAGAAGGACAGAGAGAATAAGAGAGCTAGAATAGGTATCTTTAACTTTGCTCAGCCTAAGGCAGAGGGTGGAAATCATTCTTAGTTCCACCCAAAATCTTCAGTTCTATCTCTGTCTTCAGCCAGTACTCTAACATCAAAATTTAGAGATAGCCCCAGGGGTAGGGATTCAGGTCCAAAACCTTAGGGTAGTATCAACAGCGCCCGAGCCAACCCTCTTTGCCAGAAGTATGGCAGAAATCGCCAGGGTATTTATAGAGCCAGTAGCGATGTGTGTTTTGAGTGTGGCAAGCTAGGTCACAGAGTCAGAGAATATCCCTAGTCAGGTTCTTAGCATCAGTATAACCATCCCCCAGTTCTGTTTGATCGCCCAAATCAGCAGGGTCCCACTTCCAATACCACTAATAGGCAATGAACAAACAGACTCTATGCACTTCAGTCTCTACACGATTAGGAAAGTTATTCTGATACGGTCACTAGTATTTTACAAGTTTTCCATCTACATGTTTATTCTTTTCTAGATACAGGAGCTTCCCTATCTTTTGTAACTCCATATATAGTTGTTAACTTTGGAGCCAGTCTTAAAATCCTAGTAGAGCCTTTCTCAGTATCTACCCCAGTAGGTAAATCTATCATAGCCCGATGGGTATACAGGAACTGTCTGGTTATGGCATCTCAGAAAGTCACTTTAGTAGACTTAGAAAAATTAAAGATGACCAATTTTTATGTCATTCTCGGCATAGATTAGCTTTATTCATGTTATTCCTCAGTTGACTGCAGAAATAGAATTGTCACGACCCGACCCGAGGCCCTAGATGCGATGGGCATCTGAACCACAAAGTCCTAAGAGACCCCCTTAGCCCGCCTACTAGTGATATTATTTGCTCTGGGCCCAGGCTCACACGGCTTTAAAATACATCACTAGGGACTAAGGCCTGCTTACTTATATACCCAATATTTCTATGTTTTGTTGATGTGGGACTCCTTCCTAAGTTGGAGTGTTACAAGAATTATCCATTTTCGGTTTTTGAATGAACCTGTCCTAGAGTGGAGAGATAGTACTTCAGCATTTAGGGGTTAGCTTATTTCCTATCTAAGAGCAAGAAAAATAATATCTAAGGGATGTGTCTACCATTTCGTTCGAGTTTGAGACTCTAGTTTAGAAACACCTAATCTTAAATCAATGTCAGTAGCATGTGAATTCCCAGATATTTTTCCCAAAAATCTTCCCGGAGATCCTTCCGAGAGGGAATTCAACTTCACAATAGACCTTTTCCCAGATACTCAGCCCATATCCATTCTTCTATACAAAATGGCTCCAACAGAACTTAAAGAATTAAAAGAGCAATTGAAAGATCTCTTAGATAAGGGATTCATCAAACCCAGTATATCTTCGTAGGGTGCACCAGTTTTATTCATGAATAAGAAAGATGGTTTTCTCATAATGTTTATAGACTATCATCAGCTAAATTATGTCACGGTAAAAAAAAAGTATTCACTTCCTAAAATTAATGACTTTTTTGACCAACTTCAGGGTGCTAGTTACTTTACTAAGATAGACCTCAAATCAGGTTATCATCAGCTCAGAGTCAGAAAATATGACATTTTGAAGACAGCCTTCAGAACTTGGTATATTCACTTCTTATTCTTAGTCATATCATTTGGTCTTACCAATGCCCCAATAGCTTTCGTGGACCTGATAAATCGTGTGTTCAAGCAGTACTTGGACATGTTCATCATAGTTTACATAGATGACATTCTTGTCTACTTTAGTATGCAGACTCTCAGAAACCATCAGCTATTTGCCAAATTCAGCAAGTGTGAATTCTAGCTAAGATCAGTAGCTTTCCTCGTCCATATCATTTTCGGTGATGACATTAGAGTTAATCCCCAAAAGACTAAAGTAGTGAGAAACTGGCCCAGACCTATATCTCCATTATATATTAGGATTTTCTTAGGTTTGGTTGTCTATTACCAATGTTTTGTTGAGGTTTTTTCATCAATTGCATCCCCTATGTCCAGATTGACTCAGAAGAAAGTCAAATTTCTGTAGTAAAACTCTTGTGAGAAGAGTTTTCAAGAGTTGAAGACTTAACTCACTACAGCTCCAATCTTGACTCTACTAGATAGTTCATATGGATTTTTGGTATATTATGATTCTTCCAGAGTTGGTTTGGGGTATGTTTTGATGTAGAGAGGTAAGGTCATAGCCTATGCCTATTGACAGCTCAAGCCCAATGAAAAGAATTATTTAACTCATGATCTTGAGTTAGTAGCTGTGGTATTTTCCTTAAATATATAGAGGCATTACTTGTATGGGGTGAACGTTGATGATTTCACAAACCATAAGAGCCTGTAGTATGTATTCTGATATTGGGTGTATTTATGTATTCTAGTGTTACTATTCTAGCCGTTTTAGCCTTGTTTTGAGGATAACTCTTATGCTATATGTTTTAATAATGATATAAATGAGCAACTATGTGTCCAATTATGTGTTTACAATGTTTAATGGTGTTTCCACACAAGTTTTGATTCAATTCGTTTATTTAGAGTTCAACTAAGAAAACTAATGTGACTAGCTTGAGCTAGCTGTTGTTTAGTATCTTGTGTTGGGTAATAATGTGTATTAATGAGTTACCAAGGTTGTTATTATGTATTTATATGTTAAAAAACTAGTTTATAATGTTCAAGGGTCAATTGGATCATGCCAAGGGTCAAAACAATGAGTTAAAGCCTAATGAGAAATTAGCCTATGCTTAGCTCGTGTTTCTAGTTCATCGTTGAGGATGTTGTGTTGTTTTCATCTCTAAATTGTTGTGTTTAATGCTATATAATGCTTTTTAATGGACTATGATGATATATGAAGAATATAAAAGCTTCAAATCAAGTGGAAACAACTCAAGAAGGCTCAGAATGCTCAACAAAAGCATAAGATACAAGTTGGACGCAATTTGGACCCCTGAAAAGAATTAGGCGAGTGTAGACTGTAAAGGTAGACAATAGAGGAATTTAAAATATTACTCGATTCATAAGAAGCCCAAATTTTTGTAATTATGGCGCGTGTATCTTAATTTGGAATGTAAGGAGGCCCCGCAATGCATTGAAATCGCAAACAGCTACTGGAATTTGATAGATTTTTTGACAATTGTGAATTTGCATGTCTCCGCATCATAACGATGCCCAAAATTGGGATAATTTTGATCAGCTGAAGTAAAATAGCGTGTAAATATAATCCAAGTCAGTTTATGACTTGTATACTATAAATATAACATCCCAAACTCCGTTTTAATCATCTTGGGACCTCTTGGAAACCCTAGATCACCTTGGAACATCATTGGAGGATACCACAACTTATTTTTAGGTTTTTCATTCTTTAATTTAGTTTTTTTATGGTTTGTATCATCATTCCAAGGTATTGGATGATGAATATTTCCATTAAAGGCTAAAACCCTCTTTTCGGGGTTGAGACCAAGAACATAAATACTTTTTAATATTCTTTATTCTAGTTTAATTTTGGATTATCATGTAGGTTGTTCTTAATTTCTTGAGCCTGCTATTTTAATTATTAGCTACCATTAGAATAAATCTATATTTCTATGTGAATCCGGGAGGAGAATCATAGGATAGAACGAAGAAATTAGGGAGCAAGGTTTTTATTTTTTTATAAAATAAGGGATTTAGGATAGGGATATACCTAGAATCCTTGCTTGGTTCACTTGCAAGAAGACAAATTCATGAATCTAGAAGAATTTTTGTATCTCTACGGGAGTTGTAGGTACAATGTTTACTAGATAGAAGATTTGAGGTCGGGAGACTAAAATCGTAGCATAAACCTTGCGAATCAACAATCCGATAACCAACTAAACTGCGATAGGAATAGAGATTTGTATGATTGTTCGAAATGCCTCAACCCTGGGTTTTCTTCCATTGATTGTCCCAAGGACTTTAATTTTATGCATTATTTATTTTATTTTTAATTTGCAAAATTACAAACTCTCTTCTTGTTTACTTTTTCTCAATCAGTTAAACTAGAATTAGATAGGCGGTGAACGCAAGTCCTTGAGAGATCGATACTTGGGCTTCCTTGAAGATACTATAATACTTGATAAGACCACATAAAATTGGGTGCGTTCTTGGGCGCTATCATATTTTCTCAAAAAACCTAAACCTCTATCAGAGAAGGTGGTTGGAGTTGCTAAAAGACTATGATATTAGTGTTCTGTATCATCCGGGCAAGGCCAATGTAGTGGTTGATGCTCTCCGTAGGATGTCTATGGGTAGTGTTGCTCATGTAGAGGATTGTAAGAAAAAGTTAGATCAGGAAGTTCATCAGCTTGCCCGACTGGGTGTTCACTTAGTTGATTCAGTAGAAGGTAGTGTATGGGTGCAGAGTAATTTAGAATCATCTCTGGTGTCCGAGGTGAAGGAAAAGCAGGATAAGGATCCCAGCCTAGTTAAGTTGAAAGAATCAATTATAGATCAGAAGATAGAAGTTTTCTCCTAAAGGGGAGATGATGTATTGCGCTGTCAGGGTCGGTTATGTGTGCCAGGTGCAGATGACCTGAGACAGCGAATTCTTACAAAAGTGCATGGTGCGCGTTACTTTATTCATCCAGGGGAAACTAAGATGTACCATGATTTATGGGAGATCTATTGGTTGAGTGGGATGAAGAGAGACATTGCAGAGTTTGTAGCTAAGTGCTCAATATGTCAGTAGGTTAAGATTAAGCACTAGAAGCCTAGTGGGTCCATGCAGGAGTTCAGTATTCCTACTTAGAAGTGGGAAGAAGTAACTATGGATTATCTTATGGGTTTTCCCCGTATTCATAGTTAGCATGATTCAGTTTTGGTCATTTTAGATAGGATGACCAAGTCAGCTCACTTCTTACCAGTCTATACCTCCTACTCAGCTGAGGACTACGCCAAGCTCTATATCAGGGAGTTGGTCAAATTGCACAGAGTTTCGATATCTATTATTTCAAATAGAGGTACCCAGTTTACCTCTCATTTTTTAAAAGAATTTTAGAAGGGTCTTGGTACCCAAGTCCACCTTAGTACAGCCTTTCAGCCTCAGATAGATGGTCAAGAAAAATGAACCATTTAGACCTAGAGGATATGTTGCGAGCGTGTACGATTGACTTTAAAGGGCAGTTGGGATGACCATTTTCCACTTATTGAGTTTCCATATAATAATAGTTACCATTCCAGCATTCAGATAGCTCCGTTTAAGGTGCTCTGTGGGAGGAAATATAGATCTCCCATTGGTTGATTTGAAGTGGGTGAGGCCGCAATGGTAGGTCCTGACGTGGTATTTGATACCTTAGAAAAAGTTCAGTTGATTAGGAAAAGGCTAAGACATCTCAGAGCCAACAAAAATTGTATGCTGATGTGCATAGAAAGGATCTTGAGTTCGAGGTTGGCGACTATGTGTACCTGAAAATCTCTCCAATGAAATGAGTGAAGAGATTTGGAAAGAAGGGGAAACTCAGTCCCTAATATATCGGTCCTTACCATATTCTTAGCCATTTTAGAAAGGTAGCTTACGAGCTTTAGTTACCTTCATACTTAGCTTCAGTGCATCTAGTGTTCCATGTCTCCTTTCTAAAGAAATGCATAGGTGACCTAGAAGCCGTGGATCGCATAGTGGGCATAAATATTCAGAACAGTCTCTCTTATGAAGAGGTTCCAGTCGAAATCCTTGATTATGAAATTCGTAGATTGAGGAAAAAAGAAGACCCTCTAGTCAAAATTCTTTGGCGGAACCATTCTGTTATGGGAGCTACTTGAGAAGCAGAAGCAGATATGTAGACCAAGTATCCTCACCTTTTCTCCGAAAACTCAGACTCAGTCCATGGTAACAATTTTTCCTTGAACTACTCAGTTCCAAGCTCATATTTCCCATTCTAGACTTAGTATCAGTTACCATTGTATATTGAGTTGTGTATTCATGCATCAGATATGTGTGTTCAGTAAGAGAAACTTAGCTTATCAGCAACCCTAGTCATGCGTTTATGAATCATGTTCAGCTACATGCTCATTCATCAGATATGCATGTTCAGTATAAAATTTCAGCATATCAGTAGTGTCAGTCATGATATTATGTTACATTTATGTATGTATAGTAAGCAAGTTCAGTCTGTTGGTATTCCCAGCCTCGTCAGTCTCATTCGAGGATAAATGTCTCCAAGGGGGAGATATTGTAAGACCCCACAGAATCCTAAGCTTAACTCAAACCCTTAGAGCTAGATAAGGGGTCCTAGACTTAGAAAATCTTAGCTAAGTATTCAGACTTAGTATTATTTTAGCCTTCAAAAGTTACCAAATTTGGATTAATGATATGATAATTATTAAAAAGAATAGATTATATGTTGCAATAGATAGATTGTTTGATGCAACAGGTTCTCTATTTGTTGCAACAGATGCTATATCTGTTGTCATAACTCAATAAAATGGTTCTTGGAAAGAACTAATTAATAATTATAAGCTGAAAAGTCATGACTTATCACAATATTGCTTAATTTAATTAAGTCATAACTTTCCACAGTAATTAAAAAATGTAATTAATAAATGGAGGTGAACAGTCGTGCCTTTTTTCCTAACTCATTCAAATTCAATCCTTTATAAATAGGTTCCTCCTAACTCAATTGTTCATTCTACTATGCTTTTTTTATTTATTGCATCTTGTTTTCCATATTACACCTTCCACCACTTTCTCTTTCTTGATTCAGGTAAGTTTTTTCTTATTTTATGTGTAAATATATCCAATCTGTAGTATATGTTATATTACATTCAGATTTTTTTTCCTTACTTTTGTTTTTATGTTTTTTGTCAATTCATGTGTGCTCTAGATAGGTTGATCTAGTGTAGGACATTGCATTTATGCAAGACACCGCGAATGAACTTCGAATGCAGGTTCGTGACCTACAGTGGTAGTTGGGAGCAGTAAGAGCAAGGATGCTCTAAGAGATCCGCAGACTGAGGAGGGCCCTGCTGCTGCTGGTTAAGGATTGGTTGGCTAGCACTAATAATAATAATAATTATTATTATTATATTTTTTTCTTTTAGTTTATGTATTTTTTTCACTTTTGTTTAATAAAAAAATTATGTTTGATCATATTTGATGTTTTAATTCATATTTAATTTTCATTCTATCTATTATCTTCGCAAAAAACATGTCGATGATTGGACGTAAGAAATTATTTTGAATCCACTAACAATAACAAGAGTTGAAACATATTGGTTATTTGTTGGGTTTATGGCAGGAGCTGATTTGTGTTGTTCCAAATAGATTACTCACCTGTTGCAACAGATAAATAGTTTGTTGCAACAGACAATCAGTCTGATACAACAGATAATCAGTCTGATACAACAGATAATAAGTTTATTGCAACAGATTACTCATCTATTGCAATAGATTTCTCATTGTTCGATTTATGTTACAGGCATTGTAGAAACATAAATATGAATCCAACATATGAGTCTTCTATTGCAACTGATTACTCATCTTATGCAATAGATGAGTGATATATTTAAATTGTGGGATCTTATGTTGGATTCATGATCGGATTCTATCCATTATTGGAAAAACAACAATAGTTGTGTTCCCCAAATGACAAATTCGATTAAAAATCAAAATTGTTCTTACCAAAGTCACCTATGAAGTAATACTGAAGTGGAAAGTGATGTACGAAATAAAATTTCACCTAAAAAATTAGTCAAGTAGTAGCAGTAATCGTAGAAACAACAACAACAATGGTCAACAAGAAGAAGATGAAGATGATAATGAAGTATAAGGTGATGATAATGAAGCAGAAGATGATGAATAGAGCAGCAGCAACAATGAACAACAATATTCGTGAAGAGAGAGAAAATAACAACGGATAAGAAGAGAGAGAAATGTGCCTTTTTCCCTCCATTACCCAAAAATCTAGTTGTTACCTAGAGATTTAGTAGTTACGGAATAGACTCGGTAGTATCATGATCAGTAGTATAGTAATCAGCTCTAGTCTGAGTCAGTAATTAGTTTAGAACTCAGTTAGCAATCCGTTCAGAACCCAATTCAGCTCAGTCAATTAACATGATCAGTAACAGTTCATTCCAGCCTAGTACAGTTTAGAACTCAATCCAGTATCTATTCAGTTGGGAGTAGGATTCAACACCGAGTGAACCAAAGAATGGGGACTCACCTTCCAGCAGCGGTGGTGATTCTTAGAAGCAGTCCTTGTGTTCCAGAACTACGTAGCCAGTTTAGGTTAAGACATCAACCTTACAGTTGAGGGTTGATGAGGTGTTTTACCTGCAAGTTGAGGGTACCACCATTCTCTTTTAGAGCACCTGCCAGATAAGGATGACTTAGCACTTGTATTTACTCATGGCATGGTACTGACACCCTTCCAAATGAGGTTACAAGTTGGACCCCAAAATCAATTCAGAGAAGGGGTATGTCGGTTAGATGATTACCTCCCGCAGTCTCAATTTTAGTTTCAGACTCAGTATAGAACTCCGTTCAATTCTATAGAAAATCTGGACTATTAGACATAGACACTCAGCTCAGTATGGAATTCAGTACGGTTCCACTAAATCAGGACTACCAAAAATAGTCACTCAGCTAATCAGTACTCAAAACTCAGTAGTCAGTGTTATCATGATCTCAGTTACAGTTCATGTATTCATGCATGTACTCTCATTCAATTTTTTTCATGTTACTCATTCAGTTAGTGTTCATACATATAAAACCATGCATATCAGGCTACCTCACTTAGCATACCAGTACATTCAAAGTACTGACACATACCCTTGTTTTGCGCTATGATGTCTTATATCATAGGTCCAAACGTATGGGCTCTTGATTGCTCTTAGCAGCCGAGATTAGCAGCAACAGGTTTAGTGGTGAGTCCTCATAGTTCGAGGATAAAGTTATCATTTCAGTTGTCAGTATTCAGTTTATTTCAGTAGTTAGAGTTAGTTGGGGACTTATCCCATCAACTCCATGTTCAGACAATAGAGACTTTTCAGACTAGAGTATTATCGTACAGATGTTCAATTTCAGTATGGAAGTTCAGTATTTATTTCAGATTTGAACCTTATGATAGATTTCTTCATTTATTTTAGTTATATTGTTATTATAGTATTACTATTGTTCAGTGCTCACAGCACCAGTCATAGGTTAGCTAGTGGTCCTTCGGGCTTGCTAGCACCGTGTAGCATCCAGGGTACAAACTCGGGGCATTAAAATATGTGATAATAGATATATCATCTATTGCAACAAATCGATAACCTATTGCATCAGATAATATATCTGTTGCAACATATAATCTATGTTTTAAAAAAAAATTATCATCATATCATGTCATTAATCCAAATTTTCTGACATTTTTATTATATAAATTAATAAAACAAATTTAAAGGCGCAATTGTTCGCCTTCATTTATTAATAACATTCTTGATTACTGTAAAAAGTTATGACTTAATTAAATTAAGCATTATCTATCTTTTTTTAAATTATCATCATATCATTAATCCAAATTTTATGACTTTTTTATTATATAAATTAATAAAACAGATTTAAAAACAAAAATATTTTTTGAGAAAAGAAATGATGTCTATTTAATACTAACGTCCATTATTCAAATTAAATAACTATTTTTTACGATTTAAATTGTGTTTTTGATTTATTTCCTTATTGTTTTCTATGAAAAGAAATGACTTAATTAAATCAAGCTGGTGAGATTTTTATTATTGTGACAAGTCATGACTTTTCAGCTTATTACTATTAATTAGTTCTTAAATTTAAATAATCTTTTTCTCAATTTAAAAATCGAAGACACCTTTCAATAACCAATTCTTCAATAAAATAATAACCATTTTTATTGAGTTATGGCGATAGATTGTATATTCGTTACATCAATTAACACATATGTTGCAACAGATATACCATCTGTTGCAACAAATCGACCATCTATTTTAGGAGCTTTTTTATTTTTTCTAATAGTTAATTCATCAGTCCCAATAGATGGGAAATTTGATGCATCAACAACATTGTTTGTTTGTTTAATGTGTTTAGACAAAAAGTCACGGTCACGACTGTTCACCTTTTTCTTGATAAACAATCATCATTTAACTTAATTAATTCAATGTTGTGACTTTTTTATAATTAAATAATCTTTCTTTTACGGTTATAAATTGAGTATATCATTTAGTTCTTTATTATTTATTTACGAACCATTTTTCATATTAAATAATAGGAGAATCATGACTTTTCACCAGTCTCTCAACAATAATCCTTTTTTAATTAATAATCGCCTATTGTAATATATGATTCATTTGTCACATCAGATTAAACTCTGTTGCAACAAATGCTCAATCCCTACCTCTAACCATCGATATATTGAGAATAAGGAATAATTAGAATGATAATTAAATATTAAATAAGAATTAAAAATTTAAAGTCGACCAAACCAAACATAGATTTTTTAATCCCTTATATAGATCCGATATAAAAAAAGAAAATACATACGCTAAAAGAAAGAAAAAACATAACCCAATTATTATTACTACTATTATTCTTATCATTACTATTATTATTATTATTATTATTATTATTATTACTACTATTATTATTGTCAACTAGACAATTTTCATCCGGCAGCAGCAGGGCCCTCCTCAACCTTGCTCCGAAGTCGGTCAAATCCCTCTGGAGTTCATCAAACTTTCTTTGAAGTTACCATAAGGACTCAATATAAATCTTCTTCTATAAATCTGGATTAGCCATATTTGTATTGTAAGTGTAGTAGAATGAACGAATAAGAGTGAGTAAGGAAGGAGGCCGGAGGGACCTATTCATAAATGATTGAATTAGAAGGGGTTTGTCAAATATAAATCCACGACTGTTCATATCCCTTAATTAAATAAAACTGGTGACTTTTTGAATATGTAAATTAAAAATAATGGATCTAAATACAATCTTTTATATTTTATTGTATTTCAAAAAGAAAAAAAATTGCTTTAAAATAAATCTAATAGATGGGTAATCTGTTGCAAAATATATTCCATTTATCAGATAACTTATATTATATTGAAAATCTATTACAACAGATGGATATATCTATTTGCTTTTCCAATAGATATGCCATATGTTACTATAGATTGATCATCTGTCATAACAGATGTCTGTAATTGTTTCATAATTTAAATAAATGTGGCGTCTGTTGCAACTTTCTAGTCATCTATTTTTTCAATTTAAGCCATGGATAGGCTAGGAAGAATAAGGTGCGTGCAGATGGATCCACTATCATATGTGTGAGATTTAAGTATTACTGATAAGGTCATCAAGACAACACACACAAAGTACAATATTTTTGTGAATGCAGTTTTTAACCGATTAGGCATTGATCATTCAAACAAGATCCTGCACTGTACAATTAAGTTTGATGGGTTAAAATTGATAAGTCTGAAGGCCCCATGAAGATGGTGCAGATACCCTGTTATGAATTTTTAATAGTTGTTGCTCGTGTTCATACATGTCGAGTTTTGGGAAGGGATCAATATTTGGTGTCATTGCAGAGAACCAATAGCAATTAGACTTAACTTTAAGTGTGCATTGGACTCTGAAAACGCCTTCAAAGCCTCGCACTGCATCAAACAAGAATAGAAAACCAATAGAAATTGTCCTAGCCCAAATTTCTATAAAAGGGTTTATCGAGAAGATGATCATACGCCAGAAAGAGTCGAAGGATAATGCCTACGAGGAAAAGGGGAGTTGATGAAAGATTATGTTATCTGAGAGCTAATTGAAGAAGATACATAGGGTACAAAGTAACTTCTAGCGAATATGGCCGATGAAACTATCTTAAAACATGAGAAATCTGAATCAAGTGCAAATATGAAAGTGTATCCGGTAATGTAAATTCACTTGTAGTCTCTCTGAAAGAAAAATAAGGCATATGGACACTTTTCTAGGGAATTGCGACTAGATAGCATGGTCGGAATTATCTCCTAGATAGAAAATAGCAAAAGACTAAGAAAGCAGCCTTACGAGAATCAAAGGTTGAAATGATGTACAGTAAGTCAAGAAAACTTGTTCCAATAGCAACTGCAGTTAAAGTAAGGAAAATAAGTGAAGACGATAATTTCTTAATTTTAAATTGCATCCCATGCCTTCTTATTTTTGGTTTTGATTAGGTCCACTACTATTGTCCTTATCAAAACCACAAACGAGATTGAAAGACAGAATGAGTATCATTACTTCCTTAGAAATATGGATTAATTGAGTGTTTTCTTACCTTAGCATTCTTTCAAAATTTCTTGAAGAAGATCAGAGGCTTGCTGTAGTATGTGACTCCCGATAATTTTCAAGCTTGCTAATTTTATATTCAAGCTAGGTGTTGCCGTCTTTGTAGTTGGTGTAGATTTTCCATTCTCTTGTGTGCTCAATCAGAAACACTACCTTCAAATTTGTGGCATTGAAGAAGGCCTTCAGAACTCTTTCTTTAGAAGCCTTAAAAGATACAAGGAGGGTTGCTAAGTTTGTTTTAGGTCAAAATGTATTGATGCATACGGAAGATGTAGTCCCAACCGTTGAACAATTCATTTTTATATAGCATTTCTCAACAAAACTTCAAAGGATTTGATAAATAAATAATCAAGGAGTTACGTAACATTTGATTTAAACTAACTCTAGCAAGCCTATCAAATGTCACGTAACTCCAGACTCATTACCTATCAAAAAATATTGCCTGAGTTAGTGCATAAATCAAACGAGATTAATCTCTCAGCCTTTCTATTGATCGCTCTTATCCAATATAGATGACAAGATATCCTTCATCCAAAAGTCCACACCGTCTCCAAAAATGCTTCCCAAGACGGAAGTTTTCAGAAAGCATCAATAGTAATCTCTCAATATCAAGTGATATTGAGAGATTACTAGTCATGCCTTCTCAAGACTTTTGCTACGGCAAGAATTTCTGCTGATTACAAGATATCTTCCATATAAAAGTCTACACCATCAGTAGAAATCTTGCCAAAGCAAAGTCTTCAAAAAGCATTATTAGTAATCTCTCAACATCAAGGAAGTCTTGTACAAAAGTCTTTAGAAGACATTCGAAATTAAGAAAGTTTTTAGTAACGACTACATATAATTATGGCATCAACAACCTCACTAGATTCACTCCTAGTTCAAAAGAAAAGATGAAAATATTGTATTTTGCATTCCTAGTTCGAATGCAAATGAAAATATTTCTGCCTTTTGTTTTGAACTAGGAGTAAATTTTGTGAGGTTGTTGATTGTAATTATATGTAGTCATTACTGAAAACTTCCTTATTTTTGAATGTCTTTTGAAGACTTTTGTACAATACTTTCTTGATGTTAAGAGACTACTAATAATGCCTTCTGAAGACTTTCTCTCTGGCAAGAATTTCTGTTGACAGCATACACTTTTACATGGCGGATATCTTGTCATTAGCAGAAATTCTTGTTGTAGCAAAATTCTTGGGAAGGCATGACTAGGAATCTATCAATATTACTTGATATTGAGAGATTACTATTTATGCCTTCTGAAGACTTGCACCCTGGCAAGCATTTCTAGTGATGGTGTAGACTTTTGCATGGCGGATATCTTATCATCTATATTGGAGAAGAACGGTCAGCAAAAAGGTTAAGAGATTAAGCTTATTTGATTTGTACACTAACTCAGGCAAGGTTTTTTGATAGGGTAATAAGGTTGGAGTTACGTAACGTTTGATAGGCTTGGTAAAGTCGGTTTAGATCAAACATTACGTAACTCCTTGCTTATTAATTTATCAAATTCCTTGAAGGTTAGTTGAGCAAGATGCATTGATCAACACTCGATAAAAGTGAGTTATTCAATGGTTGGGACCACATCTTCAGTATGCATCGATACATTATGACCTAAAAACATACACAGCGACCCTACATGTATCCTTTAAGACTTTTGAAGAAAGTATTCTGAAGGGCTTCTAGAATGCCACAACTTTGAAGATGTTGTTTATTATAGAACTCATAAATGATCAGGAAATCTATACCAAATTCAAAGACGGCAATGACCAACTTGAATACAGAATCAGCAAGCTGGAGGCAAACTTGAAAATTATCGAAATTCACAACTAGAGCAAGCCTCTGATCTTCTCCAAGATATGTTGAAATCATGCTAAGGCTATAAAATACAATTAATTATAACCATATTGCTAAGGAAGTAATGATACTCAATTTTTCTTTCAATTTCGTTTGTGGTTTCTATCAGTCCAAAAATAGTGGACCTAATAGAAACCATAAACAAGAAGGCATGGGATGCAATTAAAATTAAGAAATTGTTGCCTTCACTTATATTCCTTACTTTAACTGCAGTTATTGTTAGCAGAAGTTTTCTAGACTTACTGTATAACATTCAACCCTTGATTCCCTTAAGGAGGCTTTCT
The DNA here is from genome assembly GCF_002878395.1 of Capsicum annuum. Classification (NCBI taxonomy): domain Eukaryota; kingdom Viridiplantae; phylum Streptophyta; class Magnoliopsida; order Solanales; family Solanaceae; genus Capsicum; species Capsicum annuum. The sequence goes on along the minus strand of NC_061117.1, from coordinate 188,596,343 downwards.
TGGTCTTTTGCTATTTTCTATCTAGTTGATAGACCTAACCACGCTATCCAGTCGCATCTTCCTAGCAAAGTAACCATCTGCACTATTTTTCTCTTAGATAAAGAATAGACAGATTTTTCATTACTATATACACTTTTATATTTGCACTTGATACAGATTTCTCATTTTTAAAGATAATTTCATCGGCCAGATTCACTAGAAGTTACTTTCCACCCTATGTATCCTCTTCAATTAGCTCTCAGATAATATAGTCTTTCATCAACCACTCATTTTCCCTGAAAGACATTCTCCTACCGCACCTTCTGGCATATAATCAGCACCTCAACCAACCCAACCGTATAAATTTGGGCTAGGGCAATAACTGTATTGGTTTTTTGTTCTTGTTAGATACAGTTGTAGGCTTCTAAGTCCTTCTTAGAGTCCAATGAACACTAAAAGTCAGTTCAATCATTATTGAATCTCTTTACAATGACTCCAAAACTAGATCCCTTCACAATACTTGACAAATAAACATGAGCAACAACCGACATGAAATCTTAATAGGGTATCATAACCATATTCATGGACCCTCATCTTTATCAGTTCGGACCTACCAAACTTAACTGTAAAATTACAGATATCTTATTTGAATGATCTATGACTAATCGGTAAAAACAACATTCACAAAATCATGTACTCTATGTGTGTTTCCACGATAACATTATCAATAATACATACGTCCCACATATGAAGTGGTTCTATCTGCATGCAGCTTATTCACTGAACCCATCTTTACTGTAGCCTCTTATGATGTCCAGGCAAAATTTGATCAATTTTTAGTACCTTATATCTATAAAGAAAAGGAAAAACTTGATGTTACAAAAAAAACATTATCCATCTGTTACAACAGATGTAGAGTTTGTTGCATCAGATGTGGAGTCTGTTGCATCAGATGTAGAGTCGTTGCATCAGATATAGAGTCTAATGCAATAGATGTGATGTTTATTGTAACAGATGTGGTGTCTGTTGTAATACACCAAACCAGCCTTGTCGGTGGTTTCATTTGTTCCAACCATTGCTCCGTCTATTGCAATATCAACAACAGCATGAACTAAAAGAAACAACAAATAAAAATATCAACAACAAAGAAACAACAACATTTTTACAACACCATCAACAACATCATCAATAATAAAGGAGCATCATCCTTTATTCCAATACCATCAACAACACCACACCACAAGTTCCAACAATGCCAACCTCACCAACAACATCAGTAACAGCATAAACAACAAAGAAACAAACAAAACACATACAAAAAAATGATACTGCCAATAATGCTTTTAAACTTCTCCGAACAGAATACTTTTTTTACATATTGTAATAAAAGTTTTCGGTTCATTTATTCAACACTTAAAAATTTCTTTAAATTTTTTAAACAAATATGATATGGGTAAATGATAATTAAATAAAAAAAATAGATTTAAATAACTTACAAAGAAGAAGACGGGAATGAAAGAGCAATAGTGAACCATACCTTAATGTCAAAAGGGGATTAAAACAGAAATTTTAGTTGAGGAAAGATATGGATCGATTTAGATCTGAAAGGATTTTTATGAGAAAGAGAAGAGAAAAGAGAAAAAAAAGTTTGTGATAACCCTAACCTAAAGAGGAGAGAAACAAAAAGATAAGAGATGAATAAAATAAATTTAGGGATAAAGCTGAGGAGAGATAAGATAATTCTAGATGTATTGTATACGTAGAAGTGGGTTTTTCAATATTTATTAATTAATATAATAAATATTTATTAATAATTTGAGGGGCACGAGGAAGACTAGTGACATTGAAAAGACAAGATAAGACTACTCAATGAACTCATTTTTGAGTTATCCAAGAAAAAGAAACTCTTCATTTTTTATCGCATTTTGTAGTACTTACTACTTTATCTACTCGAACAGAAAACTTTAAAATTGAAAGAAAAAAAATTCAAACATATATGTCATCTGTTGGAACAGATAGCAATATCTATTTAAAAATCCCAAACAAGGTCAACAACAACTTCAATTGAGTCGTTGCAATTGCATGGTGTTGGTATTACATTCATCCTGACCCAGGTCATTAATCGATCACTCTGAGTTGAAATGAGCTATCATTAACTTAATGTTAAGATTAATAGTACCTAAATTGATTTTGGTGTAACTAGGGATAATTATCTCATAGGGTCAACAACAACTTCAATTGAGTCGTTACAATTGCATGGTGTTGGTATTATGTTCATCCCGACCTAAGTCATCGATCGGTCACTCTTAGTTGAAATAAGCTCTCATTAAATTAATTTTAAGATTAATAGTACCTAAATTAATTTAGATGGAACTAGGGATGAATGAGCTCATAGGGTCAAAAACAACTTCAATTGAATCGTTGCAATTACATGGTGTTGGTATTGTGTTCATCCCGATCCAAGTCATAAATCGATCACTTTGAGTTGAAATAAGCTCTCATTAACTTAATGTTAAGATTAATAGTACCTAAATTCATTTAGGTAGAACTATAGATAAATGAATGAACTCATAGGGTCAACAACAACTTTAATTAAATCATTGCAATTACATGGTGTTGGTATTGCGTTCATCCCGACCCAAGTCGTTGATCGATCACTCTGAGTTGAAATGAGCTCTCATTAACTTAATGTTAATATTAATAGTACTTAAATTGAATTAGGGGGAACTAGGTATGAATGATCTCATAGGGTCAATAACAACTTTAATTGAGTCATTGCAATTGCATGGTGTTGGTATTGCGCTCATCCCGAATTGAGTCGTCGATTGATCACTCTTAGTTGAAATGAGTTCTTATTAACTTAATATTTTATAAACTATATCTTTTGAAATTTTAAAAATTAATTAAGATCAATTCTAACTAAACTAACAATTTTAAAACTTGTCATTCTTTTTTAAAATTACAAATCAACCCACACAAATCATTCATTTACGAAAAAAAATTCTCATTCCAAATCTCAGGTTCTTACTCCTCTCTCTCTCTTTTTCAACAATACAGATAACAACTACTCAACATATTTCTCAATCCTTCAAAACAAATTAATTTTTTCCTATTTTCGACCACATAGTTGTTATTTTCGACTTAATTCTTGCTTGTATCCATCATTTTCTCTGTCTTTATAGGTAACAGAGTTTGAGAAGAGTTCTACATTTGTTCTTTATTCTAAAAATTAGGGTTTTTTAGTTAATGATGAAAAAGAAGACTTTTAGTTGTGTTATCTTAGAGAATAGGTTAACAATTTTGTGTTTTGATGCTAAAAAGTAAGAAACACCCGAGAAAACCCTAGTTTTTGTCTTAGTGTTTTGTTGACTATCGTGGTATTATTGGATGGTTTTTGTGGTGTTGTTGGTGGATGTTGTTGTTGGTGTCGATATTTGTGTTTTTGGTGGTGGTGTCGGTGGTCTTGGTGTTGGTATTGGTTGCATTAGTGGTGGTCTTGGTGGCATTGGTTGTGGTGTTGGTGGTCCATCTGTTGCAACTGGTGGAAGATCTGTTGGAAGATATTAAATAGGTTTTCAATTAGATTCCCCATCTGTTCCAACTAATGGGTTATCCATTAGAGAATTTTTTTATAATGTGGCGTAGAATAATTTATTTAAATTTGTCTTACCTTTTTTTGAAAAATTATGCAAACATCAAATGCAATGTATTTTTTGTTTTTCTATTGTTTGTAGTTAAAAGATGTCTCCCAAAATAAAAGAAACTGAAAGTGGGTCAACTTCTGATCACCCAACAAAAATGGCTAGAGTACAGATAGATTCAGAGGAACTTCCTGAACAATCTCAGTCAAGGCAAAATAAAGCTGAGGAAAGTGATAACTCCTTCTCACCAATGGGGCATAAATTACTATCTAAATCCCAGTAATATCCTTTCAAAACCGTTAAAATCGACAGGTTTCATGTTGCGATGCCAATGGATAACCCTGATAATGTAACTGGTGATCTTGTATTTAAATGTAAGTTAGGGAAAAGTTTTGATGAATTAAGGAATATTATGAAGAATGAAAGCATATACAAACTTTTTAACAAAAGTTACTTTCCATACTTTCTTGAGCTGCCTGAGAATTGAACTCTCCATTTCCCAATGATCATGGTATATGGTCTTCTCAAGGGAAGGATCAAGTACGCAGGGGATGATAAAGATCCAAAGGAGCGTAAAAAAAAGATGAATGAAATATGGATCAACTATGATGACATGCCGATTTGTTTTTGGTTGAAAGAGTTTACCATAGTAACGAGCTTGAGATATGATCATCCAGAAAAACCTCTCATCAAGCAAACACCCCACAAAGGGTCCAACAAATGCAAGAGAAAAAAAGATGGGTTGTTGGGAATTGTTGGACGTAGTAGCTACAAAGCAGAGGATTTGATGGCAGATCTCGAGGATAAAGACATACCAAAGTACTACAGGGGGGAATTGTGCTTAGTTTGGTTTGTCCATTCCATTTTATTTGCAAGAGACGTCAGGAAATTCATAGAAGATGATTTGTTGGTTCTTGCTGATAATTTTGACAAATTTAACAATTATACCTGGGAATATGACAGCTACTACTTGACTGTCAAATATTTACTGACAAAGCTATCCGCAAGGATGATCACATGATATGGCTTTTCTTGGGATTTCATGGTAAAATTGATCACTATTTTGACTCATTCATTAATTTATATTAAATATTGTTATAGTTATTATGACTTTTTTTATTGCTTCCTGTTTACAATTTTTAGGATTGGGCATATGAAGTCATTCCTCCCCTCCGAAAGTAGTTCAAGGATTATCCGGATAAGGTTTCTTATCCAAGGATCCTTAGGTGGTTGGCGGCTACAAAGGGAAGCAAAAAAAATATTAAGGAGCAGGAGGCTGATCTATTTAACCCTCAAGATGATGTAGTATGTCTTATCTCAACTAAAATAATTTGCCTCAAAGAAAGATATTGAAATAGATATTCCATATATTACGTTGGGTCATTTGTTGCAACAGATTACCCATCAACTGTAACTAGTGCAATAGATGGGTAATCTGTTGTGACAGATGACCCATATTTTACAACAGATTAACCTTCTATTGCTCTAGTTCTCTGAACTCGACTCAACAAATTACCCATCTACTGTAAATTATGCAACAGATAGGTAATCTAATACAATATATTATCAATCTGTTGTGACATACAGATCAGCTGTTGTGGGAGCTAGATCTTCTATTGCATAATTTGGTTGTGTTAACATATAACCCAACTAACTGCAAATTATTATTATATGATTTAAATGCCTCTTGTCTTTTTATTATAGGTTGTGCATCCTTAGATCGTGCCTACCGTTGATGAGTTAAGGATGACTTTTTTTCTTACTCTAGGTCTTGTTAATACAAAAAAAGACCCAATGGTGGAGTTAATGAAGAAGGAATTAGCTGTAGCAATTTCCATAAGAAGAAAAGTTAGGCAAGGTCAGCCTAATATTGAAGCTCTTCATGACCAACCTCAAACTGCAATAGATCTGGGTGCTTCTTCTGGAGGCATTGATGGTGGAGCTATTGATGATGGTGGTAACCATCCTGATACTGTTGTTGTTGCCAATCGTGATTATGATCATGTTGGTGCTCAGTAAAAAATAAATACATTTTAAAACACCCCTTACACAGGTCCCTCTCACCCCTACACTGATCCCTTCTACCCTTATAGTGGTCCCTCTCATCCATATTCACCCTTATATTCTCATTGTAAATGTAAAGTATGCAAGGACATAGAAGATAAACTCCTTGAAAAAGCTAGAGGCTATTACTGAAGCTGTCGAGGAGTTGAAATCTAGGAGAGGTGTCATACCATCCAACAAGGTGAGTGAGCCATGCACTCCTACAGTGGCGGTTAGGAGGAAGAGAAGAAACATTAGACAAATTCTCTCTGTTCTAAAAATAGCAAAAATTGTAACTCCTCCCGCTCCAAGAGTTGTTGATGTTCAGGGGCCACTGAAGAGGGTGGACATATTCATGACACTTGTAAAGGAGAATAAGAAGGAACTGAAATAAATCATATATGACAAGACGAAGGTTCAAAAAGAATACACCATGCATGCATTTTCCGCCAAAGACTTCACAAATATGACAAATATATGTGAGTGGTAAGAGAACAATATAAGTTTACTTTTACTAACCTAGCCTTCCAATCTACTCCATGAAGAAGAATCTACGCAGCAATTATGTAATCTATTGCAACAGCTTGGTATTCTATTGCAACATAATACAAATCTATTGCATAAGTTGTGTTAGCTAGGTAATCTGTGAATTGATTCAGAGAACCCTCTGCAATAGATTCTTTTCCACTGTATTTTTATTCTTTACAATTACTAACCTATTTAAAAGTTATCTTCTTATACCACAGTATGTTGATGAAATTCTCTACCTCAGAGAGGCAGGCAATTAGCGTACCCGGATGCTTATAATACTGTCGATAGGTTAATGGACCTCAACTTCTACAACAATTTCAACGATAGGTATGATGATCTCTGTAAGCTAGCTGATTCTGGTGGTTGGAGATTTGATAAGTTAGTTTCTACATTCCAATGGGATGAAGATGTGATTAAATATGTTAGAGGAAAGAGGTCATATCCACATGGTAAGAGCTGGAGCAAGGCAAAGAGAATCCTTGCAGTCATGAACGTGGAAGTCAAACATTTTCTCGTTGCTGAGATACTACTCTACAAGGAAAATATTAAGGTTTATGACTAAAACTTACCTGTCTTCAGCGAAGACATATTTTTAACCCACATGCAGCCACTCTTGAAGCTGCTGCCCAAGTTATTGATGCAGAGTAAGCTGATGGATCATTTGCCGGTGAAAGTCTTGAGGAAGGAATCATGGGTTTTTTAAGGTCAAAATAAGAACATCCAGCTTGAAAAAAAATAGAACCAGTGCATTGTGCGAGCCATACTCACTTGCATACATCGAGTGTTTGTTGACCGACACAGAAATAATCGATATGTGCGATGTCGTTGTGGGAAAATGCAATGGGTCTAGGCTTATGGGGTACTAACTAAATGGTTGGAGCCCTTGTATAAAGAAGAATATGTACAAAGACAGAAATGAACACGATAATAATTGTTTATTTCAAGCCACTTCACTTTACATGTAGTGGCAATAATTTTTATGTCTGGCCAAATTGAATTTTTATAATGCAACAGATTTTACATCTGTTGTAACAGATATAATACCTGTTTTAACAGATTGATTATCTATTGGAATAGTTTTGAAATCTTTCGCATTATGCAGATTTTTCCCAGTCTATCTGTCGTAATAGATATGCAATCTGTTGCAACATATAATTTATCTGTTGCAATTGATAGGTAATCTGTTAGAACAAATGAAGAAAGTAGAAAGGCCTATTATATAATTTCCAGCAGATGACCTAACAAAATGGTCGGAGCCCGTGTATAAATAAAGAATAATAAGTACAAAGACGGAGATGAACACGATAATAATTTTTTATTTCAAGCTACCTCACTTTACATGTAGTGGAAATAATTTTTATGTCTGGCGAAAGCTGAATTTTTATAATGCATTAGATAGTATATCTATTGTAACAGATATAGTACATGTTGTGATAGATTGATTATCTGTTGGAATAGGTTGAACATCTATTGTATTATGCAGATATTTTTCAGTCTGTCTGTCGCAACAAATATCCAATCTATTGCAACATATAATCTATCTGTTGCAACTAATAGGTAATATGTTGGAACAAATCAAGAAAGTAGGAAGACCTGTTATATAATTTCCAAAAAATAACCTATGTGTTGAATCTCATTTTGCAACATATGTCTAAATCTATTTGATAAGATATATCGTCTGTTGCAGCAGATGTATTATCTGCTGCAATATTTGAATCTAGTATTCCATTTCAATTAACATGTTCAAAACTAAGGATTAAATTATATTCATAGAAAACATAAAATAAATTGAAGCCTTCGAAAATTACTTGAAATAACTCAACAAATAAATGAAATGTAAAAAAATCATTATGGGTACAAATGATCTACTCTACAAATAAATCAATAAGTAAAACCAAGAAGGATAGGTTATTACATTGACGGACTCAATCTATAAAGATCTACTCAATATGGATAAGTAGTTCTTCATTCGATGCTACGAAATTTGACTTTAGTCATTGTGGATCTTTAATGTCGCTTGCATACGGCTTCTGAGCTTTCGCTTCTTTACATTTCCATAAAAGAGCAGCTTATCTTTTGCGAAGTAATCTGGTATCAAGTCCATCATTTGGTTCTTGTAATCTATCTCTCAAATACTCGGCATACGCAGCAATAGAAAGACCACAATCCTTGCGTTTTAAAAAAATAGATAATCCATATCTTGTAGTCCATGCAAGCATTGTGAAATTTGTGAAATAAAACTAAATAATGACACTTAAACTTACAGGATATCAATGGTTTGTTAAGTAATTCCTTCAATATATTGTACATCAAATAGATTGTCCATTTTATCTCGATATGCTTCAATCGTCGATCAATCAATACGAACCTTTTGGTCCAAAAAGCCACTCATATCAAGGTAAGTAGGCAATATTTTGGCTAGCTTTTGTATCTCAGACGGCGGTCCAAAACATCTCCTTCGCGACATCGAGTCATATACTTGGATGCATCTCTTTTTAGAATGAAGACAGCCAACACCCAGTGAAATTCATCACCATAATAGATTGGAATGTACACTTCATTGACCAAATACAAAGGTAAGCTAGCTGGAATGCTAAAACCTTTGATGATGTTGTTTAAGCATTCCTCATTTTGGAAATTTTTGGTTGTTGTTGACAATACCTATCGTTGGTATTATTGATGTAAACTTTGTACAAATAATTTTCTGTCGTATAACTGTATTTTTCTTGTGTTTGCCACTTGGCCTTCTTTCGAAGGTAGTAAAAAATGACATCGATGTACTATACATATTATCAAACATTTTGGATTACTTGACGAAAAAATTAATACGCATATGTAATTAAATAAAGTATTAATTAACAGTAATATGTATGGCATTTAAACCTCATCATTCCAGCAAGTTTAAGGCTGTGACATCAAATAGAACTAATTTTTCATTTAGAAATATGCAACAACAAAGTAGAACATATCAAAACCAAGACTCGATTCATTCACTTTGTAGTGTTCGTCATTTTATTTTCTACACGATGATATATATATGTTACTGTCATTTCCACAACAAGAATTATTTAAAACAATATATTTAAAATTGATTTATGTACCTGCCGGCATGATGCTTTAAAATCCTATTGGCAATCCATTTTGAATAGTCATTGATCAATTGTGTTATTTTTTTTAGAGCCTTGTCCAAGATGTTGAACCCTTCAAACAGGTAATTCTTCCGTTCTCCTGAACTGAAAGGCTACACTTTTTTCTTCTTTGGAAGCAATTGATAGATTATCAACTGTGATATTATGCTCTTCAGCAGTAGCTTCTATTATGACATCCCCGAAAAGCCAGAATTGTCAATGCTAATTACATATATACAATAGATTGTCCATCTGGTGCAACAGATGATTCTTATGTTACAACAGATGGATTATCTGTTGGGACAAATTCGAATAGGGAAATCAGAGCAGTATGATAATTTTGAACGGATGACCCATCTGTAGAAACATAAGACTCATCTATTGCAACAAATAGCGCATATGATACAACAGGTTAGACAACAGTTGCCACAAATGTATATATCTGTTTGATAATTTTCAGCAGATATATTATCTGTTGAAACAGATATATGCCTATTTATTTGTTGGAACAGATGATGTACATTCACCTTTTTCAACTCATGCTGCTCTCTGTGGCCCTTGCATACTGAACAACGGTGCAAGATAAAGACAGAGGTGTTGTAATTTTACTTTTTTCTTATGTTTGATGATGCCTTAGAAATATCTTTCCTTCTCCTCTTATCCACCTTGATTTCTAGTGGAGTGAATGGATATGAAATCCTCTTTGATAGAATGACACCCCTCTTAGATATCATTTCCTTTACAGAAGCAGTTAGTGCATTAATAGCATTAATCACTCCATCATGTTTCGCCTTGCAGTCTTGACATTTGCATGCAGAACATTCGCTAGATATTGTTGTTAACATCTCTCGTCTAAAGAATATTATGTACATACAAAACCAAGAACAATGATTACTTGTGCTTCTTTGATAGTCCTTTATCATTCAACGCTTCTATCAAATTTTTATTTTTGAAGCTTGGACCAACAATAGACACCAGGTCCTTACGATTACTCGACTTTTCTTTGCCTTTTTAGGTGTGCGGGGTGCTTTTTTTGGGTCAGAGTAGGTATAACATGAGAAGGGAAAGGAAGATAACATTTTAGTCTAGTAACTATGGCAAACTCCTTCCAACCAAAACAAACAGGCATGCCACAGTAATTTATCCACACCTCGTCTATCTTATCTTTATTTTACACATAAACCTACGCTTGAGAAGATCGTATACCATTTTTATCTGGAAACGAGCATTGTTGTCCTCTAGCAAATCAAGATATTGCCCAAAGCAGCTTTCCCTAAAATAAGCATCCAATTTTTGTTCTCGAAATATTTTTCTAAAGGCATTGAAAGATTTTTTTCATGGCTAACTTAACCGCAAAATCATTCATTCAATCTGTGGCACCATTACACTGCATTCTCACAGGATAACGATCAATGCTAAAGGTTTTGACCAACTCTTTGGCAAAAGTCCTATTAGAATTTGGATCATCTCTTCTGAAACTTCCCTCCTCCCTGTGTTTATTATCTTCTTCTCCTGATTGAGATAAACCTTGTAAAACAAGCTCATAGGGTAGTGGATGTAGCCGAGCTACTGCACTTGTTCCTTTACTTGGACTTGATTTGTTTTTTTTTCTTTTGGGAACCATATTATCTTAAATTAATAGGAACATAAAATAGAGATTATAATTATTAATGCATAGTTAAAAAAGGATAACAGAAAATCTAACATGCATAACGGTAAAATAACAGTTCTAATAGACCACACATCTGTTGCACCAGGTATGTTTTTTGTTGTAACATATAACTGACTTTCTGCAACGAATGAGTAAATCATTGGAAATAATAAAAATAGATTGCTAATCTATTGCACCAGGTATTTTATGTGATACAACATATAACCAACTATTGCAATAGATGAGTAACCGTTGGAAACCATAAAAATAGATCACTAATCTGTTGCACCAGGTATTTTATCTGTTCCAATATATAACCAACCTGTTGCAATAGATGATTAATCCATTGAAAACAGTGAAAATAAATCATTCATCTATTTCACCAGAAAGGTTATCTATTGTAATATATTACCAACCTGTTGCAAGGATAAGTAATCCGTTGGAAACAGTAAAAATAGATCACTAAACTGTTGAACCTGATAGTTTATCTGTTACAACGTATAACCAACCTATTGCAACAAATGAGTAATCCATTGGAAATGATAAAATAGATCACAAATTTGTAGCACTAGTTAGTTTATTTGTTGCAATATATAACCAACCTATTACAATGAATGAGTAATCTATTGAAAACAATAAAAACAGATCACTCATCTATTGCACCAAGAAGGTTATCTGTTGCAACATATAACCAACTTGTTGCAAGGATGAGTAATTCGCTAGAAATAGTAAAAACAGATCACTCATCTATTGCACCTGGTAGTTTATCTGTTGTAATATATATCCAACATATTCTAATGGATGGGTAATCCATTGGATACAGTAAAAATAAATTATTCATTCGTTGCACTAGGAACGTTATGTATTGCAACATATAACCAACCTATTGCAAGGATGAGTAATTCGTTGGATATAGTAAAAATAGATCACTCATTTGTTGCACCATGAAGGTTATCTATTGCAACATATAACCAACATGTTGCAAGGATGAGTAATTCGTTGGAAATAGTAAAGATAGATCACTAATTTATTGCACCAGGTAGTTTATCTATTGCAACATATAACCAACATGTTGCAACGAATGAGTAATCTATTAGAAGATAATAAAATAGATCACAAATCTATTGCATCAAGAAGTTTATCTTTTGAAATATATAACCAACCTATTGCAACGAATGAGTAATCCATTGGAAACAATAAAACAGATCACTGATCTGTTGAAACATATCACGCATCTGTTGCAAAATGAGTTATCTGTTAGATCAATATTGTTTAGATTTCTTCCAAACAGAAGAGTCATCTATCGTAATAGATGAATAATATGTTATATTGTTTATCTATTGCATCATATTTTCATAGCTGCATCAAATTTTCATCTGTTGCATTAGATGTTTTAATATATTGCATCAGATATTTTCATTTATTACATTAGATGTTCTCATCTGTTACATCAGATGTTTAATCTGTTATAACAGATGTTTCATCTGTTGCAACACCATTTTTATCAAAACAAATAACAAATCAACCCAGCAAGACCAACACATCACACAAACAGACTAAGAAGATCAACTGTGATAAAAAATCACCAACAAATTTGAATCAACAGTTCAACAACTAGAAGATGAAATACTAGAAATTAAGGTTTTATTCATTCCACGCTTCAAATTTAAGCTATAAATGTTGAAATTGTTAAACAATACTAGAAGAGTAGTTGGCTTAAGTTCCTCGTTTACCTATGAAAAAGGGAAATAGAATGATGAAGAACTCGAAGTTGTTGTCATTGGAGAATTTTTACGTCGATTGATGATTGAAAGTCGAAATGGAATTCCAGAGGTTGAAGTCGCATGATAGAAGAGAGAATTTTGTAGAACTATTGGTTAGGAGAGAGTTGAGAAAAGTTGTTGAGAGAGAGAGGAGAGAGAGAGCTGGGTTGATTTGTATTTTTGAAAAGATTAGAAAGTTTTAAAAATATTAATCAAGTCCACAATTAACTTAATCAAGTTTGCTAATGATGATTGACCCTTTAAGTTGGTCAATGTTATAAATCCTTCATTCAAAACTTAAAAGACACTTTTCCTTTAATTTTCTCGAGTGACTTTATGTCTTTTCTCTTTTTAAAAATATAATACCCAACAACATTTGTACAAGTTTTGTAAAGTTTTCAAAAAACATATTATTTGATAAATTATTTTTAAAAATGATTTAGTTTGATAAAAAATTCTAGAATGAGCCTTTGCATTTTGCACCTCTAATGTAAATTTACACCATATCCTATTTCTTTTTATGATTCCCAACCAAGCCTCTTTATTTTCTTTTATTTAATAAAACTGCTCTCCTTTTTTTTCGGGAACTTTCAACTAGGACAAAACTGGAATACAATTTATTTACAACATAAACAAAAAAAATTGAAAAACCTATTCCTATAGGGTTTGCTGCTTCTTTATAAATCCTATTCCTACATGGATTAGTTATTTTTATTGTTACTATTCTAATTTGGCCCATGTTTATTTTGTCTAACATCCCTCTCAAGTTTGAGGGGAAAGAAGTGACATCCAAATTGCACAAATTCTGATGGTGAGAGGGTCTAGTAAGAGATTTGGTGAAGATGTCTGTGAGTTGATCTTTAGATGAAACAAAGGAAAGAGAGACCAAGCTTGAGAGATATTGTTGACGAACCAAGTGGTAGTCAAGATCGACATGCTTCGTTCGCTTATGGAAAACTGGATTTCAAGCTATATGTAAGGCTGCTTGACTGTCGGAGTGAATTAGAACAGGAATTGGTGGAGGGATTGCTAGATTGGTGAGTAATCTTGTTAACCAGGTCAATTCAGAAATCAATTGTCGCATTGAGCAATATTCTACCTCGACAGATGAAAGAGAGACCAGGTTTTTAGATAAATTATACCTATATATAATAGCTAGAATAGATTGTTGGCTTACAACACCATGTAAATAGAAAGTAAGAGAAAAAAGAGTTATTAATAAAATAAGAAAGAAAACTGATTGGATAAAAGAAAGTGAAAAAATTACACAAAAATTAGAAAATATAAAAAATACTGAAGATACAATAGAACTGGTCGTATTTTCAATAAATAAAAAGGAAATATCTATATTTTCAATAAATAAGATAGAAATAATTAAGAAAAAATTAGAACAATTATATAGTGAAGATCCATTAAAAGGATGGGAAAAACATAAAACCATTACAAAAATTGAATTAATAGATAAAAATAGCATAATAACCGAGAACCCATTAACATATAATTTTGATGATTTAAAAGAATTTAAAATGCATATAGAAGAATTATTAGAAAAACAATATATACAAAAAAGTAATAATAAACATAATAGCCCAGCATTTATAGTAAATAAACATAGTGAACAAAAAAGAGGAAAAAGTAGGATGGTTATTGATTATAGAAATTTAAATGCAAAAACAATTACTTATAATTACCTAATACCAAATAAGATATTAAAAATAAGACAAATACAAGGATATAATTATTTTAGTAAATTTGATTATAAATCAGGATTTTACCATTTAAAGTTATAAGAAGAATCTAAGGAATTAACCGCTTTTACGGTACCACAAGGATTTTATGAATGGAATGTACTACCATTTGGATATAAAAATGCACCAGGTAGATATCAACATTTTATGGATAGTTATTTTAAACAACTACCTAATTGTATAGTATACATAGATGATATACTATTATATACAAAGACCAAAGAAGAACATTTAAAATTATTAGAACAATTTACGGATATAATAGAAACATCGGGAATAAGTTTAAGTAAAAAGAAAGCTGAAATCATGAAAAATCAGATAGAATCTTTAGGAATACAAATAGATAAAAGTGGAGTAAAAATGCAACAACATATAGTACAAAAAAAATAATAAATTTAAAAGAAGAATTAGATACAAAAAAGAAATTACAATCATTTTAAGGATTAGAAAACCAAGTAAGAGAATATATACCAAAATTAGCAGAAAATCTAAAGCCCTTACAAAAAAAATTTAAAAAGGATGTAGAATATAATTATAACGAAAAAGATAAAAAAACAAGTTCAAATAATAAAAATACTTTGTAAAGAATTACCAAAATTATAATTTCCAGATGAAAATAGAAAATTTATATATATAGTAGAAGCAGATGCTAGTGAATGTAGTTATGGAGGGGTACTTAAATATAGATATGAAGAAGAAAAATTAGAACACCATTGTAGATACTACTAAGGTACGTTTAATGAAACAGAAATAAAATGAAAAATAAATAGAAAAGAATTATGCTCATTATATAAATGTTTATTAGAATTTGAGCCATATATTGTATATAACAAGTTTATTGTACGAACAGATAATACACAGGTACGTTGGTGGCTAACAAAGAAAATACAAAATTCAGTTACAACAAAAGAAATTCAGAGACTAGTCTTGTATATATTAAATTTCAAATTTATAATTGAAGTAATTAGTACTAACAAAAATGTTATTGCAGATTACATATCAAGACAAAGCTACACAGACTGATATAATAGAAGACGATACTCTAGAAAAGATATTAAACACCCTAACTACGCTTTCAATGAAAGTGGACAGTATGGGTAATGAAATAGAAAAGCTAAAGACTAATGAAGTTAAACTGAAGTCTATAGCTACAAATCAGCTAACTCAGCAGTGTGCAGAGCTATGTCGATCGGAAGACATTAAAATTCCAGAGCTAGAAGGAGACGTTGGGAAACTCCGTAAAACCTATAACGTTTATCAATCTACAATTGCAGGTACAAGCAAAGGTGTTATTGGACAAAGATACCAGAATATGAACTTAAATAAGACATTTGAAAAACCATTTACACTAAAAATACAAAAAGACCTCTTGAACATACCCCCACAAATTATCACATATCGAGATAGTCTGAACCAAGATAAAATAGTTTATAAATATACAGCCCAAAATACATAGAAAATATCTACCGAGTACAAATTTTTCTAAACCTTAACCCCAGAGCTACATATATCAAAGAACCCAGCACAAACTATATAACCCAAAGATTACAAGGTCACAACAAGCTAATTGCACTACCCAAAACTAACCCAAGCCTAGTAAAAACTTGCTTCGACTATGGATTATTAAATACCATATATACCTAAGATGGAGAAGAACTATCAGCTATGGAAGAATTACAAAAAGTATTCAACACCTATAAAAGAGTAACCAAAGGAAATCTATTTTATATAGAGTGTTATACTGCACCAGCAGAGATATTTTATGACGAAATAAAACCAGTTATACAAGTTGTAAAAATAGGATTAACCAGAGATATAATTATACCAGAAGATATTGTGCAGCAGCCAAAGATACCCAGAATCGCGATACCTAATTTTTATGCAAACAAACGACTTATTGGACTGGCTACAATTATTCAAACACTAGCAAACAATTATACTAATGGAAACCGAATATGGAGCTATTATTCAAGAGATCATCAGATGATTTATTCAAATTCAAAAAAACTACGACAAGCAGATATGGTAGATGTTAGACAATGGATAATGACATTACTAAACCCAGAAAAATAATCTACTGCAAGAGCAATTAAGAGAGGATTTATTTCAGACGGATTATTGATAAGATATTGTAAAATAATTGGACACAAATATCCAGATCATCAATGTTCGAGATGTAATGGAGAAGATAATATTATCCTAGAAGTCCGCCTAGAATAAAAGAATCAAGAAGATAAGCATGCCAGCTGGAAAGAAGATAGAAAAGCAGCAGATACGACAAGAAGAAGATATTAATGGAAGCAATAATGGTGATAAAAGATAAGCTATTAAATTGTGAAAGTGACATGTAACAAACTTTCACAATTTTCTACATAACTTGTAAATTATTGTAAAGTTTTAGTTTTTGTCTTTTAGAAGTCTTTTTTGTAAAGTATAATAATTAGGTTAGGTAGATAAAGACTTTGTAAAAAACAGTCTAGACTTTTTAGTCTACTTTTTAGACTTTTTGTAAAGATAGAATAGGACGTAAAGTTTAAAAAAGAACAGGTAAAACATTAGTAAGGACTATGTAAATCATTCATTATTAATGAAGGCATCGAAGGCAGAAAAAAGATAAGCCTTCATGAGTTGAAGCAGAAATACTCTCTCTTGTCCACAACAATTATTTTGCTTATTTATTAAAAAACAAGTATATTTCAATGGAAAAATCTATGGAGGAACAAAGCTTAGAATTATCAAAACTACCAGAACAGGTATATTCATTTACTATTATGAATAGCTAAATTCATAAATTTCTAATAATCATGATATGATAAAATAAGTTCATGTTAGTTGCTTTATAGTAGAATTATTCGAAAAATAGCATGTTAAGAAGTTTATTAGCAAAGTGGAAAAGGAGAAAAATTCCTAAGAACTATGTCATCCTAAATATGAAACGGGTGAGGCAAGAAAGCCGTGATAGGGGAGTAACCAAAGTAGAGGCGTTGTTTAAGGGAAAAGTATCCAGATTACCCTGCCAATAGTGATAAAAAAATATGTTATTTAAGAATAATCTAGTATATAGCAATCTAAAGTGATCATACTTTATTATGTCCATGATTGAAGGGAATATTTTGAAAATAGCAATTTTATGAAAAATGGATGATTATTTATCTGACGAAATGGTAGATAAATTTAAAATACTCATTTTATATGTAATTAAGGATATAGAAATAGTGGATATAAGAAAAATCATATTGAAAAAAATATTTAATAGATATTTTATAACTAGAATTAATTATATATCAAACCTACCGAACTACTCCTATAAATACTTACATGCCAAACCCACACACTAACTATGATAAATTGTGTATATTTAGAATTTTGGAAAAAAGATATGAGAAACATACGATTAGTAGAAAAACAAATAAAAGCAAATTTAGACAAATCCATGGAAACTAAAGATGTAAAATATATAGAATTTCTTAATGAAAATATGCAAGAACTACTTAGACTAAAACAAACAACTAAAAAATATTATGAAAAAGCATTTAATCAAGCCTAAATGACAGAAGCTATTAAAATACTTGTTTTATATATACTTAGACATATAGAAATTATGGACATAAAGAAAATAATATGGGAAAAATTACAAGATTATGAAGAGAAAGAATTATTAAACAGTATAGAAAACTTACACAGATATTATGAACAACAATATTATTTAGATTCAGATGGATATTATACAGACTAAAAATGTCAAGATATATTAAGAAAATTAGAGCAAACCAAGAAAACCTACATAAAGAAATTAATTATAGAAAACAAATTAGAGAAATAATGAAAAATCTAATAGAAAAATTAAAATGGATAGACGAAACCTTAAAAAATCTAGAAAAAAACAAAGATAAAAGTTTAGATAGTTTAAAAAAATTATTCAAAAAAGAGAACAAGAAGAAATAGTTAGTAGCATAAATAACCTCAAACAAGATATTAAATATAGTACAAATAGAATAGATTATTATACATTTACTTTAGAATAAAATGATAAACTACGAATATCTAAAATATTGGAAACAAGAAATAGAAGAAATAAGATTAACAGAAAACCTTATAAAAACAAATTTAATTAAATACTTTAAAACAAAAGATATAGAATATTTAGAATATCTTAAAAATTATATAGAAGATTTACAAAAATTAAGAGAAAAATTAAAGAATATTATAGCAAAGCATTTAATAAACTACCACTTAATTACCCCCAAAATATGAATATCAGTAAAATTAAATATATTAATAAAATATATGAAAATAAAAAATACAAGAACGAAGCAAAACAGTTAATGAATATTACTACAAAGAATTTAACAATTACATAGTTAATGGATACATCTTACGAAAAGAATAAATTATTAAAAAAAATATAAACCCAACTATATAGGTTATACCTAGAATACAACAGGTTACATAATACTAACGAGGATCCTAAAACACCAGATAATTTAATTACGATAATATCTAATCTAGAATATGAATTAATAAAACATCTTAAGTCAAGAAGATAAAAATGAAAATTATTCCAATCAATAATATTCACAAGATACATAATATAAAAATAAATACATACGTACGTATTTATTATCTAGTAAACTCACCGCGCCTAATCCGTAGCCCCTAAAATCTTTGTCATTCTGGGTATGCTTTATCTATTATATTAATTTGCTCTTAAGGAATAGAAATTGTGCCTTCACTCACTATGTTTTCTTTCTTTATTTATATGACCATCGGAGTCGAAGAGTCCTACTTTAAGACTCGACGTCACCGTAAGATTTGAACGTACATCCTCTCTTTCACTGTGTCTCACGCATTCTCAAGATACACCCGATAGAAATGAAGAAAGGGATGAGAAAAGATGATGTTTTCTCATAATCTTCTC
Source organism: Capsicum annuum (assembly GCF_002878395.1). NCBI lineage: Eukaryota > Viridiplantae > Streptophyta > Magnoliopsida > Solanales > Solanaceae > Capsicum > Capsicum annuum. The sequence continues at coordinate 188,576,941 of NC_061117.1, read as the reverse complement.
CCCGCTGCATGCTATGGACATAGTCATTCTGTTAGTCTTTATATTACAGTTAATTATTACCAAACTTTATTTCTTGCTGCTTGCTATTTGTTTTCTTTGGATCCTACCTTACTTAGAAAATGTTGTAATATCATTTGTACACCTGAAGAGGTATATAATTATACCAGATTTTGCATAAGACTAGGGCGTTTAGTCAACACGTAGGACATGGATATTTTTAAAGCCAAGTTTTCTTTAAATATTTTAGTTTAGTTAATATGGAATATGACATTTATAGATGAAGGAAATGGAACCAATAGTTATTCATGTTTGAAGTTTGGTTGAATGTTCCCACAAAGATTTTTTTTTTTAACAAATTACCTTCATTTTATTTTTCCAAACAACTGTGATTTTTCTCTTAACCCAAAGGGTTTTTCAAGTCACGAATTCAACTTGCTATCCTTTCTCACTAAGTTTATATTTTTAAAACCATTTTTCATTTCAATTTCTTTATTCCACAAATAATTTTGCCTACAAACATTTTTCAAGGCATCAACTCTGAAGTCATCTCGACATTTAGCATTTTTACAAAAATGCAGCTATTTTTTCATTTAGCCTTTAACTACCTAAATTTGGCTGGGTAGCCGTAGTTAGTGAATCATTTAGGGTGTTTAATTCCTTCCCTTTAGGATAATTAGAATCCTTACCTAGAATCCTAGGATAAGTAGACCTTAAAATGAAGTCTTTATCTTCTTTTAAACACAATGTTTATAATAGGTGTCCTAATTCATCATAGAACTGATTAGGTAGTAACTTCCTTAAATTTAATTAAGAGGTTTCCAATATGTTGTACCTTGGTTTGACCCGTGTTAAAATAGGGTACGACATAGATAATACGCATAAATGCTACCTCATTAAATATCCTACAAGGAAAATCCAGTGGGATAAAATCTCGTAAGGAAAAAAGAGTACAATGCGTATTAACTTTCCTTAATGAGAACATCCTTGAACTTTTGCATTCCGATCTTGTGCACCATCTTCTTGAAAGTTGCAGTTGGAAGAAACTTGGTGAATAAATCAGTCACATTGTCACTTTAACGAATTTGTTGCACGTTAATATCACCATTCTTTTGGAGCTCATGTGTATAGAAAAGCTTTGGCGAAATGTGCTTCGTTCTATCTTCTTTTATGATTCCTCGCTTAAGTTGTGCTATGCATGTTGCATTATCTCCATATAAAATTGTGGGTACATTATCGCATTTCACACCATATTTTCCTCGACTGAGATGTATTGTGGATCTCAACCATACTCATTCTAGCCTTTCTTCATGAATAATTATTATCTCATCATGGTTTAATGCAGAGGCTAGATAGACTGCTTTGTATATTTTCAAGATATGACAGTATCCCCCTATGAGAATATAAAGCTTATTTGAGATCGAGCTTTATATGGCTCAGATAAGTACCCAACATCAGCATAACCAACAAGATCGGGACTACAATCTTTAGAATAAAATAAGCTCATGTATTTGATCAAATTTTCAATGTCCCCTAGTAAGAGCAGAACTATATATACCTTGCTAACAAATTGACCGAAAAAGGCTATGTCATGCCTTATAGTATTTGCAAGATACATTAGTGCATCAATTGCACTAAGATATGGTACTTCATAACCAAGGAATTCCTCATTTTTCTCTTAAGGCCGGAATGACCACTTATTCAATTATGCATGTTTCTTATTTAAGCAAATATTTTATTGCTTTTGAAACATCTCGAAGAATTTCAATAATTTTCAAACTATAATCTTATACAATATAAGGATTATAAATAAGTTTCCCAAAAACGTTTCTATGCTTCAAACATTTTGAATCTTTAAAAGTTTTCATGTAAATTTTGTCAAGTGACAATATTCAACATTTCATGAGTGACATCTTCAAGTATCTGGATTGCAAATCAAATAAGTTTTATGCTTACCAAGATGCATCCTTTAATGTCACTTGATAAATATTTTTACATCAGCATGCTTAAATAAACGTAGAATTCAGATCCTCGTAATCTTTCATTGTGTCAATATTGTATCAAAAATATTGATGATATATCATTTCGTATCGGTTTACAGCGTGACATAACATTTTGAGATCTCATAACTTCATTATTTTTAGGTACCTGAACCTCTCATAAGGTTTCATGAATTGTTATGTCGTAGGCTCTTTAAGAACACATTGTCTTCTTATTATAATTATTTGCTCCATGTCCTTTTCAAGGATTATTTCATTTGGAATCGATTTGTCTATCACGCTTCATGCACGCATAGACCTTTTCCTTTAGGGACACAAAATAGGAGCACTTGCGGCCAATGAGATGCTTTCGACATTTGACTTGAATTATCTTTTGAATGAGGATCTGACGATAATTATACACATATTTTTTAGATGCTTATAATCTTTCCCTTATGTTAGGAAAACTAACATTCATCTTCCATATTCTTTGAGAAATCCATCTTTGTGCATCATGGTATATTTATTAATCGTATACCGCACATCAAAACTATTAGATGGACAACATGTGAATCCTGACTTAGAACCAACTTTGAGGGGAAATTAATCATAATTTATTGGTTTGATGCGAACAAGTACTTTTGTATATAATATTTCAAACCAATAAATGAAGCTTTTGTTCTTAATGGTTTAACTATTTATTGACGGCATTTGATGCTAAACCATCATCATCAAAATGAATTAGCTCAATTACACAATCTGAAAATTATGCTTTTAACTCAATTTCATTGAGCAAGCAACTTTATGAATGTCAAATTGCAGGTTGATAATAAACGTACAAGTGATCATCTTATATCGATGCATCTTAACAGATCACATGATGGGTGAACGGACCCATATTCCCCTTTTATACATTTCAGATTTTAAGGAATCCAATCCCAACATTAGTTGGTCCAACCAACTTATCATGAGAACAAGCAACATTAAAAGCTCATGAAGAATTTTTGAATTTTTCAATATGTATTTAATACTTAATATGCACATCTTTAGGATGTCACAATCGTTCATGTCAACTTATGAACTTTTATACTAGTAAACTCCAAGTTTACCACAACATGTACTTTTTTTCTTTAGTAAATTTCAGATTTACTATGATATGAATAGATTTTAAATTTACTACTTGGAAAGTTAATACAAATCAGTCCATCAAGATGCCAAAACAGTCCACAAAATGTGAGAAGAACAAGCAGCACAAAGGGATACAAGATGACAAACACAAAAACACACGAATTTGCAAAATAATAAAAGGATAGATAGTGAGACCAAGATTATTACAAGATTAAGAACCAAATATATTTCAACATTAACCCCTAATGAATGTAATAATCAAAACCACACTCGTACGGTGACCGCCAAGGTAATCGACTCACCTCAAGATCCACCGTTTCCAAGCAAAGAACAATATTAGCTTTTCCAAGCCCTATTTTAAGGAAGACTCTCCCAAGTCCTAACTAAGACTATACTATCCTAACTAAGACTATACTAAGGTAGTCTACTCTCATGAGAGAGGATTTCAAGTGTTTTAATTTTTCATCTTTCATAAACTAAAGAGAAAATACCTAATAAGAGATTATATATAACCTAACTTATTACATAGTATAATGGACCAAAATACCCTTAAGGAAAGAGGAGGTCATGGGTTGTTTCTTTAACATGTGAAAACCCCAAAATACCCTTAATAAAGGGTGCTTCTCTAATGCTCCACAACTATGGGGTCACATTTCAAAACTTGTAGTCTCGAATTGGCATCAAATGTAAGCCCCCACACAATCTTCCACGCATGGGTTTGTTTAATGGCATGCTCAAAATGGGTCCTCCATGCATGTTCTCATATCCTCGAGGTGACCAAGTCTTGAGACTCTATGTGTTGGCATCTAAAGATGTCATCAAAATATAAGATGTCCATTTGTCCCGTATCATCCTCCTCTTCTTGAAAAAAATTCGACCTCAAATCCAAACCTTGCAAAATCGAAGAGAGGACAAACAAGTACAAACTTCTCATGGCATAAGGGTTAGGGTTAGCACAACAAATCATCTCAACATGCCAAGGTTTCACATATTTGCAATATAACCAAGGATCGTTTGAATAAACTATTAAAAATTCAATGAAAGATGTACAAAGGATTTGATTATGGGATTCACCAAGAGTGACACTTTTCTTTTCATGTAGACCAAGCAACAAGTTGGGTTCACCAACATCACCATTTCCATATTTGGCACCGGGGTCAAATGGGAAGAGTGGTCATAGACATGGGTCTAGACAACACTCCCCTTGTTCGTAGTATCCACCCAAAATAAATGACATAACCTCTATAATAGCATATATATCATCGAAAGAAAATAGAGAGTAGATAAAAGTATCACTCAAGTCGACTTCTACTAAGGTGCCCTCATGTGTGTGCTCACTACTAGTTTCCCAATCATTACCATGAGTGGTCTCAACAATAAAGTCACACAAAGTAGAAGGAGTAACTTCTAAGACTACACATTCCTTACCCTTAAGAGTACTCACATCTTTCAAGAACAGATTTCCATCTTTAGAAGGAATGTTGTCACACCATAGTGGGTTAACATATAGGCTATAGCCTCCAAGGTACGCTATACCATTTTTTTTCACCACTAGGCTCATTAGGAGTGTTTATATCATTTTCAAACAAGACATTATACCTAAAGAGTTCATGATCCAACCCATGGGCAGATTTGGAACAAGCAAATTCCTCACTCTCTAAGAGATCAATATCAAGTTTCAAAGTGGGTTCAAGCACAAAATTGTCCCAAGAATAGCTCTCAGGTTCACTCCCCTTTTGTTGATCAACTTTTTTAAATACTTCACTCACTTGAGTTTGATTAATGACATCACACACATACTCAAGTGGTGGATAATTTTCACAAATAGGTTGATCAACACCAATTACATAAGACGATGTACTTTCGTTCAACATATAGGCTTCAACACTAGGTAGACATAAATTGATCTTACAAGAAGAGTCAATTTAGTCATCAATAGGATCAACTAGTGTATCCACACTCACAACATGTACATCATCAACAAAAGGCAAAGAATCATTAGACTCACAAGTAAGTAAGCTACTACTCACACTCAATGGGCTACTAGCCACACAATTATCATTAACATGCACAAAAGTGTAAGAATTAGATATTTTACCTTGACGTTCTTAAGTCGACTCTCCTTTGCTGTGTTGTGACGGTCCTCCACAAGCTTGGGCAGCAACTTCACTTTGCCATTGCTTTCCTTCACTTGCCATGTCGGTACCTACACAAATGTCCTTAGAAATAGAAGGACAAACAATGTTAGCTCGGTTTGGTAGCAATCCCCTTACTTCGCTCCATACAACCTCTCCCTTTTTCACTCTCGGATTACCACGTTGCACACCCTTACTCCTCTCAGTCTTTTGTATCTCATAAGCATTTAGATTGGAGTAAGTATTTGTTTCTCTTTGTGGATCGAGCAACATATATGTCACGAGGTGATTGCCGCATCGATCTCTTACAATATTAGGCCAATTTTGCACATTTGAAACTTTATTTTGTGTAAACCAATTGGCACCCAAGCATACATGACTGTATTTCAATGAAAGAATATCGCACCACACCTCCTCATGGTATTCAAATTGGGAGAAGACAACTTTGACCCTTTCAGTAACCTTAAACCTGTCCAAGAAATATGAAATAAGTAAAGGCTCGTGAAACAACCCCAAGTAGTCAACCATGGATGGAAGGATGTAGTTTCTATAGTACCTATCATTTAACACAACGAGGCAGCCCGGTATCCCATAAATGGTCACCTTTTCAGAGTGTACACTCCTTCTCGGATCAACATTGTAAGGCACACGAGTACCTCTTGGTTTTGGAGATGCATACCTTTTTCTTCTCGTTGGACAACCTCCACTAGAGCTAGTATAACCATTCACACTATATCGAACTTGATAAGAAATACTACAAGGTGCAGGATATGAATCTTCACACTCCTCACGTGTACTCTCATCATAGCTCTCATAAGCTTTGTGAACGAAAGGGTTATACCTAACACCAAATCTAGGTTCGGGGTGAGAAGTGTAAGACTCCTCACATGCCTCAATGTCAGCATCAGATCCATCACGAGGTCCTACATCATCTCTAAGTTCACCATAAGCAGTAGTCACTTCATTCACCTCATTTTCTCTCTCAAAACCGTAACTCTCAAATCTGCCCAAGTTTTGATCATGGCTATTTTCATAGCCTCCGCAATATCCCTCAACTTTGTAGCCATAAAAACCCTCACTACAATCATAGTATCCCATGTTGTAGTCATAATAATCCCCTTCTATCGAAGATATGTTCCCCTTATATCACCTTTGTACCTACATAATGAACAAATAAGATTAGTAGTAAAAGCTCCTCACCAACACTCATATACACCCACCTTTGTGATTCTCACAATTGGAGCGGCGAATATTGAAAGTTGCTTATACTTCGGTAGTCAATAGGATGTCAATTCTACTTGGTGGTCGGAATAGATTCTTATTTGATCAACTCAAGACACAAAAATAAAATTTATTTATGAACTTGAAATAAAGAAGTTACTACGAGTTAAAAATGATAAAAACACACAAATAATGAAGACACGAAAGAAACGTATTCAATAATTAATCTACAACTAAGTAACTGATTACTAGTTGTTAATTAATTCTAGAATCAAGACATGAAACTAATGAAAAAATAAAATGAAACTAAGAATCTAAAATTTTTGAGATTAAGTACTTTCGGTGATGACGTGGTAGCCTCTCATTGGTTGTTGAAAATTATCGAAAGTTTTGAGAATTTTTTTCTTGTTTTCAATTTGTATTGATCAATGTTCAATTAGAAGAGTGTATTTTTGGTTTTTGGAGGGAAACAACAAGACTTAGATTCTTTCAATGTTAAAAAAAAAAAAGGCTTGACTTTTCTTTCACCCTTTTGGCAAAACACATTTTGAAGCCTTTGTCACTCTTTCCTCTTTTGTAGGTCTTGGGAAGACCCCTTTCTCTCTTTTGGTAATAAGACCTTTTGAAAGTATTTTGGCCCCCTTTCTTCTTTTATAATAGTCTGGGAATGTGTTTCAAGACTAACAAGACCACACCTTCTTTCTTCTTTGATTTTAGATCAAACAAACCACTTTCTCTACAACAAGATATGAAGATGTTGAAGAACACCAAGAACACAACTTTGAATCTTGGATTTCTAAGATTAACATTGGACCTCCCAAAAATTAACAACATATATTCAAGCTCTAATCTTTAACAGCAACATCAACAAAACATTTTTTCAGCCACCAATCTTCAACAACAACATCAACAAAATATTTTTCCAGCCACCAATCTTCAACAACAATATCAACTACCTTCCAACATTTAATAACCACTTGGATTTAGCTAAAAGTTTAGATATAGACTCTATTAGTGTTAGTGAAGAAGGGACTAACACTAGTGTAAGGCCCCGCAAAGTTCTCTCGTAGTTTAAGTCATAGGTCATGTCGAGTGAGGTGTGATTCCGGCCTTAAAAGATTGAGAAGTTACTTCCTAAGAGAAAAACGTGCTAACCATGTAGAATTTCCCTAATTTCAACTTTTGATCATGTGGGAAATCTTATAAGCTTTCCATCAATAAAAGATTTTCCCAAATCGGACACTCGGGTAAGAAATTATGGCCAATATTAGCCTTCGTCATGAAAACTGCGTCATTTGAGAGCCTAGTGCATCACGGAGAGGACGCATTTAGCAATTGTCAATTTCCAGTGGGACTCCGCGATATTAGCGCATCGCGGAGGAGTCCCAGGTCCCAACTAGTAGGAAAATGTATGGCTCCGCATCGTAGAGGTTGTCAATTTCTCAATTGTCATTTTCAAGAGAGCCAACGCGATTAGTGGCGCGTCATGGAGGCCTTCGAAATTGGGTTCCAGTTCAATTTTTACAATTTTTACACAAACATTTAAAAGAGCATTTTAGACCTTTTTCCAAGCCTATAAAATTGTGGAAATACTAGATTAAACCCATTTTCAAGCATTCTATGAGGGTTTAATCAAGTATCCTCTCAACAAGAACCCTAAATACTCAAAACCTCTTCCATAAATCTCAAGAATTTACCATGGATTTTCTAAATTGAGTCAAGATTCTAGGTTCCCAAGTGAAGGGTCTCAAGAACCCTCATTCTAGAGCAAGAGTAGAGTTCCAAAAGTGAGAGTTCTTCTAAAGCTTCAAATTCAAGGTATGTGGGGTTTTAAACTTGGGTAACCCTGTCACCCTTGTGCCCAAAATGTTTGTTTATATCATGATTTTGCTGAAATTATGGGGTTTTTACATGAGTTTGAATTGGGATTTTCACCCATATTTATTGAATACATTATGTTGATATTTCTTATGAATTAAGAGTTAAATGACATGATTTCTACATGTTTTCTTGAGTTTTTACAGCTGGATAAACCCATGATTTTACTCCTTGAGAAGCTTAAATTTGAAATATTGAGATATTGAAGCATATGACTACATTGAGATTTTGAGATGAATTGCTGAAATTTCCAGATTTCCACATGATTTATGAATCTATATGCTATATATTATGTTTTTGATAAGCTTTAACTTGAAATTGAACTATGGGTTAGTAAGCCTATTCGATACTTATGAAATTATGAACTCTCGTGCTATAAGCACCCATGATTTGAGTATTTTGAGATGGTTGAAAATTGAATTGACCTAATGGTCCGAAAGCTTTGAAATCCACTTTACTATATGAGATTATCGATTTGATTATTGGGTTCGTGGAGAACCATGTGATTGTTCTAAAAGTGTATTTTTATAAGATGAGCACAGGTAATCTAAAGGGATTAGTATTTAGCACCAAGCGGGTAAGCTACTACGGTTTCTGTAACGTCCCGAAATCGGATCCCGAGACTTCACACGGTGCTTAAGGTCACAAGTGACCCCAAGCTAACCCTTCATCTGACATAACCCAAAGCAACTGAATAAAATACATAAAATAGAAGGAATAATGCGGAAACAACCCATAACTTAGTCTGACCAACATGAAAGTAAATTTACACGGTCACAATTCTGCTTATATATATATACAAATTTGAAATTGAATACACTGACTACTAGTGACTGTCTATGAAGCCTCTACTAGTATTGGCCAAAGATAGCCGGGTCATGACTCCCAACTACCCCTACTCAATATGACTGAATACAGAAAATACAATACACCTCAAATATGAACAACTCAAGTCCCTGAATCAAAAGGACTAATCACCTGTCGATCGAGAGCTGCGATCCAGCTAAACATGATATGTGCGCTACATCTTGTACCTACATTTTGGTAAGAATGTAGCCCATGGAAATATGTGGTTCAGCACTTTGAAATGTATTGAGTATGTGGGGATGCATGCAACAATATAAATAGTATAATCAATTTCATGAAAACATGCATACGGACAATGATGACTCACTTGGCTTGAGTTATATCAAATTATACTTTTCATAATTTCATAATAAACAGTTCATATGATAAAATATCGTAAGCCACATAAATAATTACAAATCATAAATTCTGAAAAATCATCCTAAATCATCATAAATTATCATATTGTCAAAAATCATCATAGGTAACTATAAATCATCATAAATGATCATAAAATATCATAAACATCTCAACTCTTTGACTTAAATCTTGGAGTGACACGGTAATTCAAGAAACTTAATCTTATGGACACGGGAGTTTCCTATAACCGACAATCCCACGTGAGCTACGTGGAATACCAACGTTTGAAACCCCCATTGGCGGGAGCGTCATACTCTTTGCCAGGGAGTACGACCTTAAAACTGTAATAATCACAATCGGGATCTCTGGCCAATAATATCATCATCAAACAACCCTACGGTGGCACATAGGTTTAGGGAAATACCAAATTTCCCTCTCGGTGCTAAGTACTACTCCCCAACAAGCTCAGAACGCGTTAGAAAATCCACCACAACATCACAAGGGTCTATCATAAAGACCAAATCTCTTTGTCATTTATCGAAACATATCAATCTGTGGATTCCTAACTCAACACATTTTAGCTCAAAACATTTTAATCTTCCTCAACATCAACAAGGTATCAATGCATTGAACCATAATCGACTCGACATTTGGACAACGATATGAAGACACAATACGTAATATTTTCAATAATTTAACTCATCAAAGCCATCCGAAAAATACCAAGACTCATTGCAACTTCGATATCAATATACCTAATAACTCAAATCGTCATAACAAAGCTCAAAATTTGACACATGGCTCAAAACACTTGGAAATACCAATAATTCATTCTTGAACTTAAAACGTGGATACATGTTCAAAATATATCAATTCTTGATAAAAACACCAAGAATCCCAATATTAAATCTCAATTCATAGAACGAAAATAGTCAAATACTCATGTGATTCAAAACTTA
>NC_061117.1:188508007-188566338 GCF_002878395.1 Capsicum annuum | reverse complement strand
AACGTGGATACATGTTCAAAATATATCAATTCTAGATAGAAACACCATGAATCCCAATATTAAATCTCAATTCATAGAACGAAAATAGTCAAATACTCATGTGATTCAAAACTTACAATTCAAATCTTTATAAGTTCATAATCGAACTATTTAGACATAATTCAACTTACAGAACCATATGAATCCATTAAATAATCATAATTGGCAATCTTGAACAATTTACATATATACATAATCAAAATCTCATGGTGGGATATCTTGGAAATAAATTCATTTGCCAAACTCATAATAATCCATAATAAAAATTAAATATACGGGCACAAGAACGGAATAATTATTCTTGTTCAAACCCCACATACCTTAAAATTAAAGATTGGAATGAATTCTTGCCCCGTAACACTATTCACAAAATTGATTGGTGCATCTCGAAGAGCTCGGAACGGGGACTTCATTTATCGGACTAATTTAGAATTTCCATGGTGGAATTGGAAGATTTAGGAAGGGGAATTTAAAGGTTTAGGGTTTCTTTCTTGGAATTTTTTTTTTTGAAAATAATAGACTTTGATGCCCAAAATCAATTTTTATGCTTATTTCCACGAAATGGGGCAAGGGTGAAATGACTGGATTGCCCCTGGGAAATTAAAAAATGGCAGAAAAATCTTGCATACCTTGGCCACGAAAAACTGAATAACTCCTCGTTCGGGTATTGAATTTTTGCGAAATTTATATCGTTGGAAATCTAACTCAAAGATCTTTAATTTTATATATGGTAGGCCACCCAGTTCGTCATATGTAAGGAGTTATGATCAACCGAAGTTGACCCAAATCAAATCCATCCCTCAGTTACTGATTTGACATGCTGAAATAAATTGATCGCAACTTATTACTCTAATGTCGGAATGGGGTGAAACCAATTTCATTGGAAAGAATACTCAAAGATTTTTTGTTTGATATATAGAATGTCTCCCAGTTTCTTATATTCAGGAAGTGATGATCGTTTGAAGTTGGCCCTGAAATGCTGAAAATTTCTGGAGCATGCTAATCGCATGGTGCCACTGTTTTGGGCACCCAAACGTGCCCTTATGCTACTCCAAAAATTTCGAAACTCACTCGAGATGTATTACGACCTTTTTCCATCAAAACACAACTTGAAAATTGAAAAAAAGATGTCAAAAAGGTCATCAAATAAATACCCGAAGATCAGAGATCTAAATGAGAAAGTTTCAACACTTAGCAAAATTTTTTATTTTTTTTGTGAGTACGAAGCTTCTCTTGGCAAGATAAAAAGGCTTTAATGATTCGACCCATTTGGGAGTGAAATATTTAACGAAAAAAAATTGGGGTATCACATCATCTCCCCCTTGGAAACATTCATCCCTGAATGTCGCTCGTTAGGTTAGGAAGGGAAGGAAAATTGAGGATACGCAACTAAAATAGCTTGACAAATAAGTTTATATTTTTCTAAACTTTGGAGTACTTTCCGACGCATAAGCTCATGATAATCACAATGACATAGTTGAGTCTATTACTAAAAGAGTTGGATGAAGAAAAATTATTAACTTCAATTTAAATCCGCATTCACAAAGAAAGAGATGAAAGATCTAGGATATGAAAACTCGAGATATCACAATATCTCCCTTTTGGGATCTGTTCTCCCCGAATAATACTAATTGATTAATGGGACACTTTATGATCGACCCATGGCTTAATACTTGGATCGGGAACAAAAGTAAAGGCTAAATAGAATTTGGTAACTCGCTTCAACTCAAATAGATCATTCTTGAAATGGTTATGCTCACGAAACTTCAAGTAGTGAGATTGGACCACATCGGAAGATGGAAGAAATATATGAATCCGCCGGAATAACTATCAAGTTGAATTACTAGGTGCACGGACCGAATCAAGACACACTCTCATTCAATTAGGACATGATTCAAAATCTTTCCAAGGAATTCTCAATGCTACTAGGAAGCAATTAGGTTTGGGATATGGTACGAACAATATATATATATATATATATATATATATATATATATATATTGAAATAAGGATTTATAACTCGACCTCAATTTTAAGTATGGAGCGTAGGTCGATCAGTCTTATATCAAAATAAAAGTACTAGTCCTCACGTAGTACAACTTATTTTCAAGCTTATCAATATGCTTCGCACACCCTTTCTCCGCAATACTATTTTCCCCAAATACCAAACTTAATTGATTCAATTTATAATTCTCACAAGGCATTTGCAATCTTGGCTATTCAAATCTAACTAATCCAAACTCTCTCTCCTCCTTTTCAAGCTTAATTTGGAGTCACCAATTCATCCACCTAACACCGTAACATAGCACCATTCCGAATTATAAATTTACCCACATCCACATTGTTACAATTCCTCATCTCACAGATAATTCTTATTACCACTCAATCAACTCTAATCAACTCTAATTCTTACACTCACCATTTTCAACCATCATATTCATATCAACAAGTCTTGAAGCTTAGGGAACTATTCATAGGCATATACGCAATTCAACTTATAGCAAGGCCAAGGCTTGCAACTAATATCCTCAGACAGGAGATATATTCACAATACATAAGTGCTATGCAAGATCAATTTACAAGAGCTTATAGCTTAGACTGCTAAATCAACATAGACACCAAAACTTATCGATAATATAAACTTTAATCTCCGTCCATATATACACACATGATGTTCAAGCCTATCTTTATAATTACGTATACACTCCTAATCAACACCCATAAAACACCTTTTTTTAAATTCTATAATCCTTTATTAAGACAACTTTCGGGCACTATTCTTAAGAAAACACTCACTAACTTTTCCAATTAACTAAGCCATGCACAAGACTTCACTTCAATAATTCCCCACCTACAAATCTAGATAAACCATCACACAACCACTTTCACAAACACAACATGAAATACTTCAAATAACCATGACATCCATCAAAAGCCTAGCCTCAAGCTTACTCCATACTTGCCACCTTAGCTAAAATGAACATGCCATAATCTTTATCAACAAAAACCCGCTCACTCTCTCCTATCGTCACCACAGTTCATCCACACTCCCTCGACAAATGAAAAGACATGAAAGGGTAGAATATGAAGGGATATTGTGTATGACTTGGTGCGGTTATTGAGGTCAGAGAACTAGGGCATCAAATGCATGAATTCAACCAGAATCAAGTTTAAAGATTAAGGACACCCAGGTCATAAATTGAATCTTATTGGTTGCTAAGGGTGTTGCCGGTGGACTGAACTTGAACATACAATAAAAATTAAGCACATGCATTATGAACCGCGCAACTTGAGTTTGGAGTTTATAGCTTATGGAATGTCGATTTCGCCCGCTAGAAAAATTGGGGCTCCATATTTCGATAGTTAGGAGAATACATGTTTTCCCATGATATGCATGAACATGTATTATGATCGGGGGAATGAAACATAAGGCATGAGAAAATATCAAAGTCATTGAAAAGGATAGGGTAAAATAGGATCAACACCACTACTTCTCACCACCAACTTGCAACCCACCGATACACCTACCTGAATCCCTCAATCTTAACTTAGTTAATCTACTATCTCCCTCTTAGACTTAAACCAACACTCTGAGTCAATGAATCACCATACAAACTCTAGTTCACGACATTCGCTTTACTCCAGGTCCCCAGATATACCTATACACAAGATCCATAACTTAACCCGTATAACTACACCCACGAGAGCAAAACCCATTCTTAACTTAACTCTCAAATACCCACCAACTTAGACAACTTCAAAAGTTATCATACAATAATTAATACACTCCGCAGCTTAGATTCTAGCACTTACCATGGATACATCAAACCTTCGCTAAACCATACTAACTTCTTCGTGCTTTACTAACATCACATCTCAAACTAACACCCTTGTCAACCTCTAATGCCCAAATTAACTCACAATTAGGTTGTATACCACATATCCTCATTCATACTCACCCGATCAAGGATAACACTAACCGCTTAACATCTAACATCTTTAAAAAAATCCCCATAACACCTTGAGCATACTACTACCTCAACACACAATATCACACTTGATCACAAACAAATAGACTTAAGCTCCCATACATACAGTTTAAACCTACTAAATCCCCTCCCTATCACTAACGTCATAGCAATTCAATCATTAAATTCATTTTTCTCATCACCCGCTATACAAACTTAACGACTCACTCTGACTACGATTAACAACAATCTCAACAACCATTTCCATCTATCAAACACCCCAACCATACTAGTCCACCAAAACCTCATAACGACAATAATCATCCACAATTCCATAGCCTATGCCATAATAATTTATTAACACCGCCTTCTACCATATTTCCAACCAATGTAAGAACAATAGAGTAAACAGCCAGCTGCTAGTGGATCAAAATAAGCCTCTCACGGCTTCACTAGACTTGGTTTTGTATTTTGAAAAAGGAAATAAATATCAAAAAAATAATGCTAGTGAATCAAAATAAGCCCCACACGGCTTCACTAGACTTCAAGTTTTCATCAGAAGATGATCAGAAAATAATTTCAAGAAATAAAAGCTTGGTACACCATAATCAAGGATCCAAGAATATGTGTCTCACTTTATCTCAACTGAACGACTCAAGAGGGATGAGGGTACATCTTGAAAGCTATGGAACCTTTGCTAGTAAGCCCAGGAATATAATCAAGAGAGGAAATTGGAACTAGTTAATCACCTTGTCTCAACATTAGTACACAGATAAGGAAATACGAAATCACATCTTGAATTCTAGGGAGAAATCCAAAAATACTCCCAACATAGGCTTAATGCACAACCATCAAGAACGTACATATGACACCTCAATTTTTCAGAACTCAAGAGCACTAATGAAATCATTTTTTTTCTAACTTACTTACAAGCCCGTAATATCAGAGGAGATTATCTAAGAAAGCACCATCTATAAGGATTTATGCTTGGCTATATCTAGTATTTTAGAACAAGGCAAAATGGCCTAATTTATACAAGATATGAACCCGTATGAATTTCTTAAGGAACCTTTCCACAGCATGATCTACAACTTGAAAGAAAGGGAACATTTTCCTAAATGCCTCGTAGCCTCTCAAAGAAAAGTACAGACGTCTTTGTACCGATCCGCAAGACTCTACTAGACATGGCTTCATAGACACCCTAGGACACTTGAACTCTGTGCTCTGATACAAAGCTTGTAATGCCTCAAAATTGGATCCCGAGATATCACACGGTGCTTAAGGTCATAAGTGACCCCAAGCTAACCCTTCATCTGACATAACCCAAAGCAACTGAATAAAATACATAAAATAGAAGGAATAATATGGAAACAACCCATAACTTAGTTTGAACAACATGAAAGTAAATTTATACGGTCACAATTCTGCTCATATATATACGAATCTGAAACTGAATACACTGACTACTAGTGACTGTCTATGAAGCCTCTACTAGCATTGACCAAAGATAGCCAGGTCATGACTCCTAACTACCCCTACTCAATACGACTGAATACAGAAAATGCAATACACCTCAAATATGAATAACTCAAGTCCATGAATCAAAAGGACTAATCACCTGCCGATCGAGAGTTGTGATCTAGCTGAACATCATATGTGCGCTACAGCCTGTACCTACATTTTGATAAGAATGTAGCCATTGGAAATATGTGGGTCAGCACTTTGAAATGTGCAGAGTATGTGGGGTGCATGCAACAATATAAATAGTACAATTAATTTCATGAAAACATGCATACGGGCAATGATGACTCACTTGGCTTGAGTTATATCAAATCATACCTTTCATAATTTCATAATAAATAGTTCACATGATAAAATCTCGTAATCTATAAATCATTATAAATCATAAATTATGATAAATCATCCTAAAACATCATAAATTATCATATCTTCAAAAATCATCATAGGTAATTATAAATCATCATAAATGACCATAAAACATCATAAACATCTCAACTCTTTGACTCAAATCTTGGAATGACTCTGTAATTCAAGAAACTTAATCTTATGGACATGAGAGTTTCCTATAACTGACAACGCCACGTGAGTTACGTGGAATACCAACGTTTGAAACCCCCGTTGGCGGGAGCGTCATAATCTTTGCCAGGGAGTACGACCTTAAAACTGCAATAATTACAATCGGGATCTATGGCCAATAATATCATCATCAAACAACCCTACGGTGGCACATAGGTTTGGGAAAATACCAAATTTCCCTCTCGATGTTAAGTACTACTCCCCGACAAGATCAGAACATGTTAGAAAATCCACCACAACATCACAAGGGTCTATCATAAAGACCAAATCAAATCTCTTTCTCATTTATCAAATCATATCAATTTGTGGATTCCTAACTCAACATCTTTTAGCTCAAAATATTTTAATCTTTCTCAACATCAACAAGGTATCAATGCATTGAACCATAACTGACTCGACATTTGGACAAGGATATGAAGACTCAATACGTAATATTTTCAATAATTTAACTCATCAAAGCTATCCAAAAAAGACCAAGACTCATTGCAACTTTGATATCAATATACTCAATAACTCAAATCGTCATAAGAAAGCTCAAAATTTGACACATGGCTCAAAAACACTTGGAAATACCAATAATTCATTCTTGAACTTAAAACGTGGATACATGTTCAAAATATATCAATTCTTGATAGAAACACCAAGAATCCCAATATTAAATCTCAATTCATAGAACGAAAATAGTCAAATACTCATGTGATTCAAAACTTACAATTCAAATCTTTATAAGTTCATAATCGAATTATTTAGACATAATTCAACTTACAGAACTATATGAATCCATTAAATACTCATAATTGACAAGTTCGAACAATTTACATATATACATAATCAAAATCTCATGGTGGGATATCTTGGAAATAAATTCATTTGCCAAACTCATAATAATCCATAATAAAAAATTAAAGATACGGGCACAAGAATGGAATAATTATTCTGGTTCAAACCCCACATACCTTAAAATTAAAGATTGAAATGAATTCTTGCCTCATAACACTATTCACAAAATTGATTGGTGCATCTCGAAGAACTCGGAACGGGGACTTCATTTATCGAACTAACTTGGAATTTCCATGGTGGAATTGAAAGATTTAGGAAGGGGAATTTAGAGGTTTAGGGTTTCTTTCTTGGAATTTTTTTTGAAAATAACAGACTTTGATGCCCAAAATCAGTTTTTATGCTTATTTCCATGAAATGGGGCAAGGGTGAAATGACTGGATTGCCCCTAAGGAAATTAAAAAATGGCAGAAAAATCCTGCATACCTTGGCCACGAAAAACTGAATAACTCCTCGTTCGGGTATTGGATTTTTGTGAAATTTATATCGTTGGAAAGTTAACTCAAGGATCTTTAAGTTTATATATGGTAGGCCACCCAGTTTGTCATATATAAGGAGTTATGATCGACCAAAGTTGACCCAAATCAAATCCGTCCCTCAGTTACTAATTTGGCATGCTGAAATAAATTGATCGTAACTTATTACTCTGATGTTGGAATGGGGTGAAACCAATTGCATTGAAAAGAAGATTCAAAGATATTTTGTTTGATATATATCAGATCTCCCAGTTCCTTATATTCAGGAAGTGATGATCATTTGAAGTTGGCCATGAAATGCTAAAAATTTCTAGTGCATGCTAATAGCATGGTGCCACTGTTTTGGGCATCCAAACGTGCCCTTATGCTACTCCAAAAATTCCAAAACTCACTTGGGATTTATTACAAACTTTCCCCATCGTAGCACAACTTTAAAATCAAAAAACGAATGTCGAAAAGGTCATCAAATAACTACCCGAAGATCAGACGTCTAAATGAGAAAGTTTCAACACTTAGCAATTTTTTTTTGAGTGCTAAGCTTCTCTTGGAAAGATAAAAAGGCTTTAACGACTCGACATATTTGGGAGGAAAATATTTAATGGAAAAAACTCGGGGTATCATAGTTTCTTATCCCAAAAACTACGTGCCGCCGTAGGATGTGAGCCTGAGGCTGATTATATTATGATTATGAGTGGGCCTGAGGCCAATTTAATTATGTGGTCCTGAGGTCAATTTTCATTTAGTGATCACTAGACCTAAGTTATACTCCTTGGCAAGAGTATGATACTCCTCTCCAACATAGGGTCTCTTCTTTTGGAGTACAAAACGTTGAACTTCATGTAGCTCGCATGATTTATGTCAGTTACGAGAACCTCCCTTGCCTTTCGAACTTCAAAATTAAATGCTTATTTTTCTTCCCTATAATCTATTTTCCTAAATGGTTGGATTTCAAAGATATTCCCTAATCAAGGTATTTATTTGAGATGATATATTTTCTAAAGTTAATGAAATGCCTTCAAGTATGTTTTTAAGTTTTATGATTTTGAATTCCAAGTATATGAGTTTTTAAATGATTGTGAAGTATTGAGCCTTGAAGAACTTTTACTCTCTTAAGATATATGCATGACTTGAAAGTGTGGTTTGAAATCCCTTAGCCTTTGGGCATTGAGAGTAAGAGAAGGTTTCTGATTTTGAAGTTAAATAATGATGACTCACGAGATTGTTTTACATGCTTCAGTCTACATGACTTATGAGTTATATATTTTATGCTTGTTCAATCTATGTGAGTCATCTCATTATGCATACATGATTTGACTAAAGAAAATATCGTTACTACTATTTTTTACATATGCATGCACCCCCGCATACTCAGTACATTCCAAGGTACTGATCCACATATATATCTATGTGCTACATTGTTTTATAATGTAGGTTCAGGTGCTCAGTCCTAGCCTCACCTATGAGTCAGACTAGTATTAGACTTGTGATATGTTGAGAGGGATCAGTATTATGGTTTTGTTGAGATTTCTCTATGTTGTGGTCATATGAACTAATTATCCTTTCTTATTTTCTTTCTCGTGATATGGCTATGTGGGTGTTTAAGTCTATCCTTATCTTGAATTAGGTTTTTTTGGGGTAAAAAACGGCTCTAAGGTCTAGCTTGGGGCTACTTGTAGCCTTCTGCACCGTATGACGTCCCGGGAGGCAATTTCGGGTCGTTACAAACTTGGTATCAAAGCCTAAGGTTTCTAAGGAGTCCTAGGAAGTCTAACAAGCTACATTGAATAGATTCATGATCATCAGTATGTAGCTCACCACATCTATAGAAAGAGGGTACGCGACATTTTAGGAAAAAGTTATTTCTTTTTTTAGATGCTATCATACCAACAGTTGTCCCTCTTATCTAATGATTTGTGCTTTTCCATGTTCAGAAAATGCCTGCTTGAAAAGCAAATGTCCGCAGAAACAATGATGAGCAACCCCCACATATTAATCCATTGAATGAGACGGTATCCCATGCTGAGTTTAGGGTGACCTTTTAGGCATTATCCCAAGCAGTCACCACAAATGTTAGGGCCAATAACTAGTCCCCAGTTGCTCATTAGTAGGGTGGTGATCTAGCTGTGGCTAGGATTCGTGACTTTATGTGGATGAATCCACCTGCGTTCTATGGGTCCAAAACAGACGAGGACCCCCTGGTGTACTCAGAGGAGGTGAGGAAGATCGCTGATGTAATGTAAGTTTTAGATGAAGAGACTTTTGTGTTGGCATCCTACAGATTCAAAGACATTGCTTATGATTAGGTTGTATCATGGAAGAAAGGTAGAGGTGAGAATGCCGCTTCTATGACTTGGCAATTGTTCTAAGATTCCTTCTTGGATTAGTTCTTTCTACTTGAGATAAGGGAGGCTAAGATTGAGGAGTTCATGAACTTTAGGCAAGGCTCCATGACTATTAAGGAGTATTGCTTGAAGTTCAATCAGTTGGCCAAGTATGCTCTAGATTTGATTTTTGACACTCGGGCTGGTATTAGTAAGTTTATGACCAGTGTTTCTGGGATGGTACTGAAGGAGTGTAGGGTTGCGATTTTGCAATAAGGATATGGATTTTGCTAGGTTAATGACTCATGCCCAATAGATGGAGGCGAATAAGCTTAGAAAGAGAGATAGGTTGAGGGGTAACAAAAGAACTAGATCTGATCAGCACGAGTTTAGCCGACCTAGGTTCCTTAGAAGGAGCCGCTCTCAGTTTCAGAGATGTCCACCTATTCCAGTTTCTTCATCAACTAGTGCTCCCGCGCCTAGAGATAGGCCAGAGCAAAGTAGTAGGCCTATCATGTCTGGGCTGCAGAATTGTGTTGGTAACAGACCCCGTTATCCTTCTTGTGCTAAATATAGTAGGAACCACATTGGGGAGTGCTTAGGAGATTTGAGGAGTTTTTGTAGTTGTGGCAAGCACGGCCACAGACTTAGAGAATGCCCCCATGCTAGACCGGGGAATAGAGATGCCCGAACTTAGGCACAAGCTGCTAGTGCCCCAGCTCCAGTACTTCATCCCGCCCCTACTCAGGGCGCTTCTTCTAAAACCACTGGCGATCAACGCCAGAATAGGTTCTATGCTTTAAAACCCCTTGGGGAGTAGGAGAACTCCTCTGATGTTGTTACTGGTATGCTCCATGTCTTTTGTCTTGATATGTATGTGTTGTTGGACCCCGGGTCAAATCTCTCTTATATAACCCCACTTGTGGCTGTGAATTTTGAAATAAGTCCCAAAAATATTCCTGAGCCTTTCGTAGTTTCTACACCAGTCGGAGAGTGTGTTGTTGCTAAATGAGTATATTGAAATTGCCCTATTATTGTGATATAGAAATTGCCCTATTATTATGCTTCATAGAGTCATACTTTTGGATTTGATAGAGTTAGACATGATAGATTTTGACCTCATTCTGGGTATGGATTGGCTTCAATCTTATTATGCATCTATAGATTGTCGTAACCGTGTGGTCAAGTTTTAGTTTCCTGATGAACCAGTGTTTGAGTGGTTCGGGAGTTTGGTATCTCCCAAGAGTCATTTTATATCCTATATCAAAGCCAGAAAGATTATATCCAAGGGTTTCATCTATCACCTAGTTAGAGTTAAGGACACTAATTTTGAGACTCAAAATATCCAGTCAGTCGATATTGTAAAAGAGTTTCCCGATGTCTTCCCAGAAGATCTCCCAAGGGTACCTCCCAAAAGAGAGATAGATTTTGGGATTGACCTTCTTTCCGACACTCAGCCTATTTTTGTTCCACCATATCGTATGGCACCTACAGAACTCAAGGAGTTGAAGGAGCAACTCAAAGATCTCTTAGAAAAAGGTTTCATTAGGCCTAGTATTTCTCCTTGGGGCATACCCGTCTTGTTCGTGCAAAAGAAAGATGGATCTTTGTGTATGTGCATTGACTACCGTCAACTCAACAAAGTCACCGTAAAAAATAAGTATCCTTTTCCAATAATTGATGACCAATTTGATCAGTTGCAAGGTGCAAGTTATTTTTCCAAGATAGACCTTAGATCCAGCTATCATCAACTTAAAGTGAGGGAATGTGATATTCCAAAGACAGCCTTTCGAACCCGTTATGGTTACTTTGAGTTTCTAGTCATGTATTTCGGGCTAACCAATGCCCCAGCAGCCTTCATGGACCTCATGAATCGAGTGTTCAAGCAATACCTTAATATGTTCATCATTGTTTTCATAGATGACATCCTTGTGTACTCCCGTGATAAGAATGACCATGCAGCTCATCTTAGAATTGTCTTGCAAGATCTTAGAGATCACCTATTGTTTGCCAAATTCAGTAAGTATGAATTTTGGCTGAGGTTTGTAGCCTTCTTGGGTCATGTTATTTCAGCTGAGGGTATTAGAGTTGATCCCCAAATGACAAAAGCTGTGAGAAACTAGCCTAGACCTATCTCTCCATCTAACATTAGAAGTTTCTTGGGTCTAGCTGGCTATTATCATTGTTTTGTTGAGGGTTTCTTTTCCATTACGTCTCCTATGACCCGGTTGACCCAAAAGAAGGTTAAATTCCAGTGGTCCGATTCCTGTGAGAAGAGTTTTCAGAAGTTGAAGACTTGACTTACTTCAGCCCCTGTGTTGACTTTGTCTAATGGTACTGATGGTTTTGTGGTGTATTGTGATACCTCTAGAGTTGGTTTGGGTTGTGTGTTGATGCAAAGGGGTAAGGTTATAGCTTATGCCTCTAGACAGTTGAAGTCGCATGAAAAGAACTACCCGACCCATGATCTTGAGTTAGCTACTGTGGTTTTTGCTTTGAAAATTTGGAGACACTATCTTTATAGTGTCCATGTTAATGTGTTTACTAATCATAAAATCCTGCAGTATGTGTTTACCCAGAAGGATTTAAATCTTAGGTAGAGGAGGTGGTTAGAGTTATTGAAAGATTATGATATGAGTGTGTTGTATCACCCGGGCAAGGACAATATGGTGGCAGATGCCCTTAACATATTCTCTATGGGTAGTGTTGTGCGTATTAAGGAAGGTAAGAGAGAATTAGCTCATGATGTTCATTGTCTGGCAAGGTTAGGTGTTAGATTTCTTGATTCAGTGGAGGGGAGTAAATTGGTGCAGAGTAGTTCCGAATCTTCTTTAGTTTCAGAAGTGAAGGAGAAGCAGGATAGGGATCCTAGTTTGGTCAAAATAAAGGAGTTAGTTAAGGACCAAAAGGTCAAGGTTTTCTCCCAAGGAGTAGATGGTGTGTTGAGGGTGCATGGTAGGTTGTGTGTTTTGTGTGTTGATGATTTGAGGCGGAGGATTATGGGTGAAGAGCATGGCGCGTGTTATTTTATTCATCCCGGTACTACCAAGATGTATCGCGACTTGCGGGAAATCTACTGGCGGAACGGCATGAAGAAAGACATCGCTGAGTTTGCACCAAAGTATGCGACATATCAACAGGTTAAGGTAAAGCACCAAAGACCGGGTGATGTGATGGAAGAGTTTAATATACCCACTTGGAAGTGGGAGATGGTGAATATGGACTTCGTGACCGGGTTACCTCTTTCGTGTCATCAGCATGATTTTATTTGGGTTGTTGTGGATAGGCTGACTAAGTTCGCACATTTTTTGCCTGTGCATATATCTTATAGGCTAATGATTATGCTAAATTGTATATCTGGAAATTGGTCAGGCTGCATGGTGTTCCCTTGTCTATCATTTCGGATAGGGGTACTCAATTTACTTCTTAATTTTGGAGGGCATTTCAGCAGGGTCTTGGTACCAAAGTTCTTTTGAGTTCATCTTTTCACCCACAGACAGATGGTCAGGCTGAGAGGACCATTCAGACCCTAGAGGATATGTTGAGGGTGTGCGCTCTTGATTTCAAAAAAAGTTGGGATAAGCATTTTCCATTGATAGAGTTTGCCTATAACAATAGTTTCTATGCTAGCATTGAGATGGCACCATTTGAGGCTTTGTATGGTAAGAGGTGTAGATCACCCATAGGTTGGTTTGAAGTGGGAAAAGCTGCCGTATGTGGGCCTGATATAGTATTCAAATATATGGAGAAAGTTAAGTTGATTAGAGAAAGGTTAAACACCGCTCAGAGTCTTTAAAAGTCTTAAGCTGATGTGAGGAGGAGAGATCTTGAGTTTAAGGTAGGTGATTTGGTGTACTTGAAGATTTCACCCATGAAAGGGGTAAAAAGGTTTGGTAGGAAAGGGAAGCTTAGTCACCGTTATGTTGGCCCGTATCGATTTTTAAGCCGTGTTGGTAGAGTGGCCTACGAGGTTGAGTTTACCCCAGAGTTGTCCGCCATTGATCATATCTTTCGTATCTCCATGCTTAAAAAGCATATCAGTGATTCAGTTATGGTTGATCCTTCAAAGAGTGTTGATATTCAAGATAGCCTTTCCTTTGATGAGATTCTCGTGGAGATCCTAGATTTTCAGATCCGTAGACTAAGGAACAAAGAAGTTCCCTTAGTCAATGTTTTATGGCAGAATCAATCTGTTGAGAGAGCTACTTGGGAGGCGGAAGCTGACATGCGATCCAAGTACCCGTACCTCTTTTCCGTGAGTTCAGACCAATCCAAAGGTACTATTCTTCCTTAATAAAGCTTTTCTAATCTAAAGTCCAGTTATGCATCTATTCTTGTATGAGTTCATGTATTTTTCGAAGTATTCATGAGTTTAGAGAGACCTTGAACCGTTTAGTCCTTGTTTCAGATGGGTGTACTCAATTTTTCCTGTATTTCGAACCTAACTACCGATATTTGAGGATGAATGTTTGCAAGGGGGAGATATTGTAAGGCCCCACAAATTTTCCTCGTAGTTTGAGTCATAGGACATGTCGAGTGAGGCGTGATTCCGGCCCTAAAAGATTGAGAAGTTGCTTCCTAAGTGAGTAACATGTTAACTATGTAGAATTTCCCTAATTTCAACTTTTTATCACGTGGAAAATCTAATAAGCTTTCCATCGATATAAGATTTACCCAAATCGGACACTCGGGTAAGAAGTTATGGCCAATTTAAGCCTTCGTCATAAAAACTGCGTCATTTGAGAGCCTAGCGCATCGCGGACAGGGTGCATTTAGCAATTGTCAATTTCTAGTAGGACTCCGTAATAGTGGCACGTCGCGGAGGAGTCCCAGGTACCAACCAATGGGAAAATGCATGGCTCCGCATCGCGGAGGCTGTCAATTTCCCAATTGTTATTTACCAGAGAGCCAACGCGATTAGTGGCGCATCGCGGAGGCCTTCGAAATTGGGTTCCAGTTCAATTTTTCCAGTTTTGCAAAGACGTTTCAAAGGGGATTTTTCACCTTTTTCCAAGCTTATAAAATCATGGAAACACTAGAGTAAACCCATTTTCAAGCATTCTATGACGGTTTTATCAAGTATCCTCTCAACAAGAATCCTAAATACTCAAAACCTCTTCCATAAATCTCAAGAATTCACCATGGATTTTCTAAATTGAGTCAAGATTCTAGGTTCCCAAGTGAAGGGTCTCAAGAACCCTCATTCTAGAGCAAGAGTAGAGTTCCAAAAGTGAGAGTTCTTTTAAAGTTTCAAATTCAAGGTATGTGGGGTTTTGAACTTGGATAACCCTTTCACTCTTGTGCCCAAAATATTTATTTACATTATGATTTTTCTGAAATTATGGGGTTTTTACATGAGTTTGAATTGGGATTTTCACCCATATTTATTGAATGCATTATGTTGATATTTCTCATGAATTGAGAGTTAAATAGCATGATTTCTACATGTTTTCTTGAGTTTTTACAGCTGGATAACCCCATTTACTCCTTGAGAAGCTTATATTTGAAATGTTGAGATATTGAAGCATATGACTACATTGAGATTTTGAGATGAATTGCTGAAATTTCCAGATTTCCACATGATTTATGAATCTATATGCTATATATTACGCTTTTTGATAAGCTTTAACTTGAAATTGAACTATGGGTTAGTAAGCCCTATTCGAGACTATGAAATTATGACCTCTCGTTCTATAAGCACCCATGATTTTAGTATTTTGAGATGGTTGAAAATTGAATTGACCTAATGGTCCGAAAGCTTTGAAATCCACTTTACTATATGAGATTATCGATTTGATTATTGGGTTCGTGGTGAACCATGTGATTGTTCTAAAAGTGTATTTTTATAAGATGAGTGCAGGTAATCTAAAAGGGGTAGTATTTAGTATCGAGCGGGTAAGCTACTAAGGTTTCTTAACCCAAAAACTACATGCCACCGTAGGATGTGAGCTTGAGGCTGATTATATTATGATTATGAGTGGGCCTGAGGCCGATTTGATTATGTGGGCCCGAGGCCAATTTTTGTTTAGTGATCACTAGACCTAGGTTATACTCCTTAGCAAGAGTATGGCACTCCTCTCCAACGTGGGGTCTCTTCCTTAGGAGGACAAAATGATGGACCCCATGTAGCTCACATGGTTTATGTCAGTTATGAGAACCTCCCCTGCCTTTCGAACTTCGAAATTAAATGCTTATTTTCCTTTGTTATAAGCTATTTTCCTAAATGGTTGAATTGCAAAGATATTCCCTAATCAAGGTATTTATTTGAGATGAGATATTTTCTAAAGTGAATGAAATGCCTTCAAGTATGTTTTCAAGTTTTATGATTTCGAATTTCAAGTATATGAGTTTCTAAATGACTATGGAGTGTTAATCATTGAAGAACTTTTACTCTCTTTAGATATATGCTTGACTTGAAAGTGTGGTTTTAAATCCCTCAGCCTTTGGGCATTGAGAGTAAGAGAAGGTTTCCGATTTTGAAGTTAAATAATGATGACTCATGAGATTGTGTTATATGCTTCATTGTACATGACTTATGAGTTTTATATTTTATACTTGTTCAAGCTATGTGAGTCATCTCATGATGCATACATAATTTGATTGAAGAAAATATCGTTACTACTTTATACATATGCATGTACCCCCCCCCCCCCGCATACTCAATACATTCCAAAGTACTGATCCACATATATATCTATGTTCTACATTGTCTTATAATATAGGTTCAGGTGCTCAGTCCCAGCCTCACCTGTGATTCTCTGAGCACCTTGCCTACGTTTTCTACAGTGGTGAGTCCTCCTGGTTCAAGGACCGATCTTCAGATGTTTACTATTCTTGACAGACTATGTTTTATTTTCAGTCCATTTCGAGTCAGTTGGGGCCTGTCCCAATGGCTCTCTAGATTTTGATTCATAGAGGCTTTGTCAGACTAGTATCAGACTTCTGATATGTCGAGAGGGATCAGTATTGTGGTTTTGTTGAGATTTCTCTATGTTGTGTTCATATGAACCTATTATCCTTACTTATTTCCTTTCTTGTGATATGGCTGTGCGAGTGTTTAAGTCTATCCTTATCTTGAATTGGGTGTTTTTGGGTAGAAACTGGCTCTAAGGGTTCTCTAGGGGC
The DNA here is from genome assembly GCF_002878395.1 of Capsicum annuum. Taxonomy (NCBI): domain Eukaryota; kingdom Viridiplantae; phylum Streptophyta; class Magnoliopsida; order Solanales; family Solanaceae; genus Capsicum; species Capsicum annuum. The sequence continues at coordinate 188,549,475 of NC_061117.1, read as the reverse complement.
TACTTGTAGCCTTAAGCATCGTGTGACATCCCGGAAGGCAATTTCGGGTCGTTACAACTAGAAACAACAAAACACACAAAAAAGCACAAGAAAACCAAGCCTCAAATCTTGACCTAAACACAAAAAGGGGACAGATTACTTTTTTTTTACGTTTTTCAATTTTTCCAATACTATTTTTGTGATTTTTCAAGATAACAAGCCCAAGATTGATCTCGTGGGAATGAAATAAATGATGACTTTGATACCAAATAATACAAAACATTCCACCAAAATGCCAAAACAGTCCACAAAATGTGAGAAGAACAAGCAGCACAAAGGGATACAAGATGACAAACACAAAAACACACGGATTTGCAAAATAATAAAAGGATAGATAGTGAGACCAAGATTATTACAAGATTAAGAATCAAGTATATTTCAACATTAACCCCTAATGAATATAATAATCAAAACCACACTCTTACGGTGACCGTCAAGGTAATCGACTCACCTTAAGATCCACCGTTTCCAAGCAAAGAACAATATTAGCTTTTTCAAGGCCTATTCTAAGGATGACTTTTTGAAGTCCCAACTAAGACTATACTAAGGTGATCTACTCTCAATAGAGAGGATTTCAAGTATTTCAATTTTTCATCTTTCATAAACTAAAAATAAAGACCTAATAAGAGACTATATATAGCCTAACTTATTACATAGTATAATGGACCAAAATACCCTTGAGGAAAGGAGAGGTCATGGGTTGTTTCTTTAATATGTGCAAAACCCAAAATACCCTTAATGAAGGGTGCTTCTTTAATGCTCCACAACCATAGGGTCACACTTCAAAACTTGTAGTCTCGAATTGGCATCAAATGTAAGCCCCCACGCAATCTCCCACACACGGGTTTGTTTAATGGCATGCTCAAAACAGGTCCTCCATGCATGTTCTCGTATCCTCGAGGTGACCAAGTCTTGAGCCTCTATGTGTTGGCCTCTAAAGATGTCATCAAAAGATAAGATGTCCATTTGTCCTGTATCAAAAGTAGATTTCAGAATAGCTCCTCTCAATTATTCTACCTCTTTCGGAGGTAAATTGTGGTACCATCACAATCAAGTGCACGTTTGTATTGATAAACTTAAATAAATATCATCACATTCACCCTATGGAATGGATCTGTGCTTATAACAGTTAAAATTCTCATTCCCATGAATGAAATATAATGTACCTTAAACCTATCAAATTGATAGCTTATAACCTCTTTTATGATATTGCTACTTTAGGAACAAATCGAAGTGTGCATAATGTAGAGAATTTTTCTCTAATATATCTTATAACCATAATATGCGTGTAAATATATCATCACTTTTGATGATCATTATCATATTGTCCCTTCACGCATATATTCGTGTGTTCAATCACTTGTCTTCTTTCAGTAATATTATGCACTGCTACCATATTCACTTTAGAGAATGGAGTATGTTTAATGAGACACATTTCATGAATTGTCATTAAAAATACATTATTTGCCTTAGCCATCATAATATCATCAATATAGTGCGTTGAGATTCAAACTCAACATCTTATCTATATACAGGCGTCTTAGGCATAAATCGATGGGACTTGAAACCAACATATTATCATCTCTTTTGATAATATTGTTCTTGAGGAATAAATTTAAGACATAAATGATTCCAAATCGATTATTTTTCCTCAAATCGAACAATAATTATATTATTAGTAGCAAAAGTCAAAAACATAAGGAATTACTAACCTTGAAATTACCTTTAATTTATAATCTCACTTTATTTGGTAGAGTCTCGTGCTAGTAACGTGTTATAAAATATAAAACAAAGAAGAATAATCGAGAGAGAAGAGAGAGACTTCTCATTTCTCTTAAGGGATTATTGAGGGATGAATTACAATGAAGGAAAATCCCTTTATTTATAGGGAAAAACTAACCTTGGAGTGTGTAACTTTTCCATAAATAGATATACACAGTATATGGTAAAGTAGATATTTACTATATATGGTAAAATAGACATTCACTATATATGATATATTTATAACAGTTTTTAAAATTTTTGAATTTTAACGTAACTCAAACAATTTCAAGAAAAGATGTAGTAAGTTCAATTTTAGTTAATTCCAAAGTGAATGCTAAGACTTCTTATATTTTCCAAACATGAAAAAATGTAATATCAATTACTTTAATTAATTAGCATTCCTTAGTCAACTTATTAGAATTATGTATATAGGCAAATAAGTATCAATTTAGGTTAAACGACATCTATTATAATTATATGCGGAATCGATATGCAATAACACTTAAGGATTCATATTCATCTAAATAAAAATTAATTATTATTAGGATTCATATTGTTTTTATATCTTATCGGTTGTATTTATTGAGATGTTAAAGATACGGCTAAACTTTATTTATAATTATGACGTATCAAGTTATCAATTGTGAGTCAATTCCTTCTACTTCTACTTTTTCTTCTTATTTTAGTTATGATTCAAACCATTTTCTTGCATTCATTCATTTTTTCTTACTTTTAATTTACATTATTTATTGTTGTATGTCCTACACATAATTGTAAACATTTATTGTGCTACATATTAATGTTATCTTAAATTTAAATGTGATCATAGCCATCTGTGCAACACACATACGTACAAACTAGAATATAATAGTTATACATAAAAAATTAAATAGAGAAGATTTCTACTTTTAGTTGAATCCTAAATTTTTGAAAATATTTTACTAAAGAAAATTCAACTTCAAGGAAATTATTGTATAAAAAAAGTTCTATATAAGGTAAAATTTTAAATACTTTAGAAGAAATTATTTTACGTAAAATAGATTTAGCTCCTAAAAGAAAAAGAATTCTTTCAAAAACTAAATGTAATGCGTGACTTTTTTCAATTATAAAAGGATGGTAGACTTTTCCAAGAAAAAAAGTAATATATTTTTAGATTAGGACAATTATTTTTTTATTATAACATTTTTGTTCAGGAGTCCTTATATTTATTTCTTTTTTCCAATGTTAGAAGTCCTTTTTTAGATTTATACGTATATTTTATTTGGATAATAAAATTTATGATCGTAGTTTTATTATTGGGTAACTTTGTGGTATTTAATTTCAAATTTTCATTAATTTTACTTTTTGATTTTATTGATCATAAATAACAAATTATCCTTTTATGTTTGTAAATAGTTTTATTGTTGGATCTCTAATATAGCGTGTTGACTTAATTTTCTGATTTTGAATTTTATTTTCTATTATGTTGGTTTTATTGATGAAGAATAATAAAATATTTTTCATGTTAGTATATATGTTACTTTCATTATTGAATCTATAACATGACTTTGTTGTTTCTAGATTTTAAATTTTTTTTTCTATTACATTTGTTTATTGATCATGAATTACGAACTTTAGTTATTGGATGACTTTATAATTTCTACTCAAATAATAAGTTTATGAATGTTGTGTAAAAGTTAGGTTTATTGTATTGTTTTAACATTTTTATTATCGTATTATTTTGTTGTAGTTTACAGGTGGTAGATAAATGTCTGTCGGCTTTGGAATTTTTTTGGATAAATGTTAGGTTTAATTGTATTGTTTTGATATCTCTACTTTGAGAGTTTCTCTTTTTGTTTAAAGATTGAATTTAATTGTATTATTTCGGTATCTCTATTATCTTATTATTTTGTTGAAGTTGACAAGTGGTAGATGAATGTAGATCAACTTTGAGAATTTTTTTTTACAAAGGTTAGATTTAATTGTATTATTTTGATATCTCTATCATCGTATTTTTTATTGTAGTTTACAGGTGATAGGTAAATTTCGATTGACTTTGAGATTTTTTTTGTAAATGCTAGGTTTAATTAAATAAATTCTCCATCTTTATATATTTAAAACATGTTGCATTTAATAATTGTATTCTCCTTTATTATTTAAATAAATATCCTATTTAGTGTAATATTAAGAAAATTAAACTATATTTAAAAAAGGCAAGTTCTATTTTGTTTGCTTCTTTCTTAACAAATCCTATTCCTACCTGGATTTGTTTTTGCTTCTTCTTTAAATAAAAATATCTGCAAACCAAATTCACAAATCAAACCAAAGAATAGAAAATATAAAATTGAGTTAGTAGAAGCCGGCAAGATGGATACGGTAAAACAGATAACAGAGAAGCTACGTCAAAATCTAGCTCAACATGTCCGTCCCCGGAAATTTTTCAATAAATTTGAGATGGAACAAAAACTACTACAAAGACGTCGTGAGGAGGAAATACGTGAAGCCGAAGCGAAAGCCCTACGTAAAAAGCAATTACAACAGCAACATAAGAAAGACAACTCTTACTCCGACTCCAAAACGGACATCCAGTGCGTGATCAAACCGGAATGTTCTTCATCAGCCTTCCTTCCGCGATAGGAAGTTATTCTTCGTCAGGTTTCTGAAACATCCTGTGACTTTATTCGGAGAAAATGAAGAGGCAAGGGTTGATCGGTTGAATGTTGTGTTGAAAAGTGGATTGTTTGATGTTGATGATAGTGATATGACTGAAGGGCAAACGAATGACTTCTTGAGAGATATTTTGGAGTTGAAGAAGTCACCGATGTTGAAGTGGAAGATGGCTGATCAGGATAATGATCGAGGAGGAGGTCGTTATGATGATGAAGATTTGAAGAGGATGAAAACGAATTTTGAGGATTTGTGTGATGAGGACAAGATTTTGGTGTTCTACAAAAATTTGTTGAATAAGTGGAATCAGAAGCTCAATGAGAGTCATGGGGCTAAAAACCGAACGGCCAATCAGGTGGCTACTTTTATGCAATGTGCTAGGGATTTGAATCCGTTATTTACTTTGTGTAGGAAAAGGTTACTTAATGATGACATTAAGCAAGCACTAGTTGCGATGATTGAATGTTGTATGAATAGGGAATATAGTGCTGCAATGGATCAATACGTTAATAAAATAGCAATTGGCAATGCACCGTGGCCTATTGGTGTTACTATGGTTGGTATTCATGAACGATCAGCTCGTGAGAAGATTCACACAAATAGTGTTGCTCATATCATGAACGATGAGACAACTGGAAGCTGTTGCATTCAGTTAAAAGACTGGTGACATTCTGCCAACGACGCTACCCAACGATGCCATCCAAATCAGTGGAGTTCAATAGCCTTGCGAATGGCAGTGACTTGTGCTCTCTGCGTGCACGAGAGGAAACTTCTCAAACCTCAGAGAAAAGGCTTCCAATAATGCCTATGCCTGCACAAGGGACCTCTGTAGTTTAATTTGCCTTTGGAAACTCTGTTTTTTCTGTTTGTTGATTCTCCCAGCAGCTGACTAGAGTGATTCACTTTTCTCATTGAAGTTGAATTCAAATTTCTTTTATAAGTTTTTTTTTTTTTTACTTTTCTTTTGAAATAATGTAGGAAACTTCCAAAATGAGTTACTGTAGTTAACACTTGACATGAAAAAGTTTGTCCAGATATTAGCTGTTACACGAAAGTAATTTTAAAAAGATCACTGAATCTTAACATGGACAGAGAAAATTGGAGCACTTCATTATACATACATTCATGCAATAACAACTACTACCAAGAACAATATACACAGCTCACCAAAGGATTGACCATACGAAAGGAAGGATCTTGAAAGTGGCCTTACTTTTTAACTTTGTAATGTCAGGGCATATCCTACTCCAATTTTGATAATCTATCTGTTGAGGTTATTCTATGCATTTAATACATTGCATGTCACGGATCGTCTTGTGACAATATGCTCCCAAAATGAGGGTGACTATCGACCACAAACTTTCTTCCTAGTATGTGAGCAACTTTCTTGCTAATCCATTTCATGTTCTTCCCCTGATTCTAAATTTCTAATAATGCTGCTGAGGCTAGGAAGATGGCTGAAAGAAAAAGGAGCATCAATCAACTGGGATAAATAAAATATGTTGTAGTCTTCCTTACCTCCAAAATACAGGGCTGCTAGCTTGTTCAACTTTACTTCAGGCTATTTCTTGTTCGGGCTTTTTGCCCGGTTTTCTTACCAAATTTAAGTTTTATTTTTTTTAGGAGGAAAACAAAAGTAATATCATAATTACTTTTATTTTTCCTGAAAGAAAATATAAAACGTTTTCATATTTGGCAAACCTCTTTCTCGGAGAAAAGATTTTGCAACTCTATAAATAGAACACATCTCTTCTCATGCAATAACACAATAGCATTCACAATGTAGTCTTTAAAGAGTCTTTGTTTAGGGGAGATTTCTCCCAATAATTTTTAGGTTTTTTAATTTTATTTTTAATATGTAGGCAGTTTGGCCAAATCATATTAATAATATGCCTTTTAGTATTATATTTTTCTTGTCATCTGATTTATCGTCTTTATGGTTTGCAAACGTTAAGCTTCCGCATGGAATCCAACAAGTGGTATCAGAGCCTCGGTTCAAAGGTCCAATGGTGCAGTGAGACGAGATTAAATAGGTTCAAAGCAGTTTCAAAATCATGCTGCAACAGTTTGGTGATAATGAAGATTCTTGTCTAGCTACGTGTGGAGAAAGATCTTAAAGCATATTTTCAACATTCCTACTGCTGCATCTTTAAAAATAAAAATAAGATATTTTTTAAGCCATTTTTAACCCATAATATTTTAAAATTTATTTTTTAACCATGGCAAGCAGCAGTAATGAAGATTACGTGAAAAAACAAAAATTATGCACGTGATATGAAAAAGACAGATAAGTGAAGAAAATCAAGCCAAAAAGAGGAGATTTGTTAGGGTTTTTTGCCCTGATTTTCTTACCAAATTTAAGTTTTATTTTTCTTAGAAGGAAAATAAAAGTAATACCATAATTAATTTTACTTTTCATGAAAGAAAAATATAAAATTTTTCTATATTTGGCAAACCTCTTTCTTAGAGAAATGATTTTGAACCTCTATAAATAGAAAATCCTTCTTCTCATACAATAATACGGTAGTATCCACAATGTAGTCGTTTAAGAGTTTTGGTTAGGGGGAGATTTTCCCTCTCATTTTTTTTTAAATATTAGGTTTTATAACATATAGGCCAATTGGACAAAACATATAATAATTTTATGCTCTTTAGTATTGTTTTCTTTATCGTCTGAATTATTGTCTCAAGATTTGCAAACGTTAAGCTTGCGCATGACGCCCTCTCGATTTCGAACCCAACATGTCTGTGTCACCCTTGTGACGTGAATGTTGCTTAATTCAACCTTGAGGATAAGTTTGCTAAATTCAACCTCGAGGACAAGTTTCTTAGTGGACCGGGGTAATTGTTACGAATCTGGCTCAAGATAATTGATAGAAAGAGTAGTAGTCCACCAAAGAACCTGTTGTTTTCAACATTTTCGGGTAAAAGAATCTGTAATTTGACACAATAACTTCAACAATAGTTCAAGTTTAAAACAAGAACACTATGAAGTACAACAACACCCTCAACATAAGATCAAAGTGATCTTTCTAAGAAGTATGTTTTATTTTTTTAGAAATTAAGATAAAACAGAAATGTAAAGTCAAGTCCCCCGACTTCACGGAGTGTCCGTAAGGAATAATTTTCCTCACTGTATTCGAGGTTTTGAAATCTTTTCCCAAGATAAAATGGTTTTTAATCCAACTATAGTGTTACCTCAAATATTTGAATTTAAAATGGTTTTTAATCCAACTATAGTGTTACCTCAAATATTTGAATTCGTCGAACTCACTCAACGATTTGATTGATCACAAGAAATGTTTTAAAGACAAGAAGAGTTTGTATTTCAGAAATTTTTTTATTTCTAAACCTGTGGATAAATGTAGGTTTATATAGCCATCAAGTGCCCCTTTCGAAAAGTGGCAATGGTTTATCCGTAAAGGTGTATCCTTTGGAAGAGTCATGTTTGTTCATTCGAAACATTATGTCTTTTTTTTAACAGACACAACTATTTGAACAGTCACTCTTTTTCCAAAATAATATGTCTTTTCATAAAAGGTTGTGTCCCTACATTTTTCATTCATACCAATTGAACCCAATAATCCCCTACATGAATGGGGAATGACTATTCTTTGTAAAACTTTACGGACAAATATGTGATCATCAACCAATGACTGATTGGATCAGGATAAGTGGGTTTCCTTTTGAACTTTCCATAGTGAACATATATCGGATGCACTCAGTCAATCGGTAGATTTGACATCTTTGAACCATCGAGCTTTAATGTACACCTAGACAACACATGTCACACAACCATCCTTTTACCATTTATGGTTCTCACAGTTTTGCTCTTTTCAGCCATGAACATATCCCAATTTCATGAGAGCTTAGAGAATAAGCCTTTACTAACATTCTCCTTAAAGCGGCTTCCACTTTGCCCTCACATAGGTGATTTCTATATATTCAATCCTATAAGTTAAACTATTTGGTCAAATCTGCTAAATTTAGATAATCATTAAAAGACTTTTCATCTTAAGTCTTATACTTGTTTACTAAACATTGTCTACATCATGAGAATGGGTTGGTATTTTGACAATGTTGAACCTGTCAGACACAACTTTGTTTGATCTCTTTCAACCTAGCTCTTGGGATCTCTAGTATGCTAGGTAGAGTTACCGCCATGCTGACTTGTCCTAGGCCTTAAACTCATTCCCTTGGATGTTCTCTCAACTCCTTCTCTAGATAGGCCTTTTATAAGTGGATTCGACACATTATCCTTTGACTTTACATAGTCAACAGTGACAATTCCACTAAAGAGAAGTTCTTTAACGGTATTATATCTCCTTCTTATGTGATGAGATTTACCGTTGTACATTATGCTTCCTACCCTACCTTTCACCGCTTCGCTATCACAGTGTATACAACTGGTGCCACTGGTTTGGACCAATAAGGAATATCTTCCAATAAATTTTGGAGCCATTTTGCTTCTTCACCGGCTTTATCTAATACGATAAATGCAGATTTCATTATAGACCGAGCAATACAAATCTGTTTGGATGATTTTCAAGAGACCGCTCCTCCACCGATAGTAAATATATATCCACTCGTAGATTTTACTTTGTTTGATCCGATGATCCAATTTGCATCACTATATTCTTCAAGTACTGCAGGATATTTATTATAATACAAAGTGTAGTCTTGAGTGTATTTAAGATACCCCAAAACTCTTTTGATTGTCATCTAGTGAGTTTTATTAGAAGTACTCATGTAACGACTCAACTTACTAATAACGCTTGCTATGTCTAGTCGTGTACAGTTTATTATATACATTAAATATCCCAATACTCGTGCGTACTCCAATGGTGAGTCACTTTCACCTTCATTCTTTCGAAGTGCAAAGCTCACAGCTAATGGAGTCTTGGCAATAGCAAATTTCATATACTTGAATTTGTCAAGTACCTTTTCGATGTAATGAGACTGTGACAATGCCAACCCTTCCGGAGTTGTATGGATTCTTATGCATAAGATCACATCCGCAACTCCATGGTCTTTCATATCGAACTTTCTCTCGAGCATTCATTTCATTGCATTTATGTTTGAAATATCTCTGCTGATGATCAACATATCATCCACATATAAACACACAATGACTTGGTGATTTGGAGTGTCTTTAATATAAACACATTTATCACATTCATTAATTTTGAATCCATTTGCCAACATAGTTTGGTCAAGCTTTGCATGCCATTTCTTACGTGCTTTAGTCCATAAAGTGACTTAACAAGTTTACACACCTTATTTTCTTTTCCTGGAACCACAAAACCCTCAGGCTGTTCCATGTAAATTTCTTCCTCCAATTCTCTATTTAGGAATGTGATTTTCACCTCCATTTGATGGATTTCAAGACCATATACCGCTGCCAAGGCAATTAACATTTGAATCGACGTTATCCCTGTTACCAGCAAGTATGTATCAAAGTAATCAAGGCCTTATTTTTTTTGAAGTCTTTTACTACAAGTCTTGCCTTGAATTTATCAATAGTACCATCCGCTTTCATTTTACTTTTGAAGATCCATTTAAATCCTAAAGGTTTATTTCCTGAAGGAAGATCAACCAATTCCCATGTATGATTGCTTAAGATTGAATCAATCTCACTATCGATTACCTCTTTCCAAAAGGATGAGTCCAAATACTTCATCGGTTCCTTAAATGTTTGAGGCTCATTTTCTAAGAGAAATGTTACAAAATCCAATCCAAATGAAGTTGACGTTCATTGACATATACTACATCTTGGATTCTCATCATTATGTATATTCTCACTTGGTTCATCTCGAGGTCGTTTAGACCCTCCAATAGACTATTCATGTCTAGTTTTATATGGATAAATATTTTCAAAGAATTCAACGTTATCTAATTCAATTACCATATTTTCATTAATATCCATATGTTCGGATTTATGAATCAAAAACCGACATGCTTTACTACTTTTAGCATATCCTATGAACACGCAGTCCACCGTCTTAGGTCCTATCTTAACCCTTTTAGGCATAGGAACTTGGACCTTTTCTAGACACCCCCACACTTTGAAATATTTCAAGTTGGGTTTCCTTTCTTTTCATTTTTCATAAGGAATTGATTGTGTCTTACTATGGGGAACTCTATTGAGTATTCGGTTGGCTATAAGGATAGCCTCCCCCCACAAGCTTTACGGTAAACCTGAACTTATAAGTAAGACATTCATTATTTCCTTCAAAGTTTATTTTTTTATTTTCTCAATTCCATTAGATTGAGGTGAAGAAGGGGCGGTAGTTTGATTGACAATTTCATTCTCTACACATATTTCGGCTAAGGGAGATTCATATTCTCCGCCTCTATCACTTTTTATAGTTTTGATCTTTTTCTCTACTGATTTTCAACTTCAGTTTTGTATTGCCTAAACATATCTATTGCTTCATCCTTACTATTTAGCAAGTAGACATAACAATATCTAGTGCAATAGTCAATGAAAGTTATGAAATACTTTTTTCCACCACGTGATGGTGTTGAATTCATATCACAAATATTAGTGTGAATTAAGTCTAAGGGATTGGAATTCCTTTCAACGGACTTATACGGATGCTTAGCATACTTTAATTCCACACAAGTTTGACACTTTGATTTATTGCACTCAAAGTTTTACAAAACTTCTACGTTAATCAGTTTTCGTAATGTTTTGTAATTAACATGGCCTAGTCATTTATGCCAAAAATTGGGAGACTCAAAAAAGTAAGAAGAATTTAAACTTTTATTGATTTCAACATTCATTATATTCATTTTGAATAGGACCTAATTGAGGTAGCCTTTTCTTACATACACTTCTCCTTTACTAAGTATAATTTTTTCAAAAACAAATACACATTTGAATCCGTTCTTGTCTAGAAGTGAAACAGAAATCAAGTTCTTTCGTAACTCGGGAACATACAAGACATTGTTAAGTGTCAACACTTTGTCGGAAGTCATCTTTAAGCACACTTTCCCTATTCTTTCCACTTTTGCAGTAGCAGAGTTTTTCATGTAGATTTTTTCTTCTACTTGAGCCAGAGCTAACGTCGAAAACAATTCCTTGTTATCACAAACATGGCTGGTGGCACTAGAATCCATCCACCATTCATGAGGATTTTCTACTAAGTTGTATTCAAAAAGCATAACACACAAATTATCCATTTCTTTCTTAGACTCAGTGAGATCTGCTTGGTCTTTCTTCTTCACTTTATTTGGGGCACGACTTTCCATAGCTTGTGGCCAATCTTACCACAGTTGAAGCATTTTTTCTTGAATTTCTTCTTGGGTTGATTTCTTTCATTTCCAGCTTTCTTTCACTTTTTAGAGTTGTTTTGGTCATCTTCTACAATGTTTACTCCACTCATTGCAGAATTGCCTTTTGACCTTCTTTCCGCAGCCTTGTTATCTTCTTTAATGCGTAATCGTATAATCAGATCTTCGACTGATATCTCCTTATGTTTGTGTTTCAAATATTTTTTGAAGTCTTTCCACATATATGGTAGCTTCTCTATTATTGCCGCTAATTGAAATGCTTCATTCATAATCAAACCTACACTAAGTTTCATGTGAATACTAAGAATATTTTTAAAATTTTTCAACAACGGTATTTGTCAAAATCATACCTTCTACTAGGAGATCATGGATGATCACTTGTAGTTCCTGCACTTAGGAAACAACAGACTTATTTTCTATCATTTTGTACTCCGGGAATCTTGCAATAAAGAACTTTTTCGTTCCGGCATCCTCTGTCTTGTACTTTCGTTCTAGAGCTCCCCATAACTCTTTTGCAGTCTTGGTTCCACTATACATATTGTAAAGGTCATCTTGGAGACCACTCAAGATATAATTCCTGAAAAGGAAATTTGAGTGTTTCCAAGCCTCCACAATCACGAAGCATTCTTTTTCAGAGGTTCCCTCGTACACCTCTGAAGCTTTCTTAATCGTGAACCTTTGAAGGCACAGAGTTGTGAGGTAGAAGAATATTTTCTGCTGCCATCTCTTGAAGTCAAGACTCGTGAACTTTCTGGGTTTCTCCTCCGGTTCCATAGCTTGCGGAGCATTAGTACGACTCGTCGTGGCAATACTAATTGCCGCTATAGTCATTCCAGCATCATGCATTTGACTATCAGTCATCATTTTTCTGTCACCACAAGACAACACCTTAAGTATATCCAAATACTTATTAAAAAATTGCAGCAACTTTAAAAACTTCTTGTTTCTCATTTAACGATGAAGTTTTTATGACTTCCAATCGTCAATCGAGTGATCTTTAACTTGTGATGAAGATTTTATTTCTTCAAATCACTAGTTAAGTACAAATGGAGTAGAAAGCTTTAAGATTTAATCTCCAGAAATCAAGCTATACAGATTCGAAAAAAAAAACTTTAGTAAAAAGAAAATTTCACCAAACAAGCAAATTTTTTTTTCTTTTTCTAAAAATTATTCCTTAAGATTGTTGTTTTCAACGTTCTTGGGTAAAAGAATCTATAATTTGACACAATAACTTCAACACTAGCTCAAGTTTAAAACAAGAACACTATGAAATACAACAACACTCTCAACACAAGATCAAAGTGATCTTTCTAAGAAGTGTGTTTTATTTTTTCAGAAATTAATATGAAACAGAAATGTAAAGCTAAGTTCCCCGACTTCACGGAGTGTCCTTAAGGAATAATTTCACTCATTGTACTCGAGGTTTTGGAATCTTCCTCCCAGGATAAAATTGCTTTCAATCTAACTATAGTGGTACCTCAAATAATTGAATTCGTCGAACTCACTCAATGATTTAATTGATCACAAAGAATGTTTTGTATACAAGAAGAGTTTGTATTTCAGAAAATTTTTCATACCAAAACATGTAGATAAATGCAGGTTTATATAGCCATCAAATGCTCCTTCCGAAAGATGACAATGGTTCATCCGAAAAGGTGTGTCCTTTGGAAGAGTCATGTCTTTTCATTCGAAACATTGTGTCTTTTTCTAAACAGACACAACTATCTGAACAGTCACTCCTTTTCCAAAATAATATGTCTTTTCATAAAAGGTTGTGTCCCTCCATTTTCTATTCACACCAATTGAACCGAACAGAACCTACTTATTAAATTATGTTTGGGAAGACGTGTGTTATTTCCTATGTTTTGTTTTGTAGAACTTTTCAGGAACCTCCCTTGTCTATTTGTTTTTTTTGTTACATAAACAAGCTTGTTAGTTTATTGATCGATACACTTGCTAGTTTGTTACATGTCCCAAATAGGGACTTTCATTGCCTAAAATTTAGTACCAAACTTAACTATGGGACATCCCACCTTATACCGCCCACCAAACGATCCCATACAATATTATGTATAGCTCGTGAAACAGTGTTGAAAGAGAATGTTCTAGGTATGAATGCAGAAATTGCCCAGGTTGAAGCTATGAATTGTTTGTAATTATAAGGTTATTTTTTATTTTTCTATTAATTTCTTTTCATTTTTAATTTATTTTTATTTCTATTATTTTAGATTATTTTTTGAATTAAAAATATATTTTTATTATACATTATTTATATTTCATTTTCTTCCTTCTAAATTCTCGATCTTATTTCTTGTGATTTTCTGTAATTGCTCATATTATTTATATATATATATATATATATATATATATATATATATATTTTCTTCATTTACCATGACTACATTAGTATTCTAACTTTTTAACTCAAGTAGGATTCATTGTTGAATGAGATTATTAGCTGATATTTTTCTTTTCTTTTGAATTATATTTATTAATTAAGTTAATTAAAAATTGATATAAGAGCATTATATTAACTTTTTTTTCTTAGAATAATGAATTTATGTTATATTTTTAATTTTAATTAATTTATTTTAGTAGTATTGACTTTTTTATTTTAGATTGCATGCCATGTATTTTTCCGTTAGAAATGATAGATTATCTATTTGTCTAATATTTGAATAATATGAGTCTTTTGTCAAACATGATTTTCACGATCTTAATAATCATGTACTTTTAGGTTTATGGTCAATTAAATTAAAACGTACTAAGTTGAAAAATATAATAATTAATTTTATAATATTATTTAAAAATACATATTTATTAAAGAACTAGTCTCTATGAATGTGCATTGCACGCTATCTTCTATCAACCCCAATTATTGGAAAGAATATTAGATAATCATAACTATATGAATTTATTTTTTGAGGTACAAAAGTATACTTCTGACCTTGACATTAAATCTCTACCTCGACTCATGTTTTGGATCTCGGCTCCGACTCGAACATGACCTGAGAGCTTAATTCTTGACTTGACATGGCCCTCGAATTTGTACCCCAACTTGTGAATTGACTCTTGACCCAACTTCAAATCCTAAAATTCGACTCTGACATTGACTCGACACATGACCTAAGAATCTATTTTTTTTATGAATCAACATGGGACCTAATCTCTACCTCAACTCGTGACTCAACTCTTGACCCAACTCCAAACCCTAAAATTCTATGCCCAACCCCAAACCAAACCCGACTTTGAACCCGAGATCCAACCTCGACATGAATCGATTCTTAGAGTCAACCTCAATCTCCAAACTCGATACTCCACCATAGATCCTGACCCCAAGACCCAATTTTGGACCTCGACTCGAGATTCAATGCCCGATTTTGATCCCACCATTTTTCTTAAATTTGAGAAAAATAAGTATATCTGAAAAACATTTTTCAAACGGCTTTGAGCCAACCAAACATAAAAATTAAAAATGTCTTTTTTCAAAAATATTTTTCTTCTTACCAAGCACACCCGTAATGGTGAACATAATTTGAAGTTCAGCTTTATCATATTCAAACAACTTTCTTAAACATGTCATTATAATTAATTTAGGATTTTAGTTGTTTAATAAAAAATAATTAAGTCTCATAATCATAGCCTACATAAGTTTTGGGGGGAAAAGTGTCAAGTTTTTTTCGAAAATGTTTTTTAAAAGCATCTTTAGGCATGATCTCTTAATTTTTCTCACAAGCATGACCAAACACAATATTTTTCTAAAATGTGCACTTTTGTTCTTTTTTAAAAAGCATTTTTTGGCCTCTCAAAAACTTGATCAAACAAACCATAAACACCAAATATCAATCTAACCCTCATTTGTCATACCATCCGTGAGAAGTAAATAGGGAAGAGAAACGACATGACAAATTATACAGTACTTGGTAATTTGTTATTAGCTCAAACTCAACCTGCCAAACGGGCCAGGTTGACGGCCCTTTTATGAACCCGGCCCGGTCAGCCCCCGGGCTGGACCAATTTTTTTGGGCTCGATTGAACCGGCCCGAATCCAACCCGAACCAGGCCCGTCGATTAACCGGCCCAATTATTATTATTATTAGAAAAAAATACATAAAGTAGCATACTTAAATATTAAATTACAAAAAATAGCAACACTTTTATTAAATTACATTTTGTAGCATATGTATTTGTATTTTTGTAGCAACAGTTTGCAAAAATACAAAATACATATCGATCATAAGAGCAGTAAAAATCATAGGTATTTGTATTTTTGTTGCAACAGTTTACAAAAATACAAAATACAACTTACTATATTATGTAATTATGAAACTGTTGCTATTAAACTCATAATTAAAGAGATAAATATGTTATTTCTGAATTTTGCCCGTATTATTATTTTTAAAATAGAATTTGACCGTTATGGGCCAAAGTAGTTGTTGGGCCCAATGGCTATATGGCCGTTTGGAGCCTCAAACGGCTATTTGGCCCTTTTATTAATTTTTTTTTAATTTAAAATATTTTTAAAACCCAAAAAAGTTCCTATAAATACCCTACACTTTCAAATCATTTTTCATACAATTCTCATTCTCTCAAATCTTATTCTCTCAAATATTCTACATATCCCCTAAAGTGCTCAATTTTATTTTTTAATTTTTAAGAGTGAAAGTTTTCTAAAATCGCAAATTTCGGATACTTTTAAAATTTGGTATTGTCGTTTCATCTCTTACTTTTAATTTTTAATCAGTTTATTAATTATTGAATATTTAATTTTATTATTTTTGTGTGTTTTGAATATTTTTTAGTTTGATTTATATTATGGATAAATTAAGAAACCTTGGTAAAAGTGTCAAAATATTTTGTCCCAAAAGTGGTAGTGGTAGTAAAAAGCGAATTACTGATGGTAGAGGTAGTTCAAGTAGTAGATATACTCGTATGCCTCCGGTACCGCTTAGTCAACCTTTTGAGAAAGAAGTAGGTGTAGGTGCTAACGATATGGATTATGCAGAAGCTCAGAAAAATTACGGTATAGAAGAAGAAAATTAAGTAAATGCAGCTAATTTAGATGAAGATGATGAAAATATTGGTGAGACACCCGCAGTAGAAAATGCTAATGTTAGATCTGAATCGATTAATCACCCTCCCCGTCCTCCCCGTGCCCCAAGAGCTCATAGACCAACTAGTATTGCATGAGAATTTTTTACACATATAGAAGGAGAAACTAAGGTGCAATGCAATATTTGTCAACAAGTATATGAGCATAAAAAAGGAGGCCATCAAGGGGGTACGGGTACGTTAATGAGACATATAAGAGATAATCACCAAAGAGAGTTATTTATTGCACAAGGTGGTGAGGCTGTTGGTGGACCAACACAAACTAGAATCGACTTAGCAATCGGTCAGGTAATTAAGAATTATAATAAATTGAGGGACCGGGAAGAAATAGCAAAAATGGTAGTTGTGGGTTGTTTCCCTTTCAGTTTTCCTTCTTTGGATGTTTTTATTCATTATATTCAAGAAATTTATAATCCTATATTTAATGGTATTCCTAAAAGTACTTGTCGGGCTGATATTTTTAGACTTCATTCACAATATGTTTTTTATTTATCTACATTTTAAAAAAATATTCAGTGTAGAATGCCTCTAACTTCTAATCTTGGTCGTCCTGTTAACAAAAATGATTATTTAACCATTATGTGTCACTGGATAGATAGTAATTTTGTTATGCGAAAACGTATTCTAACTTTTTTGTATGATGAAGATCGTAGACATACTGGAGAATTTATTGCTGATTCGATTAGTAAAGTTACAGAATTTTATGGTATTGAAAAAAAAGTTTTATGTATTGCTTTTGATAATGCTTCTAACAACAAGACTGCTATTACAAAGTTAAAAGCTAGTCTCTCTCCGTCGTTACTTGAAATACTTCATGTTAAGTGTGATTGTCATATATATAATTTAATTGTAAGAGATGGTCTTGAAATTTTTTGAGCTTTATATTGAAAACATCTGGCTTGCTGTTGGCTTTATTCAAGAAAATAATAATAATAAAAAGAATTATAGAATTTAAAGTTAAATATGAATAAAATGGACTTAGACCGATATTGATGCCTGATGAATGTGATACTAGATTGAATGCTTCGTGTAATTATTTAAAAAACTTGTCATGCTTATAAAGTTTCTATTACACTAACTTTTAACCAATATTGTGGTTCGGTTGCTAATTCGGCTGAATGTATACTACATGATTCGAATTGGGCTGTAATTGATGATCCTATTAAGTTTTTGGAAAAATTTTATATAGCTACGGTTGAATTTTTCAATGCTTATTATCCCACTGTTTGTAATATTTTAGCATATATAGCCGATATTTCTTCTTTGCTCAAAGAATATAAGAATTAAAAAGGGTTACAAAGAAGTTGTTGGTGCTATGTTTGCTAAATTTTTAAAATATTTTTTTTCGATTCCCCCAATTTACTTGATTGGTTCTATACTAAATCCATGTATGAAATATACTACTATGTGTCACTTTAGTTCTCTTATTTATTCTAACTTAGAGATAAATGCTGAATCTGAATCTTAAGAACAAAAACAACCAGATTTGTATACGTCTATGAGTGATGCGAACATTTACATAGATAAACGATATAACTATTATGCTGATTTACTTGATTTAGCTTTACCGACAAATATCACTCCAGTTGTTGCTCCTCATCCTCCCGAGGAGCCATCATCTTCTAAAAGGTCTGCACTTAATGATTTTCTTGATCACTTTTATGATTTAATTGTTTGGAACAGTGTTGAGGCGGAAACTTACATAGCAACTTCTTGGGAAGAGCTTAAGTATTATCTGCGAACGCCGATAGAGGATCATAGAGGATCATAGACGACGGATGAATGCGTTGGATTGATGGAAGAATAATGAAAGACAATATCCTGTGCTTTCAAGATTAGCTAGGTATATATTGAATGTTCCAATGTCAACCGTTTCATTGGAGAGCGCTTTTAGTCAGGGACGACAACAGCTTGGAGACAACCGACACAAATTGGGAAGCAATACTATGAATATTCTAGTTTGCCTTAGAGATTGGATTAGAACGGAACGAAGAAATCAAGGAATGGAGGTGGAGCCGAAAGACGAACAGAACCTTGAAGAAATTATGACTTCAAGGGAGAACTCAACACAATCAAATCCAATGCATGGTTTTACCCCCATTGATTTTGGCTATCCTATGTCAGTTCCCGTTAATATTAACACGGATGAGTTGAAAAAAATGATGAAAACTTTGTAGATTTTTCATTCATGTACATTATAAATTTTGAATCATTTTACAATCAATAAGATATAACATTCATTCACTCCTTACTTTGTAATTTTTTTCATTTAAATTGAATTTCTAGTTTAAATTAAATACTTAATTTTAATATATTACTAATTTACTATCAAATTTTTCACTAAGTAATAGACAATTAAACATAACAAACATATAATCATGTATACACATAATGAAAAAATAAATTTATTTTTAGTTCAAAACCTCAAGTATTATTAATTTATTATATTAGTTAAGTAGCAAACTTTTTAAAGTAGTACATATATTGAATGGTACGTATATATGTGTATATATTTTCTATAGACTCTAAAGTAGCATATATTTAGCGTATACATGTGTATATGTTTTATAAAGTAGTATATATATAGTGTTTATATGTTGTATGTATATTATTTAAAGTAGTACATATATTGAATGGTACGTATATATGTGTATATATTTTCTATAGACTCTAAAGTAGTATATTTTTAACGTATACATGTGTTTATCTTTTATAAAGTAGTATACATATAGTGTTTATATGTTGTATGTATATTATTTAAAGTAGTACCTATATTGAATGATACGTATATATGTGTATATATTTTCTATAGACTCTAAAGTAGTACATATTTAACGTATACATGTGTGTATGTTTTATAAAGTAGTATATATAAAGTGTTTATATGTTGTATGTATATTATTTAAATTAATACATATATTTAATGGTACGTATATATGTGTATATATTTTCTATAGACTATAAAGTAGTATATATTTAATGTATATATGTGTATATATTTTATAAAGTAGTATATATAGTGTTTATATGTTGTATATATATTAATTAAAGTAGTATATATATTGAATGGTACGTATATATGTGTATATATGTTTCTGTAGACTCTAAATTAGTATATATTAAACGTATACATGTGTATATGTTTTATAAAGTAGTATATAACTATATATATAGAACCTAATAAAATTATCACCGGATAAAAGGAATACATGGAGATTTACCGGATAGAAAGCCACATAACAACAGAGAAAAGGTGCTGGGCAGCAGAATTCAAGCACCAAGTAAATCACAACTTTATGATTATTAATAATTTAATAGCGTTAAAATTTCTTAAAGTTCTTGATGTGGTGGTATCTCTCTCATATGGGATTGGAAAGTCCAACAGCAGATAAAATATGTAAGTTTTCAAATGAAGGAAATTATAACTTAAAAGAATAAATAAATTAACTAATATTTAATGGATATTTCGTTGCTCGATATTATTATTCATGCTTTTATAATAACTAGTCTGTGAAGATGTGCATCGCACGTTTATCCCTCATCATTATTATAAATTTTATATATTTTAAGAAGTAGAGTCATAAAATAGGAAATACTGAAACTAACATATTAACTTCATAATTAATATTTTATTCATCATTGATTCACCATGTAGGTCAATGGATATTATCCACTTTTTCTAAAGAGAACAAATTAAACCCCCTGTCAAAAGTGGTTGCAGTTTTAACAAATATAAATCAAAATCAAAATTTAACAATTAATGGACAGACATTTTTGTGCAACTTTAAGCTCCGATTCACATATATCATGTTTTTACAAAATTATCTATAGTGGTCTTCGATTTTTTATTTTTTTTTGAAACTGATAAATTTAGTGGCCTGTAAAATTCTTAAGATGGATAACCAATGAGTGACTAAATTAACAATATTAGCTTGCGAATTATACATAGACCAATGATCAACAAAATATACCTAGTGTGACCTTACAAGTGAGGTTTGTGGGTAGAGAGAGGTTGTTTTTGATAGACCTTTGATCAATAACAACAATGACAGATCGAGTATAGTATCCAAAAGCAGTGTCTGAGGAGGGTACACAGACCTTATCCCTACCTCGAGGAGGTGGAGAAGTTATTTATGAAAAATCCTCAGCTCGAGTAACATACACCAGAGCAGCAAAATATGCACATAAGTAATGAGGACATAAAAAATAATGAACAAAACATAACATAGCGTTCAAAAGCTAAGCAATAACCAGAATCAATTAATGTGATAACTAAATAATAGCAGATCACCCATCAAATTATACTAATACAAATAATTCATATGGGCAAAAACACAACTAATATAGGATGTTTTAACTAATTAAGTTCACATAATGCTTACAATCTAATATTACACTCAATTCTCCTTGTCCTTTTCATTCAGGAATGAATAAACTTGAGTTATGATATTGAGATTAACGATAGTCTTCAGTGTTGATTGATTATGGTGCGCATGGGCTACCTCTTATTAATAGTGAAAGTAATTTTACTGGCAAACCAGCACCAAGAAAGCGTGCTAATGGTACTTACTGTTCATATAATGATGGTACTGTTCTTCCCTGTTCCCTTTTCATTTTTAAGCAAAAGAGGTAGTGTCTTGTGAGATTGTTCTTGTATTATGTCCTTTTATAGAATTTTTTGTTTTAAGTTGGTGATTTATGAAAAAACAGTCTCTCTACCACATGTCTAAATAATGGTACGGACTGCGTACACTTATCCCTAAGACCCCCTTTTGTGGAAATGTAGTGGAATATGTTGTTGTACCTTTTGAATTATAATACTGATTCGCAATATTAACATCCTACTATTCGTGGATACTCAAATTCTTAATCCTCCGTATCAGCATTAACACATACAAATAATATGAATATATACATAAAGAACCAAAATCCATGTCTGAAAAATTTTCATCACTTTTTATAAACATTCGTCAAATAATTATTTCATATCAGCATCTAGCACGGGTAAGTTAGTTAGAAAGTCATTTTTCGAAATAAATTAGAAATTTAGACACAAGTTAAAAAAATCAGAAATATACCCACCTATTATGACATCACTCTATTCATATACTTTTTTATCCCCAAATTTATAAAAATACAAATAAGTGTTATTTTGGGTACATAATCTACCCCACATTGTAATCCTCTCCCCATTCCCTATTCCCCTTCCCCTACCCCCAATTTAAAAATAAATTAAAAGAAATTCTGTATGTTTGCTCAAACACTTCAACATAAGTTCAAGATTAATTCAAGAACACCAATGAAGTTTTCAACACCTTCAACACAAGTTCAATATGAACTATCAAAGAAGTGTATTATTTTAAAGAAAGAAGATGAAACAGAAAAACAAAACCAAGTCCTCCGAATTCACGGAGCGTCCTTAAGTAATTAATTCCCCTCAAGTACCCGAGGTACCTCAAACGTTCTGATTCGTTCAAACTCACTTAATAGTAGATGATCACCTAGAGTTTTTAGAAGCAAAAGAATGTTTTTCAATGCAAAATTTCGTACAACTTATGGAAAAAGTGCAGGTTTATATAGTCATGATATGCCCTTTCAAAAAGGAAGCAATGGTTCATCGGAAAGGTGTATCATTTCGGGACAGTCAGGTCTTTCTATTCGAAACAGTATGTCTTTTCTGAACAGTCACAACCAACCGAACAGTCATCCCTTTTCTCAAAGGGTTGTGTCCCTTTCGAGTAATGTTTCTGCTTGCTTCTACATGGCGCGATATAAAGGAAGAAATTATTTTCATTTTTCTTTGGATTTTCAGATAAATAATG
The DNA here is from genome assembly GCF_002878395.1 of Capsicum annuum. NCBI lineage: Eukaryota > Viridiplantae > Streptophyta > Magnoliopsida > Solanales > Solanaceae > Capsicum > Capsicum annuum. The sequence goes on along the minus strand of NC_061117.1, from coordinate 188,526,796 downwards.
TTCACTTATTTTTTTCAAGTTTCAAATAAACTTTGTCTAAAAAAGTAATCTCATCGATCATTTGATAAATTCGAAGCTGAAGACGAAGCCGAGAGAGCGACGACGACGACGACGACGACGGTGCACGACAGCTCTTAATTCTTGCATCACTATCCATGTGGAGTTTTTTTCTAAATAAGAACACACGAAATTTTCTTTAGACTTTCCTTATTGTGAGAACACTTTCGTTTTAGGTGTGATCTCACTTTTCCTCCACTAATTCCCATCATTTTCCATTCAAAGTTCAACTTGAACCCAACAATCTCCCACATGAATGGGAAGTACTATTCTTTATAAAACTTTAGGTACAAGTATGTGATCAGCAAGCAAAGACTGATTGCATCTGGATAAATGAGTTTCCCTTTGAACTTTACGTAGTGAACATGCATCGAATTCACTTGATCAATTGGTATATTTGATATCTTTGAACCGTTGAGCTTTAATGTACACCTAGACGACACATGTCACACAACCAACCTTTTATCGTTTATGATTCTCAAAGTTTTGTTCGTTTCTGTAATGAACACGTCCTGGTTTCATGAGAGCGTAGAGAATAGGCCTTTACCAATATTCTCCTTGAAGCGGCTTCCACATCCCCCTCACATAGGTGATTTCTAAACTTTCAATCCTATAGATTAAATAATTTGGTCAAATCTGCCAAATTTAGATAATCCTTAAAACGCTTTACCCCATAAGCCTTATCCATATTTACTAAACATTATCAACATCATGAGAATGGGTTGGATATATTGACAATGTTGAACCTGTCAGTTACAATATTATTTGATCTCCTTGAACCTAGCTCTTGAGATCTCCAGTCTGCTAGGTAGAGTTACCACTATGCTGACTTATCCTAGGTCGTAAACCCATTTCCTTCGATATTCTCTCAACTTCCTCTCTAGATAGGCGTTTTGTAGGATGATCCAACACATTATCCTTTGACTTCACATAGTCAACAGTGATAATTCTACTAGAGAGTAGTTTTCTAATGGTATTATGTCTCTGTCTTATATGACGAGATTTACCGTTATATATCATGCTCACTGCTCTACCTATCGTCGCTTGGCTAGCACAGTGTATACATACTGGTGCCAATGATTTAGACCAATACAAAATAGCTTTCAAGAAATTTCAGAGCCATTCTACTTCTTCACCGGCTTTATCTGATACGATAAATTCAGATTCCATTATAGAGCGAGCAATATATGTATGTTTGGATGATTTTCAAGAGACTTCTTCTCCACCTATAGTAAATATATATCCACTCGTCAATTTTACTTTATTCAATCTGGTGATCCAATTTGCATCACTATATCCTTCAAGTACCGCCAGATATTTATTATAATGCAAAACATAGTCTTGAGTGTATTTAAGATATCCCAAAACTTTTTTCATTGCCATCCAATGAGTTTTATTGGGATTACTCGTGTATCGACTAAACTTACTAATAACACATGATATGTCTGTCCGTGTACAATTTATGATATACATTAAACATCCCAATACTCTTGCATAGTCCAACTATGAGTCACGTTCACCTTCATTCTTTTGAAGTGTAAAGCTCACGTCCAATGAAGTCTTGGCAATACCAAATTCCAAATACTTGTATTTGTCAAGTACTTTTTTGATGTGATAAAACTGTGACAACGCCAACACTTGTGGAGTTCTGTGGATTCTTATTCCTAAAATCATGTCTGCAACTCCAAAGTCTTTCATAAAAAACTTGCTCTCAAGCATTCGTTTTATAGCATTTATGTCAGAATTGTCTCTACTGATGATCAACGTATCATCCACATACAAATAAATAATGACCTTGTAATTTGGAGTGTCTTTAATGTAAACACATTTATCACATTCACTTATCTTAAATCCATTTGCCAACATGGTTTGGTGAATCTTTGCATGACATTGTTTAGGTGCTTATTTTAGTCCGTAGAGTCAATTAACAAGTTTGCACACCTTCTTTTCTTTACCAGGAACCATAAAACCCTTGGGTTGTTTCATGTAAATTTCATCCTCTAATTTCTATTTAGGAATGTTATTTTCATATCCATTTGATGGATTTCAAGAACGTATACTACCGCCAAGAAAATTAACATTCCAATTGACGTTATCCTTGTTACAGGCAAGTATGTATCAAAGTAATCAAGGCCTTCTTTTTGTTTGAAGCCTTTTACTACAAGTCTTACCTTATTTTTGTCAATAGTACCATCCACTTTCATTTTTCTTTTGAAGATCCATTTAGAACCTAAAGGTTTATTTCCTGGAGGAAGATCAACCAACTCCTATATATGGTTGCTTAAGATTGATTCTATCTCACTATTGATTGTCTTTTTTCAAAAGGATGAGTCTGAAGACAACATCACTTCTTTAAATGTTTGAGGCTCATTTTCTAAGAGAAATATTACAAAATATGATCTAAACAAAGTTGATGTTCTTTGACGTGTACTACATCTTGGATTCTCATCATTATGTACATCTTTGCTTGGTTCATCTCAAGGTCTTTTAGACCCTCCACTAAGTTGTTCATGTCTAGTTTTATACAGATAAATGTGTTCAAAGAACTCAGCATTATCTGATTCAATTATTGTATTTTCATTGCTATCCTAATGTTTGTATTTATGAACCCAAAACTGACATGCTTTACTACTTTTAGTATATCCTATGAACAAGCAATCCATTGTCTTAGGTCTTACCTTCACCTCTTTAGGCATAGGAACTTGGACTTTCGCTAGATACCCCATACTTTGAAATATTTCAAGTTGGCTTTCCTTTCTTTTCATTTTTCATATGAAATTGATTATGTCTTACTACGGGGCACTCTATTGAGTATTCGGTTAGCTGTAAGAATAACTTTCCCCCACAAGTTTTGTGATAAACCTGAACTTATTAGTAAGGCATTGATCATTTCTTTCAAGGTTTTATTTTTTTTCTTTCTGCAATTCCATTAGATTACAATGCATACGGGATCGTATTTTGATGGATAATTCCATTCTTTATACATATTTTCGCAAATGGAGATTCATATTCTCCACCCCTATCACTTCTTATTATTTTAATCTTTTTCTTTAAATAATTTCAACTCCTATTTTATATTGCCTAAACACATCTATTGCTTCATCCTTACTATTTAGCAAATAGACATAAAAATACCTAGTGCAATCGTCAATAAAAGTTATAAAATACTTTTTTCCACCACGAGATGGTGTTGTCTTCATATCACAAATGTCAATATGGATTAAGTCTAAGGGATTGAAATTCCTTTCAACAGACTTATACGGATGCTTAGCATACTTTGATTCCACACATATTTGATATTTTGATTTATTGTACTCAAGGTTTTACAAAACTTCTAAGTTAATCAATTTTCACAACGTTTTGTAATTGACATGTCCTAATCATGAGGTAGCCTTTTCCCACGTACACTATAACATTATAGTAACTTCACAATGAGGGCTTCGACTATCATATACTTTCCTTTGTGTTTCAAGTAATTTTTGAAGTCCTTCCACAAAGGTGACAACCTCTCTATTATTGCAGCAACTTGAAATGCCTCGTTCACAACTAAACCTACAATAAAGTTCATGTAAATATTAAGAACATTTTTAACATGTTCAAATAAGTATTCACTAAATTCACCCCTTCAGCAAGGAGATCATGGATGATGACTTGTAATTCCTGTACTTGAGAAACAACAGTCTTACTGTCAATCATTTTGTACTCAAGGAATCGTGCAACAAAGAACTTCTTGGTTCCTGCATCCTCAGTCTTATATTTCTTTTCCAGCGTATTCCGCAACTCTTTTTATTTTTCATTCTTCTGTAAACTTTGTATGAGTCATCTTGGAGGCCACTTAGGATATAATTCCCACATAGGAAATCAAAATGTTTTCATGCCTCTATTGCAACAAACCGCTCCTTGTCCGAAGTTTCTTTGAGAACTTCTAGAGCATCTTCGATATAAACCTTTAAAGACATAAGGTTGTCAGCTAGAAGAACATCTTCTATTGTCACCACTTAAATCAATTCCAGAATTTTTTTTGGTTTTTTTGCTAGTGCCACAGTGGGTGGCCCAGTTGTGTGACTGGTTGCAGCAACATTGGTTGCTGCCACACTTGTCACACCATCAACATGACCATTTGTAGTCATTTTTATTGTCACAAAAAGACAATTAACTTTAGTATAAAAATATACTAATTAAAATTTTGTAGCAACTTTAAACAATAGTTGTTTCTAGTTTAATGATGAAGTTTTTATATCTTTCAATCGTTAACCGAATGAGATTTAACTTGTGATACAGTTTTAATTTCTTCAAATCACTTGTTATGTTCAAATAGATTAGAAAGCATAAAGCAGTAATCTCGATAAACCAAACAATACAAATTACGATAATTAATTCCTTAAGATTGTTGTTTCGGGTACACAATCTGTATGTTTGCTCAAACTCTTCAACAGAAGTTCACGATTAATTCAAGAACACAAATGAACTTTTCAACACAAGTTTTCATCAAAAAGGTATATCATTTCGGAACAGTCATGTATGTCCATTCGAAACAGTATGTCTTTTCTAAACAGTGACAACCAATCAAACATTCATCCCTTTTTCCAAAATTGTGTGTCTTTTTCTCAAAGGGTTGTGTCCCTTTCGAGTAACGTTTCTGCATGCTTCTGCATAGCATGATATGGACGAAAAAATTATTTTCATTTTTCTTTGGATTTTTGAATTAATAATGTTCACTTGTTTTTCTAAGTTTCAAATAAACTTTGTATAAAAAATTAATCTCATCGATCATTTGATAAATCCGAAGCCGAAGCCGAGTCGAGCGAGCGACGACGAAGACGTGAGGCACCTCTTGGTTATTGCCTCACTATCCATGTGTAGTTGTGTTTCTTAATAAGAACACATGAAAGTTTCTTTCTCCCACCAATGTGGGAGAATTAGTAGACTTTCGTTGTTGTGAGCACACTTTCCTTTTAGGTGTGATCCCTCCATTAATTTCATTCATTTTCCATTCACACTTCAACTTGAACCCAACAATAAGTACCTTCCCAATCATCATCCATTTAATGCCCTACATTTAATATACCTTTGAAAAAAACCAATATCAAAAGCAAAAAGATATACGATCAAAATCGGTTCCCCGAAGATTCTGGCAAAAGTCGTTCCTGCCAAAAAGATTTTAGTTACCCTCACTTTTTGGATGAAATTTTGGTGTTTCTTTTTCAAATCCGAGCTTTGGAAGCCATTTTCATCTCAAGCTTCAATATTTTAAAAAAAATTTATTCTCATCATTTTAAGCAAAAGCTTTATTCCTAGTTTCTTCACTAATAGATGAATCTTATAACTTCTAAACTATTCCACTTGTACTTAGACTCCATTTTTGCAGCTGGGTTTATTTTGATCAACCATTCTTTGTCCACTTTTTGTACTATAATCGACCCATTTTAAATTATAGACCTAGGAATCGATCAGTATTTTCATTATGGCATTAGTTGAGCATGTTGTAGTTGGTGGTGATTTAATGGATGATTGGGAGGAGACTCTAAAATATTGGTATTGAAAATCTTGGTTCAAGCAGACCGCATCCATTAATCTATGTTACAATAGTTCGTACAACAATATGGTTGATAGTATAATTGAATACGGGGAATCAATTTGTGATTCTACAGATGTTGTCATTAGTTATTTGATGAATGAAAATAAAAAAGTACATCCAACATTCATAAAATATGACAAACAAGTGGCGATGTACATCTTGATGTTGACATAAATGGTTCTAGGCCTTTTATAAGGATAAATAAGGAGAGGTTTGAAGGAGAAGATTCAAAATCAACCTCACCACCCCTGCCTCTACCTTAATCTCTAATACATAATGATTCATTAAAAGATGACTAGATAGATAATTGGATCGATGATGAAGCATAAGATAGAGATAAAGATGATTTTGGATATTCAGAAGAAGAGGGTGAAGAAAATGGTGAAGTTGGGGATACTGAGAAACCACCCATCCACTCCTTCCTTGATGGGACTGGATTTATAGTGAATCAAACATTTGAGGATAAGACACGATTGAAATTACTTGGCAATCAAACTTCAGTGAAGAAGTCTTTCTATTTTAAAATGGTTTAAAGTTGTTCAAAGTTTTATAATTCGAGATGTAGGAGTCGTAACTGTGGATGAATATTTCATGCTAGAAAGTACGAGAGCTCAAATAGATTTTGCATCTACAAATACATAGGTTAACACACTTTTGGTGTTGAAATTTTTACAGGCACGCATAAAAATATCTCATTGACTCTAATTGCCTCACTATTGACAAATGATTATGTTGACAGTATGGGGCCAATCATTAAGGAAATAGAGAGGACCATATTTTGAGAATTCCAAAGCAAAGAAAGATATTATAAGTGTTGGTATACAAGTGTATTGATGAAGAAAATGGCTAGGGGTACTCTGAAGCATAAGCATACTTACTTGCCAGACGTTTTCCAAATGATAAAGGAACTAAATCATGGTACTATAAATACTATAAGGTATAATACCAATGATGATAGGTTCATTTAATACTTTGTCACTTTTGAATCTTTCATTCAGGGAGTTTTTCATATATGAAAGGTAATTATCACTGACAACAAATATTTGAATGATAAATATAAAGGTGTGTTGTTAAGTGTTGTTTCTCAGGATATGAAAAAAAAATTCAATTTTTTTCCATGGTGGACAATGATGTGATGATTCTTAGACCTTCTTTTTTGAAAAGATGAAGTCTATTGTGGTCGATGAACCAAAGTTGTGTTTTATCTCTGGTGGGCAGACAAGCATAGCCAATGGTATTTCAAGGGTTTATAGGCATTCTCACCACGAATTTTGCATGAGATATCTTATAGAAAACCTCCAAAAGAATTTCAATGCGGGGATTGCCTATATTTGTAGTATTATGCGACAAAGGCATATAGCTATGCAAGTTTGCAAAATATTTTTCAGAACTGAAGGAAAAATGTTCCAAAGCTTCGTATTGTCTTAAGGTTGATATTGGATTTCATAAGTAGTATTGAGCATATTTTTTGGGGAACAGATTTGTTGTATGACAACCAAATTTTTGGGGTCACTTCACGGGACAGAAGAGTTCACACGGACATTAGATCTTCTTGGAGGCATAATCTGAAAGACGAACAAATGGAAATCATAAGGATCCAACACCTTAGATTCTACAACCCAAAATTATGACAACAAGAAGGGGAAACATTCCTAAATGTCTCACAGCCTCTTTGTTAAAAGTGTGGTGCACTACCTACCCATAAAAGAGACTCTACTTGACACAGCTTTGTGGACACCCAATTAACCATGAACCTAGGCTCTAATACCAACTTTGTCACGACCCAAACTAGGGCCTGGCCATGATGGGTATCCCTAGTCCCACATAGACCAGAGATCACCCCTTCACCTAACTTAGTCAGCACAACAACCTCGTGTCAGAAGAATTTCAAAAATATAACAAGGTAGTATGAACCAAGACTATCATTAATTCGTGAAATGTCTAAACCAACCCCGGTAATCGGACAACCATCCTCTGCTGAACCAATCCACCAAAACAACAAAATCAAGTCCACAACAATCCGACCAAGCCTCTACAAAATCAAAGTCAATAAAATATCGGGACATGCCCCCAACAATAGCCAAAACCAAAGTCTAAACAAAACCTAAGACACAGAATTTAAAGACCATGAAATGAAGCCTTCTGAAGTATAGAAGCTCACCACTTCAATGTAGACTTATAAACCACTCGAACACCTAATTACTGCACAAAAAAGTAGAAGTTCCGATCCCTGTATCGTGTGGGGATACAACATCCGAAGATGGTTAGAGGTTAGAGAGCTATCATAACTCAGGGATAGAGGAATAAAATAATGCCATAATTCAAAACCAAATCAAATAACCATATGTAATCACATGTGTGTGTGTATATATATATATCGTGCCAGGATAGGTAAAAAGGCTTAAAATGAACTTTGAAAACCATAACCTCGGCTGTGTAGCATAATCGGTCATATAATAAGGCACCCATAGGATATATGTGCCCAGCTCTTCTCTAGATGAAAGGGCCCCAGTGCGTGTAGCCGTACAAACCAGAGAATATCCATATTCGTATATGCATTTATAGGGAACTCAAACCTTCTAAAAAAATCAAGATGACTTAAGCACCAATGTATACAACATAGGGGACTCGAACCTCCCATTCATATATCCATTCAGGGAACTCGAACCTCCCGATCATATAGACACTCACATCGGCTTGCACAGTTTCCAATGTTAGTCCTTCAGACTCCACTTTCATGGCCCGGCTACACATCTCGCACTCCTAATTAAAACATTCATTACACATATACAACCATTAACCCAATTTCTTATAAAAGGCATCCCATTGGTATCATCATACCAACCCCACTTGCAAGCTTACAACGTCCCATAACCATTATTAATTAACTTGGGACTCGAACCCATTCTTTAAACAAAGACATTAATTTAATTCAACATTTAAGGATTCGAACCCATTTAGCCAATTAAACCACCAAGGTTACAATTGAAATCAATTCATGGCCAACAATGCCTTCATGAAACCATTTATCAATCGTTAACATTCTTTAGGCCAATGCCTTAGTTCAAAACACAATTCAATTCAATTTATGGCCATCAATACCTTACAAAGCCATCCATCCTTCATTTACATTATTATGCCAACCATTAGTTCAAAACATAATTCAAACTTGTAAAAAGATCATTCTAATTGATATTTTCACTAACAGGTTGAGGGCATACCATTATCAAACAATTATTCAAGCCAAAAACCATCAAGTTAGGGTTAACTATGCCCCTCTTATTCAAATCACAATTTTCAAGCACCCACATGTGCAAAACCATTACTAAAATATGCACAAACACAATTTAAATCATTTAAAGTCAATGTTTAACAATATCCAACCAAACCCTCAACCTTGGTTTTCAAAACAACCATTAATGATTCAAGAACAATGTTTAAATCACATGATTTTAGTAAACTAACAATGAAGGAAGAGTCACATGCCTGAGTTAAGAAGATTCATGGAGAGATTTTGATCTTTAAGCCTCCAGATGACCACCTTGAAGAAACCCTAGTCCAATCTTCTTGGGAGGTTTTTTGGGAGAGTTTAGAGAGTGTTTTGATATTTAAAAGTGTAGAATGAATGACCAAAAAGTGTTATATTACGTGGGGTCTTAAGGGATTGGGGTGGGAAATGTCTAATGTACCCTCAACATAAAAGCTATGGAAAACTCGTAGGTGGGTATGAGTTGACCCTCCAAGTCATCACTACATCATACGAGTGGTACCCTCAAGTCGTCACCATAACAGAAAGTTGGACACCATATTCTGTCCAACATATGACTTCCTTACCCAACTCATCACAATACCATACGACTAGTACCATCAAGTCGTATCCAAGGTAGAACATCAAGGGCTAGACATTGGACAACATACGATTGGACGTTAAACCTCTCGTCACTTTACCATACGACTTGTAAGATTCTCTCGTAACTAGGATAGGACTTGCCCAAAAACACACTGACCAACATATGACTATGGTCCCTAGACCCGTCACCACACCATACGACTTGTGGTGTAAGACTTATCATGAAAATAAAGTCCAAGACTTGAGAAATTTGCAAGGGCCAAAGTTCAGGGTGTTTTAGTCTCCCCTTAGGATCATTCATCCTCGAGGCACTGACTAGCATGATTAAACCCAAAATATTTCTACTTTTAACTTTAATACTGAAACAAAATACTAAGAAATTCACAATCTATCATCAACAAAGACAAAAAACAAAGATGTTAAGAGCAACACATACCTCAAGTATGAATTTTTAAAATAAAAAATAAGAGAGGATACTTGAACTTTACGTCCTCGCAGGCTTCCCAAGTAGCTTTCTCAAACTTTTGGTTCTTCCATAGAACCTTTACCGAAGCCATATATTCAGTTTGGAACCATTGAACTTGCCAATCTAAGATCCTCATTGGGACCTACTCATAGGACAAAGAGTCTAAAATACTAATGTTCTCTAAGGTAACAGCCAACGAAGGATCACCCACGCATTTCCATAATATGGACACATGGAATACTGGATGAATGAAACTTATGCTAGAGGGTAATTTTTTTTCCAACTCATATGTAACACTACTAATTTCTCTCAACGGAATTGGGGCTTTTGATTCGAAAAAATATGGTATGGGTTCATCTCTCTTGACCAGTTCAGGTGAGAGGGAGGATGTAATTTAGCTCAAACGAAGTGAGAGGGCTGAAAGGAAAGCTTGACCTACAGGGAGAGGGAGGGTGATTGAGGGGACCCAGACTTTCGATCACCTCGGTGGCTGTTTGGTCCTCCAACTCTCAATTTTATATTGGTTGATCAATAGGTATTTGGTGGTCTTCACGGCAATGATCTCCTTATCAGTCCTAAGGATTTACCATCATTACAGAAAATGGATATAGATGATAAGAATTTAGGTGCATCTGAGCACATAAACCCTTTTGGTAAAATTCCGCAAGAAGGGGTGACCAAGAGGGCGATTATGGTTGCAGTCTGGTTAACTGCTTCCACAAACACCCAGCCTGCTGAGAGGTATTATGTAATCAAAGAATCAGGATCTGCGACATATGGATATGAAACTAGATATGCTCAAACCGGACCGCATCTCAATTTGCAAACCAAATATAGGCCAACATATCGGAGATTGAGCTTCTTCTTCTATTAAAACCGTATTACTCCCTTCATAGGAGACACCTTTAAGAACACCCAATCTCCAACCTCAAACTCCAAGTCCATTCACCTCATATCTGCATAGGAATTCTAGCCACTTTGGGTGGTCTTAAGCCTTTCCCAAATCACTTTCATTTTCTCCATAGCTTGGTAAACCAAATTCGGGCCAAACATCTCCTCTTTACTAACCTAAAACTATCCAATAGGAGATCTACACCTCCTACCATACAATGCCTCAAATAGAGCCATACCGATGCTAGAATAATAATTATTGTTATAGGTAAATTCAATTAAAGGAAAATGGTCGAATCAACTACCCCTGAAGTCAATCACACAGGCTCGCATCATATTTTTCAATGTCTGAATAGTCCTTTCAGCTTGCCCATCCAAATACGGGTGAAAACTCGAACTAAGACTCACTTTAGTCCCCAAACTATGTTGAAAAGAGCACTAAAAATGTGACGAGAACTAAGTATCATGATCCAAAATAATTAAGACAGGCGCACCATGAAACTTTACAACTTCTTGAAGGAACAACTTTGCTTAGTCCTCCACAGAATAAGTAGTCTTCACTGGCAAGAAGTGAGCTGACTTAGTCATCCTATCCATGATTACCCAAATAAAGTCACTCTGATTCTGTGATCATGGAAGGACGATAATAAAGTCCATATTAATTACCATTTATTTTGACACCAATAGTTCTATTTCTTGAAGTAACCCAACGGGCCTTATGTACTCTACCTTCACTTGCTGAAACACCATACACTTAGCCACAAAGTCAGCTACTCCCATTTCATGTTATTCCACTAATACATATTCTTAAGATCATGATACTTTTTTATTGATTCAGGATGAACCGTACACCTTGATTCATCGGCCTTAAAAAAAATCCTGCCTTATAACCCATCCACATGGGAACACATAACCTCTCTTGGTACCTTAAGTTCCATCACCACCGGTATTGAAGGCCATCACCTTTTGCTTACCCACATCATCCTTGATCTTCATTAAAAGATAATCTAATACCTGCTTCTTTTTTATCTCAGAACCAAGAGACGATTATGCCACCTATTGCAAAAACACACCACCATCCTCAGAGTCTATGACATGAACTCTAAGGTTAGCCAAATAATGAATATCCTTCACCAATTCCCACTTATCCTTATCTACATGCAAAAGTTTTCCCATGAACTACCTTCTAAGAGCATTAACAACCACATTAGATTTACCTAGGTGGTAGTAAAGACTTATTTCATAGTCCTTCAGTAACTCAAGCCACCTCATTTGACTTAGATTAAGCTTTTTATGAGTTAACACATACTGCAGGCTCTTATGATCAGAAATGATATCAACATGGACCTCATACAAATAGTGATGCCAAATTTTTAATATGAAAACCACGGCTAACAACTCCAAGTCATGAGTTAAATAGTTCCTCTCATAAACCTTAAATTTTCTAGAGGCATAAGAAACCACCTTACCATGTTGAATCAACACACAACCCAAACCAACCCAAGACATATCATAATAGAAGAAAAAACCATCGGTACCCTCAGGTAAAGTTAAGAGTGGAGCTAAAGTCAACTTATCTTTTAGCTTCTCAAAGCTACCCTCGCAAGCATCAGACCATAAGAGCGTTACCTTTTTTTGAGTCAATTTGGTCTATGGAGCAGAAATAGAAGAAAAAACTCTCCATGAACCTCCTATAATAACTAGCTAAACCTAAAAAGCTCCAAATATTGGTTGGAGTCGTGCGTCTAGGTCACCTCTTACCACAATAACTTTTTAAGGATCCACCATGATCCCCTCACTAGACAGAACATAACCCAGATAAGTTTTGACATTCAACAAAAATTTACATTTAGAGAACTTAGCATACAACTGTTGATATTTCAAGGTTAGGAAAATACAATGTAGAGGTGATCTTCATGATCCTTCTTACTCTTTGAGTATACAAAAATTTCATCAAGAAAGACTATCAGGAACACATCTAGAAACTAATGAAAGACCTTATTTATAAAATCCATTAATGTCATGAGGTCATTGGTCAATCAAAACGACATACATCACCAAGAACTCAAAATGCCCATACCAGGTACAAAAATTTGTCTTAGGGATGTCCACCTCCCTAATCTTTAACTGGTGATACCGGATTATAGTTCAATCTTAGAGAAGAATTTAGCACCCTAAAGCTGATAAAAGAGATCATGAATTCTCGGAAGGGGTAACTTATTACCATCACCTTATTCAATTATCGGTAATCAATACACATTCAAAGGGAACATCCTTCGTACACACAAATAACATCGGTGCACCCTATGGGTACATATTAATAGGAATGAAACCTTTGTCTAAAAGATCCTTCAAATGCTCCTTGAGTTCCTTCAACTTAGCTGGAGCCATTCTATATGGAGAATAAAAATAGGACAAGTGTCCGAAATAAGGTCAATACCAAAATCAATCTCCCTATAGAGAGGGACACCAGGAAGGTCATCAGGGAAGACTTCAGGAAACTCATTTACTATAGGAATAGAATTCAAAGAAAGACCTTCCGAGTTAGAATCCTTAGCTCAGACCAGATGATAGAGACACTCCTTAGAGATTAATCTCTGAGCTATAATATATCTTATGAACTTTGCCTAAGGAGTTAGGGAACCACCCTCCCACTCAACAATCGACTTATTAGGGAACTTAAAAATGAACTTACGAGTCCTATAGTCTAGAGATGCATAGCATGAGTGCAACTAGTCTATTCCCACAATTGCATCAAAGTCAACCATGTCTAACTCTATCAAGTCTACTAGAGTTTCTCTACTACCAACAGATACCACACAACCCCTATAGACTCTTCTGACAACCATAGAGTCACCCAATAGGGTAGAAATAGTAAAAAGGTGTGAAACACACTCGAGATTAAAATTACAATGCATAGCCATAAATAGGGTCACATAAGAGAGAGTAGACCTCGGGTCAATTAAATAGTACATATCACAAGAAAAGAGTTTTAATATACTAGTAACAATATCTAGAGATGCCTCAAACTCTCAACGAGTAGTGAGAGCATAAAGATAGTTTCAACTAATGCTGGAGTTAAAAGTTGCACCCTTTAGTGTCATAGATGATGAATAGGCAACATGAACCTTATTTGTACAAAAAGCAACTCAAGAGGGACAATCCCGCTGTATATGTCCAATCTGACCACATATAAAATATTGGTTCCTCTTCTTCTCACATAGACCATGATGATGCTAACCACAGAATCTATAGAAAGGGTTGAATGGTACTGATTGGGCCCTACTAGCATGAGATTGGTCACCCTTTGCCCTAGAAGTATCACCACTCTAGAAATGTCGATCACTTGACGGCTTTGGGTAGGGAGAACTAGACATCGAATAGGAGTTAGGACTTCTCCAATTCTTTTTCTTAGACCACTTACCACTCTGATATTAACTCTCACTCTATTCTAAACATCAAAATTTCTTTCTCGGCCTCTTACCAATCTCAGCCTATTTTTTATCCTCTTCAACCTGCTACATATAGACAAATAATCTAGAGATGTCTATGTCTTTGTTCAACAAGGTAGCCTTACTCTCAAGAATCAACTCACGAAATAATCCCAAAGCAAACTTTCTTATTCGAGCCCTCATGTTAGATTCAAATTCAGGAGCATACTAGGACAACTGATGGAATTTCAAATCATACTCTTTAACTGTCATTCTCTCTTGGTTCAAGTTAACAAATTCCTCTTTTTTTGCCTCCCTCAACTCCTTAGGAAAGAAAGGATGCAAAAATATAGTAGACAAATTATCCTACTAGGAAGAACTAGCATCCTCACCTCTCGACTGTTCCCACTCTTTATACTATTGGTATGCTACATCCTTTAATTAATAGGCTCAAACTTTACACCTTCAATTTCCAAAGTATGTATAACCTGAAGGATCTTCTCCATCTCATCAATGAAGCTTTGAGGATCCTTCTCAATATTTGAATCAGTAAATATTAGAGGATGTAACCTCATGAATTGGAAAAATTTAGTATCCAAAGACGAACCCATAGCAACACCAGCAGAACCCAACTGTTATGACTAAGATGTGACCAACTGAGTTAATTGGTTAAGAGAGCAATGGAACTCAACATTAATAACCTCCCAAGGAGGCGACTGAGTATGAGTGTCACCCTCAGGAGTAGGATCAGTAGGTATAGGTGGGACCCTACATGGACATTCAGATGCAATGACCCTTTATCGGGTCTTGATATAAGTCAATGGGCATCAACGCTTTTGATCACACAACTTGAGGCCAACATGAGTAGGTTCAATCCTTGATCGGCCTAAGGATTCAAAAATGTGCTTGGAGGTCCTTCTTTGATCTCCTAATAATGCAATGTCATACTTGGAAGATAGCTTGAAGCCAAAGAAAGCCATGGTGTAGGAATAAAGAGAGCCCTTGTGGGTTATTTCTGAAATAGCCACTTTTGGGCTATTTTTATAATAGGATAGTTGTGAAAAGGAAACTACTATAAATAGGTTCCTTAGAAATTTCATTATTTAGTTTTTGGATGATGAATTTTACATTATTTAATCATGAAAGCTCCATGGGAGTGAATTGAGCGCTTGGAAAAGCCGATGTTGAACTTTGTTTAGAAACATTGGTTGTAAGGGAGATATAATCCCCTTTGTGGTCATGTAAAAGTTAAGTGGTTATTGATAGTCAATAAGGGAGGTTTTAGGGTTTGATATACCTTTAGATTGCCCTTTTGTTATCAATTTTGTGTCTATCTTTCTATCTTGATTATTCTATCCTTCTAACTTTACTTTTCCATGTATAGATTCAAGTCCTAATGGTTTGAATAGTACCATTTGTTATCATATCCAAGCTTTATTTCATTCCTACAGAGTCAATCTTGGGTTTGTTATCTTGAAAATCAACAAAAAAGAAGTGTCAAAAATTGAAAATCCCCAAAAAGTCACTATTCACGTTTTTGTCCTTAGGTTAAACTTTGAGTCTTAGATTTTTTATTTTTTTTGTTTTTATAGTGTTATATTTGCATTCCCTAGCACTATTAGTGTCCATATGTCAAATTCGAGCAAAATCAGAGTGAATGTGAGCCTTTTACAACCATCGGAAGCTTGGGTTTTAGAAGAAGTTGTTTAAGGCGTGTTTCAAGATTTGAAGTGTTGGGTGAGTATTTTGAGAAAAATGATATTTGGAATGAGTTTATAAGGTTAATAAGTTCCTACGTTTAAAATTTTAACTCATTCCAAGCTCCGGAGAAAAAGTTAGAAAGATTGGTGTTCTTGAAGACATTCAAATCTTCAAATTGAATCTTCATCAAAAGTTGGTGTTTGATCGTCAAAGGAGATGGAAAAAATTTTAAAGTTGTTAGTATTTAGAATATTCAAAGGTTCCAAGAATATCCCAAGGGAAAAGAACAAAAAAGGGACCACAAAAAGTTTATTTTTGGCCCCTTGTGCATGCTGGCGGCTGACCTACACCCAAGCCACCTTGGACCTGTGTTGGAGCTACAGTAGCAGCCCAAAGGCACCTCAAACCAGTGTTACCTGTATCTAGTCTGCCTTGGACATGCGCCCCACCTACTAGATCAGGTCACCAAACGCAAATTAGCCCCTCCCAACGCAAATCAAATCTGAAATGGAAAATTCAAGCTTCCAAAGTGCATTTTAACACTTTAATTACTCCACTGATCAAGGTTTGATTATCTAGTTTCATTTTATTTTCCTAATCATTTCTTCTAATTCTTAAACCAATCATCAACTAGTAATTCATCTACTATGTTGATTGATTAGTTCTTGAGTTCGAATTCTTCCACGTCTGATTCTTTCAAGATTTTCTCTTTTTATTTCATTGTAACTTTTCGTAAATTATTTTTATTTATTTGAGTCATTCAAACAAGAATCCACTCCGGCCACAAATTAGAGATTGATACCTTATTATCCATCAAAGTATAAGAAATTTCAACATTCGCCGCTCCAATTGTTAGGATCATAAAGGTGAGTTCATATGTGCGTTGGTGAGGTACTTTACTACTAATATTATTTGTTCATTTTTGTACGTACAAGGTGATATAAGGGGAACATGTATTTGATAGCCTTGTATAGCTGTGACTACGACATAAGAGACTATGATTGTGGTGAAAATAGTTATGGCTACGAAATAGATGGGGATTATGGTGGCTATGAATATACCCTTGACAAAATTTGTGGGAGCGGGAACTAAGGTATGAATAGAGGGTATAGTAGGATTCAATGTCTTCCTACTCTATCTATAAGACCCCATAAGATTCTAACTCATTTAATCTTACTATAGCATGTAAAGGGGTCCAAGAATTATAAAATTCACTAAGTGTTAGGAGTTAGTTATTTCTAAAGTTCCTAAACATCGATGATTTTAGTTTCGACCTTTTCGATATCAGAAAGTTAATTTTTAAGTTTATTCATGATTTGGGTTGTCGATAGTAAGTCTCAAGTGAGTTTTGGAATTTTTGGACATGCATAAAGAAATGTTTAGAGAAGTAATATAGTGAGGGCACCGGGATATGCCCATGGTGCAGTGCTTAGACCACCGTTATGGAGACCGCTGTATGGGGCTTAGCCTACTGATTACACTCAACTCACTTCCATGATTTTGGTGTAAGGGGGCGGTTGTCAAGTAACCCAATGTAGATTGGGGTCGAATCTCAAGGACTGAATGCTATAGACTTCAAGCCTATGGGTGCTTAATTTAGTATAAGTTTACCCAAAATTCTAGTGGAAATGACATGTTTAATTAAATGGGGGGAATTGTTTGAAGATTCTTCACACTAATTTCTATTATTAAGTGGTAAAGTCTATCTTTGGTTTGAATTCAAGATTTGGAGAAATCTTGGGATTATGTCTCCTTAGAGGTGAAGCATGTGGGACAATGTTGGTTTACCATGGAATTTAGTTGTAAATTAATGGATAGGCTAGGTTAGAGATCATTTGGGTCAATCTTTCAATAAAACCCCAATGATTTCACCCATTGGATTTTTTGAGCGCCTAACAAGTGTGGAGTTTATATAGCCACTGATAACGCTCAACTTACACCTCAAATAAGTACAAGGCGGTCATCTTCAATATATTTACCAAACTTTGGAGTCGGGGTCGAATCCACAAGGAACAATGTCACTGGCGATCAAACTAATTTGAAACTACAGCTACAAGTTGAATTTAAACAGATGATAGAAAAAGATAAAATTTGGGGGTTTTAAATGGTTAAACAAAAGTTGATAAACACTTCGATTTAACAATGTTATGGGACACTAGAGTTATGGTTACCAATACATAGGTTGGGTTGCAAATGACTTTAGCGTTCCAATTGACACTTCAATTGCAAGAAGAGTTGAATCCTATTATTTACCCATTAGTCTCTCAACCTCAGTAGGTAGTGTATCCATTAGTTCTCTCAAACTTAAAGGATGTGTTTACTATTCAAGTATGTTCTCATGTAGGCAAATCCGGTTAAGGCATTTGCCATTAAACTAAATATTAAAATCTTTCGAGTCCATGTAAACTCTTTCTTTTCCCACATACACTTTCCTCTTGGACAAGTGATGTTCTTGGGCTCACTTTTCAAGTTGCAACTAAGAGAGATCGTTACATTGCTCGACAAGCACTTTCCTCTCGGAAAAGTGATTGTTTCATTGAAGTAACCTATCAAACACTTTCCTCTTAGACAAGTGATGTTTGTAGTGCTGACTCTATTAAGTTGAAGCCAAGAAAGATCATTAAAATAAAGAGAGGTTTATACAACATCAATTTCTAATGGACATACATTAGATTCACAACCCAAATTAGTATTCACATCAAGGTTCCCATAACTCAAGTAAAGAAAATTAGCTATTCATGATACAAAGATCAACAATATGTATTGAATTCATAATCAAGAATAAGTAATAAATCATACCCACAATCAATCTTCA
>NC_061117.1:188507572-188507907 GCF_002878395.1 Capsicum annuum | reverse complement strand
ATCAATTTCTTATGGACATACATTAGATTCACAACCCAAATTAGTATACACATCAAGGTTCCCATAACTCAAGTAAAGAAAATTAGCTATTCATGATACAAAGATCAACAATATGTATTGAATTCATAATCAAGAATAAGTAATAAATCATACCCACAATCAATCTTCAAATGGAAGATGTTTACAAGAATGTTAGGAACTCTCAATGTGAGGTTTCTCTCCTTTTCGTCCCCAGTAAAATTGTTCAGATAGATGAATTATAAATGAATCAAAACCCCTAAAAGATGCTATTTATACTAAAGCCTAATTAAGGAAATAAAATAACAAAATTAATA